>NC_136492.1:26677701-26690201 GCF_053919585.1 Euprymna scolopes | reverse complement strand
ATTTCACCATTTTATCCATGTCCTGATCCATTCCAGGCCAGTATGTGAATCATCTCATTAGGGCCTTCATTCTGGAGATTCCAGGATGTCCCATGTAGAATTCCTTTAGGATTTTCTTTTGTAATACTTGCGGTATTACCACTCTGTCTGCGTACATCAGAGTTTCATCACACATAGAAAATACAAACACTTTTAATCATTTTCTATTCTTTTCGTCTTGTCTCGCTTGTTTTTTTATCTTATTAATATATGTATCTGTTTTCGCTGCTTTCTTTATTTCCTCAAGTGTAACAGGAAGTTCCCTAACAGTAGTTATTAATGTATCTGTTAGTTCATTTTCTTCTTTTAGTGCTGCTATGACAGTTTCTTCCAATTCAGTTTTACTGGGGATCAATCTCGACAAACCATCTGCATGTGCAATTTTACTAGATGCTAGCTGTTTCATTTTGAAATTGTAATTGAGCAAAATAATACTCCATCTCTGTAATGTATTTGCCGTATGATTAGAAATCCCTTTTTTTTAAACCAAAAATCGATAGTAATGGTTTATGGTTCGTTTCAAGATGAAAAATCTTCCATGAATGAATCTATGAAACTTTTTCACGACATACACAATCGCCAGACCCTCTTTTTAGATTTGACTGTACTTTCTTTCGGCGGGTAATAAAACCCTCGTGGTGTGAGAAATTGGTTTAGTAGATTCATCTTCCATTCTGTGTAGAAGCACCGCTACTAAACTGTATTCGCTCGCATCTGCCGCTACAATTAAATTCTTTTTCGGATCGTAATGTGCTAACGCTAGATCCGATAACAAACATCTTTTAATTTTTTGGAATGCTTCCTCACAGTCTTTTGCCCAGAGCCATTTTTTATTCTTCTTCAATAATTCATTTAATGATCCTCTTAGTTCGTGCATATTTAGGATATAAGAATTATAGTAGTTTGCTAGATCCAAGAATGACTGTAACTTCATTACATTGTCTGGTCTAGGCATGTCTCTAATTGCTTCTGTCCTATTTGGGTTATGTCTTTTACCTTTCCAATCAATTATTTGTCCCAAATATTCAATCTTGTCCATACCAAAATTACATTTTTCGAGAACCACTTCAAATCCGTAGTCCTCTATTTTCTCGAATACCTTCCGAATATGGTTTTTATTTTCTTCAACATTTTTGCTTCTCATCAAAATGTCGTCTAAATAAGCCATGGCAAAATCCAAGCCTGCTAGCATGGTATCCATGATTTGTTGGAATAAATTCGGTGCTACTTTCAACCCAAACGGCAATCGTTTTAGTGAAAATAATCCTTTTTGAGTATGCATTGTCAGGTATTTAGAACAATCTTCGTGGACTTTGACCTGCAAATATGCTTCTGACAAGTCAATTTTTGTGAAAATTGTTCCTCCATTTAACTTTGAAAATATTTCCTCAGGGGTAGGGAGTGGATAGTTATGATCCTTTAAGGAATCATTCAGTCCCGTCGAAAAATCTCCACATACTCTGATTTTTTTTATTTTTCTTTTTCACATAAACTGTGGGTAATGCCCATTCAGAATAGTCCGTTTTTATTATGACTCCGATTTCTTCGAGTCTATTTAATTCTTTCTCGATTGTTTTTAATGCCGAATACGGAACCTTCATTTTGGGTTTAAACACTGGTTTCGCTTCATCTTTCAGTTCAAATCTCATTTCCGTTTTAGTGCAGCAACCCAGACCTTCAGAAAATACATTTTTAAAACCCTTATTCAAATCGCCAACAAATATTCCTGGCAGTCAGATCTTGTTACATTTATTCTTTTACAAAATGAGTCTATTGGTTTCTCCCATAAATTGAAAAGTATCATCAAATCTATACCGAATAGATTAGAATTTTTTCCAGGTATCACATATATTTTGGTTTTTAACGTTTTTCATTCAGGATCACATTAGTATAAAATTCACCCTGAAATTTTAATCTATTTCCAGACATTCCTCTGGCAATTTTCTTTGTGTTTTGCAGCTTTGGAGAACCAATTTTCTTCCATATTGTTTCATCAATTAAGGATATGTCACTTCCAGTATCCAAAAGACAGTTTACTTTCCGGCCATTAATTCTAACTTCAATATATTTCCTTTTTTTTACCACACGTGAACTCCTTTTGAGAATCAATGGTCTTTATTTAAGGCTTACAATATTAGTCCTTTTTGCATACTGTTGCCTTGTGTACTTTACGTCCGCACTTATAGCATATTTTGCTTTTGAAGTAGCAATCTTTTGTGAAGTGATTCTCTGCTCCACACGTCTTACAGTTTTTTTTTTACATTTACCCTTTGTATTTTATCAACATTTTTCTCTTCGATACTAGTGTTATCCTGTTTTAAATTTAACAGTTTCTGGCATTCCTTAGTAACTTTCTGTAAGGTTATTTCTATGTCTTGCTTCATAATGGATAATATCCTAGAACGAACCTTTTTATCCTTCGAGGATGTTAACCCTTGCACAAATATTAAGCATTTAAACATGTCCTCTTTTAGTTCTTTCAACTTAAATAACTCGCATTGGGCATTTACTCTCCCAGCATAGGCGATAAAGTCTTCATTATCTTGTTTCAAAATATTTAAACACCTATAACGAGTATAAAATAAGCTATCCCGTTCCCCGAAAATGTTCGATATAATTTCTATAGTCTCTCTAAAAGAAATATTTTCGGGTTTCCTTGGGAGTATATAATTGGTATACCTGGTATTTTGATAGGAACCCAGTTTTTGCAACAGTAAAATAATTTTTTATCCGACCAGACCTGACATCGTTTGGAAAAATATTTTCGTATCTACGATAATATGCTGGAAACGTTAAGCCATTAGTTGGTCCACATAAACATTCTGTCAGCGAATTTGCAATTTCTTCCGGAGTGAACCGACAATCCTTTTTTCTTCTTGTTTCATTAATATTGTTTTAATACTTCATTTTGTTTTAACTGTTCTTTATGTAAAATTTCCATCTGGCTTTGTTGAGCTGCCAGTGCTAATTGTATCGTTTTTGTAAATTCGGCTAATTGTTCCATCTTGAAGAATATTTTATTAAACATATTAATAAAACAAAAGATTAACAGTACCTGCACAAAACATTAAATAAATTCACTAAATATTTTTTAAACCACAAAAACACATTCTTTTGTAGACAAGGTTTTTGCAACACCCACGAAATTGACACTGAACCGACAGCATGCAAGCGTTCTTTTTCGCCGTATTTTTTTCTTCTGATGAAACTAAAGAAATTTGAAATGGTCAACTTTCAAAAATTGTTCTTTTCAATGCTTCGTAAAATGTCAATTTTTCAGTAGGACCGTAACAGACTGAATTAAAAATATATATATATAACTTACTTTTTGTGTGTGTCCTAGTTTTTTTCAGTAGTTGAATTTATCTGTGCAGTATTTTTTCTCTTCGTGTTTCAATATGTTTTTGGCTTAAAGTTTCTTTTTTGTGAATTCGAATCCTGTCGCCATTTGTTATATCCTTACTTTAAATAAGAATACAGCAAGAAACACGGGATTACAAGAGAATACATGTGACATAAGAGTTACTCGACCTCATTTTTATTCTCTTCCAGCCTTTTTTCCTTCTCTCTCAGTCATGTGAGAGGGTCAATATATCTATAGTCATTTCATCTATGAAGGAATGTTAGGTTATTCCATTACATCACACACACACACACACACACACACACACACACACACACACACACACACACACACACACATATATATATATATATATATATAAATATATCTATATATCTCTATATATAAGTGAACGTGTCTGTGTGTGTCTGTGTACATTTCCCCACGTAATAACTCTGTCAATTTTCAGTCTACAGATGCGAAATTTGATATACAGGGTACTGAGATTTGGGAAAATCTTTGTAATCCATTTTCGACCAGAAATTTGCCTGTTACGGGGATCGCAGTTCAACGATTTGACTTTTGAGAACTCTATAAACGCCTCTGACAATTTCGGGCCTAAACACTTGAAATTTTAGATATAGGTTACTTGGGCATGGATCTAACTTAACTTTATTTGAGCCCAAAGCAATAAATGTTAAGGGGTCATAATAGGGGTCAAAGTTTAAAAAAATTGACCTCTGCGGTCTCTATCAAATTACTCAGACAATTTCTGGTTTAAACATTTGAAATTTTACATAAAGGATCTTCAGAGATAGGGCAAACTTTTTCATCGGTTTGGGTCGAAACTTTTTAATTAGCAATATATAAATGTATGTATGTATGTATGTTTGCATGCCTGCTAAAACTTTCGACAGAGGCAACGGATTTTTACAAGATTAGTATCGTATTATAGTTCGACCTTTCAGACGACAAATATCGAAAAAATGGCTAAAACATTAATACCTTCACCTTCAACTGGGCACTGTTCTACAGGGGTTCGCTTTTTTCGCCGATATTTTTGAAAGTCATCCTCTCCTTTCGATTGTCTAGCCTTAATTTAAACCTATGTCATTCCGGTTTGACCGTGGTCGTAACAGCAAAGACGTAAGGTTTTTCCCCGTTCTTTTCCTACTTCACAGTAAGGGTTCGAGCCTGCCTTCCTACTACCACTTTTTTTTTTTTTTTTGCTCAACATTTGAGATTTGGGATAATTTTTTAAATTGGTTTTCGGCCAGAAATGTGGCTGTCACTTTTAAAAACTCTATCAAACTCCTCCGCCAATTTTGGGTCTAAACACATGAAATTTTAGATGTAGGTCACTTAGACAGGGATCAAACATTTTTACTTGATTTGAGTCGGAAACAATAAATGTTTAGGGGTCAAAATTGGGGTCAAAGTTTAAATAAATTCGACCTCTGCGGTCTCTACCAAATTGCTCAGCCAATTTTCTGTTTAAACATTTGGAATTTTACATAAAGTGTACTCAGACATAGGGCAAGATTTTTAATCTGTTTTTTTGGCCGAGAATTTGGCTGTCAACGGGTCAAAGTTCAAAAGATTTGATTTTTTCGGTATATAGGAAATAATTCGGCCAGTTTTGGGTCGAAACATTTTAAAATTTACATTAAGGATATTCAGACACACACCAAACTTTTTTTTATCAGTTTTTGGGCGAAAATATGGTTGCGAAGAGATCAAAGGTGAAAGAGTTGACCTTTGCCGATGCTAGCAAGCTACTCCATCAATTTATTGTCTAAACTATAGAAATTTTAGATGTAGGTTACCTGGACATGAGTAAAACTTTTTTAATATATATACATACATATGCACATAAAGTTATGAACGGTACATACGGCCCAAGCAAGGCTGGACTTAACTGCTAGTGATCTATAATATAAATCTCACCTGTCTGTTTTAATGTATGCATGTATGTATGTATGTATGTATGTATGTATGTATGTATGTATGTGTGTATGTCTGCCTAAAACATTCGGCAAAGGTGACGGATTTTCACGAGATCGATATTGTTTTGAAGCCTCACCCTCCAGACGACAAATCGATAAATTAACCAAAAACATCAATTCCTTCATCCTCAACTGGGCACTTTTCTACAAGGAGGGGTCGCTTTTTTCGCCGATATTTTCGAAAGTCATCCCCTCTTTTCGATTGATTAACCTTAATATAAACCTTCTGCCCTGGACGCAACGGCAAAGATATCATGTTTTTTTTTCACGTCGTTTCCCCCTTCGCCGTACGATTTCGCGCCTGCCTGCCTACTAACATATTTTTATTTTTGCTAAACATCCGGGCAATGTCGGGCATCCAGATCAGTTTATAATGAAATAAAGACACTTGACATCTATTAATCTGATTTCACTTAACGTCTCTACGAGTCACGAGATCTTAAGCGTAAAATTCTCTTTTTTATGATTTTTTATACCAAGATCAAATATACCTTTTAAAATAGCGTGTATCGATATAAGCGACTTCTTTTTTGTTTATTAACATATATTTTATTCTTTTTATTGTTGGTCGTCAGGAATAAAAGGCTTTAAATATATTACTTTTATTTTTATTAATATTGTTCGCCGTGTTCATCGAAGTTATATTGTTGAAGAAGTATTTATACTGATGGGCAGATTTAGGCTCGTTAAATTTTACAGAACTAGCGGGACCCGTGGAAATTCCACAGCGGCATATTTCATGTGTAATATGTTGCTGCAGCGCATTCTGTTGACTTTTAGCGTGAATTGAGACCCTGCGAATTATTGTGGCCCTTTTGTTTAAACTGTAAAGTTATCTCTCTAAGTAATCTAGTTAATGTAGTGTCATAATATATTCGTTTATTACGGTTTATCTCTATAATATCCTTATAGGAGACTGTTATATATTTCCATTGTATAGACGCTCGGCTTAAACGGAGACAACACGATATAAGTATACCATCTTTAGACAGAATAGATATTACACTTGGATCCTAGCTAAAAGATCAATAAGGTATATTTCAGTTTCATGCACAGCCCCAAGACGACACCAATATTCAAAATTTAATTTTTTATACATTCCTTTTTGTTTTGGTGATCGGGAGATACTATTTATTAAAAAGGAGGATGACATATTACGAAAATTAAATTAAGTATATAGATACGCTAGTTTGATGTTTATAGTATGTTATCACGTTCTAAATATTTTTAACTATTAATGAATAGGATCTCTGGTTTGAATAATTTATAATCTGGAATCCGTGACATACGTACATTAAACGTACGAAGGTATTAATATATAGATATTAAAAAAGAGGATGGCATACTATGAAAATTAATATTCGTAGTATGTCACCACTAGGGCGGTGACAACAGAATCTTCGTTTCATTCCTTTGACTCTCAAGTATATATCCGACACAGTAAGACACAGTCAATCAACCGAGAACCACATCAGTCTATATAAAAAACAAATAAGATATTAACGGATATATATTCAAGAATCAAAACAATGAAAAAGACACAGTCAATCAACAGATATATGGGCAGGTTTTCAGTAGGTGCGAATAGAGTTGAAGTTGTAGGTATTTTCTAGTAAGAGTCATGGGGCATTTTGCATAACAAGGAGTGTCGTTTCAATAACGTATTAATCGTTGCAAAACTCGAGGAGACAGTTGTGTAGTGCAGATCGCTTTGTTTCTGAGTACTTTGGCTGTTAAGTACCTGCCTCTGTGTGCATAGGCTGTTAAACCGAAAACCACATCAGTCTATATAAAAAAACAAATAAGATATTAACGGATATATATTCAAGAATCAAAACAATGAAAAGAATATGCTGTTGTCACAGTGTTAGTTATCACCTTCTAGCATATTTTTTTAAATGAAAACGACCTCTCGTTTGCATAATTTATAATCTGGAATCCGTGACACGCGTACATACATCAACGTTACTAAGGTACTAATATATAGATGTTTCAAATAATTCCAAAGAAGGAAAAACAAAACTGAAATAAGAGATAGTGTTTTGTCTTAGAAAGACTTGTTCGTATTGAACATTTGATTTTCATTTATTTAAACTTCGATTATATACTTACATAGCATTAACAACTCATGAGGCAATCAATGGCTACCACGTTTTCTATCGGCAGTCAGATCGACAGAGCTCCTCCAGCTTCTTCCTGTGTTGTTTGGTTTCGTTTGCTTGTTTTGTTTTACAGCATATCAACCCCTTTCAGATTATTTAATGTCGAATCCGGTTATTTTGGAAATAGTATTCATGTTGCATCCAGTTATTTTGTAGAAGGTTTTTATTCTTCAAGTTCTTTGTATCTTCAATCGCTAGTTTGTAGTGTTTCGTTTTGTTGTTTTATAGTGGATTTTAACGGGAAATGGGGAAGAAAAAAGGGGGAGGTGTTTTTTTTACATGGTAGTCACCACTTATCAAGGCCCGGAAGCCACTCGGGGATAAGGGTTATTGCTTGTGCAGTAATCAATGGTATAGTATCGTAGTAATCGTTAGTATTGGAGATTTGATAAAGTGTCTTACTTAAGGGGGGGCGGTTCATCAGGAATTGGTTTATTTGTTTAACATACATTTTATGTTGTTTTTGTTTTTGGTTTTGCAGAACCTAATTTAGTTTTGCAAAACATAACAAAGTTTTGCAAAAAGGAAGTAGAAAAACAAAAGGCATCAATGTTGGGTGAATTTCGTCTCAGGAGGCCAATATCTTCAGACAGCCTGATCTGCTAGCACCAGTTTCCTGGGTTGTCTGTCTCTTGTTCATTTTTGCTCTTCATTTTTTTTTTCTATCTGGGATCCATTGGTGTACTTGTTGTGCAATTTTCTCTGGGGTTAATCTTCTGGTAGGCTCGAGCCAGCCTCGATGTCGTTTGCAAATTATTGACGATATTACATGTGGGTTAGTGCAATCTTTGACTCCTTCATTGGTAATTCGATTTCTCCATTTGGTCCCAAGAGTATTTTTCTGGCACCTGGTATCAAATGCGTCGAACTTCTGCTCTTAGCTGATTTTGCGATACCAACTTTCATTTTCATATTGCAGTGTGGGAAAAACATTGGTGTTATAAAATCTTAATTGATATCTGAATTTTATTTATTGCTATATAAACAATATATGTATTAAAAGAAATACTGTTTCCTCAAAATTTGAAATAAGAATATATTTATTTTATTCTTAGAATTCTTTGAATGAGTAATTTGTATATTTATTTATTTATTTACGGACTGTTTTCCTCCTCTTCATTCCATTAATAAAATTATATACTATTCGGTACGGACCCGACGATAGAAGACCAGATAAAAACGAAAAACGTGGATTTATAAGAGCAAAAAATCCGACCTTGATCGCCCTTCGGAGCCCGTGGCGCAGCGGATAGAGGCGTTGAATCTCTACGGTACCAAGTGAGCATTGTCTGAAGATAGCGGTTTCAATCCTACTCAAAGCAGAGGATTACTTGACAAAAACGCGGCGAGACGACAACAACTATAGAAGGCAGTAATTACTGAGGATACAGTTAAGAGACACAGCATTCATCTCCTGTCTGTTTTAACAACCTGACGAAGACCAGAGGAATAGTTGGCCGAAACGTCGTGAAACAACAACTACGAGGATGAGGATAACAATCCGTAAATAAATAAATAAATAAAGATATTAGGATTTGTGTTCCTTGATAGAAACACTGATTACGTCTAAATAAAATAAAATACGTATTATATACGCTTGAAGCCAAAGTTAGAAAAGATAATTCGAAAAAAATAGGGCAAAAAAGAATATTTAAATAAAAATGTATTTATGTTTCTGAATTTTTTAGATAAAGATTGCTTATTTGTATTATTTATATTCTTTGGACTATTGTTCTCATCTCAAGGAAACGTGGCAGAATAGTTAAAGCATTTGTTTGATATATGTTTTTTTATCTATTGTTATTCT
Organism: Euprymna scolopes; assembly: GCF_053919585.1. Taxonomy (NCBI): domain Eukaryota; kingdom Metazoa; phylum Mollusca; class Cephalopoda; order Sepiida; family Sepiolidae; genus Euprymna; species Euprymna scolopes. Next base: position 26,680,844 of record NC_136492.1, on the reverse strand, counting down.
TATCTTACGATATAGAGGTGTTATACAAATTTAGCATGTTTATATGTGATTCACTCTTAACAAAATTAATTGTAGTTTTATATGTATATTTTATTGACGTTTACGAATTTTAAGAAGATAGTATAGGATTTTTTAAAGAAATACTTGTACTTTTCAGAGTTTGCTTAAAAGAATCTATATAGTAGAATATTTAGTTTGGTTTACGTAGGGTTCAACTTGTTATTGTTTATGTATAATGTTGAATCAGAAAATGAGCAATTTATTATTTGTTTATGCTTATCTGAAAATACCCTATTCTTAAACCTTTTTTAAAGTTTTTATTTTTATTATTATTACCAGACCAAATAATATAAGCATTTGGTAAAATTCAGTCGTAAAAGTGACACTCTTTTGGAACTAAAGAGGTTCAATCCTTGATGACGTTTTGTTTTGTAAGACACTGCTTTAATCAATTTCAAATATTCTTCTTGTTTATTTCTTAGTTAGTCCGAATGTTACGCTTTGCAAAAAAGAGCATAAATTTATGAAGGCCAAACTGCTTGAAAAATAAACAAACTCACGAGATTTGGCTTTCAAAAGGCTATGCACAAAAATAGGAGAGTTGTCTCTCTTTGATGTAGCTTCGTTTTTATTATAATATAAAATATATGACCATGGTTTAATGATATGGAAAAAGAAATTGTTGTAATTTCGACATGCCGCAGTTCTTTACCGAAAAAATGTAAGCGAAATGTCACGTAAAAATGGAACATTCGAAAAAATAGGGCAAAAATAACATTATCTACCAAAAAGTGCTAGACTGAAGGAGTAAATGAAAGATTGTCTCTTACAATGTGATTTTATTATTTGTATTGAACTATGTAGCACAATAATACTCCCTGAACATTTATTAGTACTTAATTCATTTCATTTTGGGTACATTTAAAATACAATAGACACTATTCTGATAAACATGTTAATAAACTATTCGCTGAGTGTTATTAAGTTTTCTGTCCAAAATCTTTTGCTCTATCATAAAAAAAAATATCAGCTATATCAAATCGTATTTGTTGATTAAATATACAGTAATACCTTGGTTGTCGAACGTTTCTGTGGTTTAACAACTCGGTGTTCGAATTAAAAGTTGGAGATTTTTTTTCTTGTTGGATGAACCAATTTCAGAGTTCGACCCGCCATCTTCATTTCGAAAAATAAACAAGCGATGCTGTTCCTCAGTCGAACATGGTGTTTATTTATTTGCTTCCCCACTCAGTAAATTAGGCACAAGGCCGTTTTTTTAGTGTGTGGAGGAAAAACCAATTAGCAATTGTCTGACATGAAGGGTTTCCCCCACATTGACCAAACTAATTGATTTAAAAAGTAATTGTCCGATATGAAGGGTTGCCCCCACATTGACCAAAACAGATTACTTCCTTTTTCGCTCCTGGTCCGCAGGCCAGGAACAGCCTCTGCTCAATCGAACATGGTGATTCATACTGGTCGGATCAGATCAGATTTTGGGGGCATGATATTTTGAAGTGTAGTATGACGACCTACTCCCATTCACCCTAATGACGTCGCTACTCGAGTCTGAACTTTTCGACGAGAGTTATTTTTAGAACGGGGTCATAGCAACCCGCTTGACTATCTAGATGCTACCCGAGGTATTTTTAGGACACCAGCTTGACAACAGAACACTTCAATTCAATTGGTTGACCTCTTTTAGTGTAAGACGACAGAGAACGACAAGGTGTTAAATTTCTTTTTAAAAAATCACGTGAGACCAGGATGCGACATAAACGAAGAATCATTCAAGAATCATCTTCATCCAAGAAAGTTGCCAAACAGAGAATCCCAGATTACAATTTATCTTCTGTTTTGATGAGCGGATTCCCCTTCAAAACAGCTGCCCCCTTAACCCTCCCTGCCTTTTCATCGATCCACTTGCGCCATCAGCTGACCCATTGAAAGGTAAGAGATAAATAAAAAACAGTTTAATTGGGATTACATTTTATTATTACATTTTATGCAGGCATATATTAAAACATTATAATCATCTAAATATATTTTTATTACATTTTCACCCTAAACAAGGCACATTGCCACTTTGATGTAGGGGGCTACTATCAGGGACATAATCTACAGGGTACTATGTGGGTGGGGGTTGGGCAGCAAGATGTCGGTTCACGTTACACTTGAACTTCTGCATGTCAGTACAGTTGGCAAAGCAGGAACACGGAAGGGAATTCCAAAGTCTAGCGGTTCTGGGAAAGAAACTACAGGAGTAGAAAGCTCTCTAACATCTTGGGATCTCTACTGTGTAGGGGTGGGATTTAGCTGCTTGTTGGGTTTGTCGGGGGTATTTACATCGAGGGGGTACGAATGCTTGCTGTTCGTCGGAGCATTCACTGTAAAAGTACTTGTAGAACAGGCAGAGGGATGCTACATTTTGTTGATGGGAGAGAGGCTGAAGCTTAGATGAGAGTTCAGGACCTATCAAGTTGGCGATTCTCTTTTGAACCTTGTCTAGGAGCGAGAGACTAGTATATGTTTATTGGTAATTTTCAGTGCAATTAAATATATAAAATCCTCAAAGTTTGCAGATAAAAAGGGACTTTTAAAACCTGGAACCAATTAATTCTATTTACATACATTTAAAGGGGAAATTTGGTTGTTGAACATATCGGTATTCGAACAAACCTTTGCACTGAATTATGGTCGAGCACCGAGGTACTACTGTATTTCTAAATCCGTTGAATTTCCACGGGTCCTGCCAGTAAAAAATATTTTACTATAGTTATCAGTCTAAACAATGTAGAAAATATAATGTACTTGTGAATCAATTAAAAAGAATTGGTTCGTTTACGACCAAGTTCTCTCTGATTCTCTCTCCTCTGATGTTGAGCGCGTGGTACAATGGGGGAAAGAGGTGGCTGGTTACTTTTAATGCAACTAAAACCAAGCTTCTATCCTTACATCGTCAACGCTCTGATGCCCATCCGGCATCAATTGAAATGAGGAGGCTTCATGTTTTGGGCTTGACCTTTACTCCCGATCGGAAATGGAACACATATATCAAATCCGTTGCCAAGGTCGCTGGAAAAATGGTGGGATTCTTCTACCGCTCCAGTAGATATTTCACTCCTGATGCAATTCTTTACCTA
>NC_136492.1:26667701-26672701 GCF_053919585.1 Euprymna scolopes | reverse complement strand
TCAAGCGATATATATATATAGATAGATAGATAGATAAATAGATAGATAGATAGATAGATAGATAGATACAGAACCATAATAAATCTGAAGTCTATGCTTTTGGTAAAGGAAATTCCACTTAGCTTATCACTTACATCTGCTTATCAATCTCCAGATGTGTATGTACGTACGTCTATAAACGTGTGCACGTACCGTGTGTATGTATGGGTACCAGAAGAAGCATATGTGGAAGTGCATGGGTGTATATGTATGTATGTTCACATGTGCGAGGGTGTTCGTGGGATGCGTGGGTGTCCAATTCAAAGTTTTATGAAAAAACTTGGTTTTCAATAGAGGCCACACAAGTTACTGACCATTCCAAGGCAAAAATGTTCGAAGGGTCATATTCAAAAAGATCTTAACTTTATCCGTGCACCTCCTGCTGCTAACTCAGCCGCCCCTAAACTCATGTTTTCATCATACACACTGAGGAAGATCGAAGGATCGGTCGAAAATTATGTGCTTTTGAAAGAAACATTTTTTTCAAAAGGCTTTTTGTATTCCTACACGTCAACACATAGGAAATAAATACAGAAAAGATAAAAATATTTATATATTTTTCCTCTTGATTTTTTATTCATACATATTTAAATATATATATATATATATATATATATATATATATATATATATATATATATATATATATATATATATAAGGTATATGCGCAAGAGGGAATGAAATGCGGTTAGCAAAATGTTCAGCTGTGAATAGACGAATAAACACGTATTTTGTTTTTCAGCACATATATTGAAAAAGTTTTTTGGGTGGTGAATAATAATTATAGGAAAATAATTATAGGAGAAGGAATTCCATACAACCTGGCCTGTCAATTATAAGAAGGAGTATGATATCCTCCAGGGTATTCTTGCCAGGTCGACAGAATAGTTGTCCAGGGGAGAAGGCAGTAATCCCATATAACAAGAATGTATGGTTGCTCTATACTGTTTTTCCGAAGGATATAAGAAGCGGCTCTATTCGTATATATATATATATATATATGTATAAATATATATGCATATATATATATATATATATAAATAATAAATAAATATATATATATAAGGTATATTCGCAAGGTATTTGAAGACACTAATATTTTTGTAATTTGAAATTAAAAAAATAGTTTTTCTCTCTGAAGATTCCATATGAAATAAAAGCGAAACATTGCAATTCAGAAATTGCAAGATTTCTGAAAGTCGCCAGTGATAGTTTTCTGTATTGCTAGCAGTGAAGCGCACATCATTATTCCTCATTTAACAAAGGAGAACTATCTAAACAATGACCCTGTAAGGGAAACTGTTTTTTATTTCATCCAACGCACTTGAATTTAAATGCACCAAACGCATCCACTTCTATGATTCCTATTTCGATTAAAATAAAAAAAAAACTCTGTCAGGAACATTGAACACGAACAAAGATAAAGATAATCGTTACCATATACTTTATACAAAAATAATTGATTTCCCCCGTTCATGAATATTTCTTTGGTCAATTTAGTTTCGCCCTGAATTGAAAATCATATACGGCGGCACATTAAAACGAGAGCAAACCTCTAATTTCACGTCCAATCGTTCCGTATTGAATCGCTTCTGTTATCTCGGTAAGATCGTTAATCCAGCTTTATTGGAGTGAAGCTTGTGTATGAACACCCGAAGGCAATTAAGTTATGGAAATATAAATTAACTTTATTGAGTTCACAAGATAATAGATAAATCTGGACGGGATATCGCTAATGGCTGTTATCTATTCGAACCACTCTTATGCATTTAACGTTCATTGCATGAGTATGCAGTGGAGATAAACGAATATTCAGCGACCGGTAGAAAAACCAATCAGTTGTACTGTCGATTATAAACATGGATGCGTTTAGGTCCGTACAAATTTACTCTATAAAGGGAAATTGTGGAATTAGATGAGAAAGAAAAGAATAAACGTTGTTAGTGGTGTATTATTGGTAAACAGAAGGTCATTAAAGCTGCTAATCGGCATTCGTCCACGATTACCACGTTTATATATTCAATGGCTACAGCTGTGGTACACTGACGTAGCTTCTCTTTTTGGGGAGCTGGGGGCTTCTACATCGATAATCTGTTAAACTTGCACCTAACTTTGTGATGAAGCGAAAACGTGTCATGCAGGTGCTTTGTGATTTTTAAAATGTTAGAATATATCAATTTGGGATGACTCGAGCCAGAGTGAAAGTTTGTTTATAATAATGAACCAAGTCAAAACGATATAAAACCTTAGAATTCGAAAGGTCAAACCCGAAAGAACCCATGTTTAAACGTTATGTATGAATGGCTCTCTTTCTCTCTCTCTCTCTCTCTCTCTCTCTCTCTCTCTCTCTCACACTTTCTCTCTCTCTCTCTCTCTCTTTCACTCCCTTTTTCTCTCTTCCAATAAAGAAAGAGAGAATTAAATATAATTCTATTGTTTTAAAACAGTTGAAGCTTGGGTTCTTTAGTCGGCGGACGTGACATAGCAGTTTAGCTGAATGCGTCTGGTTTCAACTGGTATTTATTAAAATATGCTCCGCCAGTGTTAAACGTAAAATAAATTATATATTTTGATAAAAAATGCACTTGTTCGCTGTTTCTATGCAAGCGTTAATTTCAGCATGTGGTTCCTGTCATTAATGTCGACGATGGAAACGCTGCCTGTGACGACGCAATGGGGACTCAAGACGCAACCCATGCCAGCCAGTTATAGCAGAGGACATCTTAACCTGTTGCTGTTTCCATGTCTATCATCTGATATTGTGTCTAATACCCGGGGAGCTAGTTTCGTTACCAGCACGTTTCTCAACCAAGTAACCAACCAACCGGAAACGATAGTGTCATGCAGCGGACTCATCCTGGGTGGAATAAAATACAATATCGAGCAATTTTACAATTCTGAATTTTTTAGATGAGGTATGAATGTTTATATTCCTTGGGTTAAGCGGACAATTGTTCTCATCTTGGGTGGTATCTGCACAACGTCTCGGTAGATTTAACCCCCGACCTTCTACAGGTATAAATGTCGCCATATTTTTAGCAGGAAAAATAGAAACGGATTAGTTTTTTACTCTGTAATTTGTTCTCTGTTCTCCGAATACAAAGCTAACCTCCCCTCTTTCTCCTACATAAAACATGGCGACTTCTACACCCGAAGAAAATCGGTGGTTACATGGACCAAAACGTTGTGCAGATTACACTCAAGATGAGAACAATTTTCCGATTAATCCAGGGCAACTTTTTTATTATTCTTATCGACCTTTGCCAAATATAACAGAAACACATACTCTTTCACCATCCTTGTATTCTAAAACTCAGAATGCCCCTACCTCTAATAAAGTCATTTTTAACAAATATATATATATATATATATAAAATACAATATATAAAATAAATAAAATATATAAAATAAATAAAATAGATAACAATATTTTTAACTGACATACATATGATTAAAAGTAAATAACATCATATTTATAGTATTTGCTGCGCTCCTGTTATTTTTCATCTGCGGACCTGTTTTCGCTAACTTCTGATTCATTTGATAACTACACTTTTACATTTTTAGTTCACTCATAACATTTTCAAGTCGAATAAATCTCTTTTGTCCCCCATCAATTTTATTTTGATATAGTTTTTTTTAACAGTATAAACAGGGGGGGGGGTGATTTCAAGACAGCACAATTCTAAAATCAAAAAGGGTGCCGATAACTGTTAAAGTAAAAGTTTATTTAATTTATGTCCTCCCAGTAGTTTTATATTGTGTTGATTTTATCATATGAATTAAACAACTAGCCAATCAGAATGAGGTGTTTAAACGCCACGTATTGTGTCTAATTACGGACCATCACCTGATCGAAGTAACCAGAATGTCCACCCTTCGTCAAACTACTTCCCTAACCCCTCTATTTGACAAACTAAAAAGTAAAACTCTTAAACTTTTTGACCATTTCAACGATCAACCACTGACCTGTTAAAGTTATGCTTTGAAGATATGTTAGACAAAAAAAAAAAAAAAAAAGAGGCAGGGAAAAGCCAAGGAGAAGTTAGAGAGAATGTTGGGCATCCATTAACAAAGTTGTCCTGGATCGGAAGGAATGACGAAAAATAAGTCACGTGGATTCGCAATCCGTACCAAGCGGAAGATGCGACTAATGATGATGGCGAATTCAGGTCGAAAATCTCCAAAAATAATTAACCAGTAAATGTTATACGTGGTGGGACGATAAAAGGGTCGCCCTAGAAAAGACGACATGATTCCATTTCCGTCTCAGGGCGAAAATTCTGCAAAAGTAATATAAGGAACACTTACAAGAACAAATATTTCATTTCAGTCTACGTTCTCGAAACTCAAGGGATCCCTTCGTAGGGCTACCACGTGATCTCTATACGAGTGCATTGATATTCGAATATTCCATTACATTTGACTTTTATCTCTCAAATGTTTAATAAGTTAAGAATATTACATTTCCTCTCACCTATTAACTGGTAATTTATGTTATACGTGGTGGGACGATAAAATTGTCGCCCTAGAAAAGACGACATGATTCTATTTCCGTTTCAGAAAAACAGGTTTTCTTTGTTTGTCGCAGACCGTCTACTAGTTAACCAGTTGTGTACGAGTCCCAAGATCGATAAGAGCCGTCTATCATGTCTGAAAGTGACACAATGTTTAATGAACGAGATCGACGATACGCCTCTGTACAACTCATGCTCTCTAGCAATTAAAGTTATTACAACAGGACCATTGCCAGCGCCCTCAAAAAGCAAATCCGGACGTTCAACGCTTGAGTGCAGAGCAAAACGAAGTTTCTGGCCAGGGTTATGGTCTTTGGTGTTGTTTCAAGTAGGGACCACATCATGCCATCTTACATTTGCCGCCATAAAGAAAACAACACTACAGCTTTATTTTAAAAAATCATTGGTAAAAATCAATTCAGGTAACTTGATTATGTCGTAGA
>NC_136492.1:26625201-26662701 GCF_053919585.1 Euprymna scolopes | reverse complement strand
ACTAACACTGAACTGATTTTAGAATAGTTATAAAAGTACTTGTCAAAAAGTACTTTTGAAGACATTTAACTATTTATCGTTTTTTATTGTAATTTATTTTGCACATATTTGTTTTTTTTTTTAGCTTTAATTATTCATTTTTTGTATATAGAAATTTATGATTATTAATTGTATAGAGTGCCTTTTTTTTAGAAGCGACTAACTTTAAATTGACAGCATTGTATTCTATAATTACAGATATGGCAACTATCGGCTATTTTGACTTCAACTTGCTTTAGCAATTCCTCACGTGGTTTCAGCATGACAGTGCCACATGCCACACAGCGGTTGATATGAGCAATCCACTTAGAGAAATATTAGATCAACATATAAGTTCACGAAATTTACAGTCAGTTTGTGAAATGTTTTTGACTCCTGATGGGGGGTAGATATTTATTTGCTGCCCACATCAGCAAAATGTGGCACAAGGCCGGAAAGTGGGAACCCCGCAGGCTCCCCTAAAGAAGGGGCACTCCTGCAATTTTAAAAAATTGTCTGAGTAACCCCGTCGGCATTCCCCGGTCGGGGCGCCTCAGGCAGCAAGCAATAAACTTGCCCCACCGGAAAGCTCGGTGGCAAGGCCTGGGAGGGTGGACCTCCTAGGTATTACCCAGGCGGTGTACCTCAGTCCAACAGGTGCTGGACCGGTTCCTGGCCCCTCACCTGTTGGGCTGAGTGTCAAGTGACGAATCCTTGATTTGTACTACCCTGCCTCCCTGCAGCTGAAGCCGCTAGGAGACACATCCCATCAAAATGGACTTTTTTGGGATGGGGGTATGAGACCAATGATTTCGACGATCGTTTTTATAACCACAAGTCATGGTGAGCAACCAATGAAATCTTCTAAAGTTACTATAAAAATTGTCGAATTTTAGATTGAATCAGTTTGCCGCCATCTTTGTTCCTGGCCATTACACTCAGGATCTGATCTGAACTACACTGCTTCTACGCCGCCATCTTTGTTACTGACAATTGCACTCAGGATCGTACTACACTGCTTCTTCACCGCCATCTCTGTTCAACATAATGTCTCAACACTTAACACAATTTATAACCCCATGCATGCGATTTAACCCCATTAGATTTTGTTCTTTGCGTAAAATTTCTACTTTTACACAAACAAAGCAGCTATATAGATCACTTGAAAGACAATATTCGACGTGTTATTGATATAATACAGCTTCATTTAATGCGTAAAGTTTGTGAAAATTATATCTCTAGATTACGCAATATACTTGCGAGCCGCGAGCGAAATATGTCTTAAATTGTATTTAAATTATACATGCTAAAGATCTTTCTTTAAAATAAACCACATATTTGTATAATAAAAATATTTTGCTGTGATTTAATTCAATTTAAAGTTCGATGCCTCTAAAAAAACTATATGCTTTAGAATACACATGTTGAAAACTAAATTGGAGGCGGGGACAAGAATGTTACTTAGTAAGATATTTAGCAACGGCGTTGTTTTCAGAAATGTGCCTGGTTAACCTCATCGACAAGGTCATAGTAGTTTAACCTCTCTCTCTCTCTTTCCCTTTCTCTCTCTCTCTCTCTCTCTCTCTCTCTCTCTCTATATATATATATATATATATATATATATATATATATATATATATAGTAAGTTATAAAATGTATATGGCGGTTAACCTACACTGAATATTCCGCGTTTCACCCACTCTAGGATTCTTCAGGCCTGAAGAAAAGAATCCTAGAGTGGATGAAACGCGGAATATTCAGTGTAGCTTAATCGCCATATACATTTTATAACTTACTAACTAGCTCTACCTACGTATTGAGCACTTTTGAAGTAAGTTTACGCATAAATCTATACTTTCGTATATTAAGTTTATGTGAGTAAATTAAGTATATATATATATATATATATATATATATATATATATATATATATATATATATATATGATTACTTCATTATAACACATGTTGATTACTTAATTGGAGGCGGGAACAAGAATTCTACTTAGTAAAATGTTTAGCAATGGCGTTGTTTTCAGAAAGATGCAGGGTTAACCTCATTGACAAGGTCTTAGTAGTTTAACCTATATCTATCTATCTATCAATCTATCTATCTATATATATATATATATATATATATATATATATATATATATATTCCTAACTGGAATTTAAAATGCGATACAAAGTTTGCGCTATCCAAAGCTCTAGTTAAAAGAGAGGATGTTATTAGTAAGGGTTTACGCTTTAAATTTGTGTAGAAATAGTTAGTTTTTTGTATTGAATCATTCATAATATTTTAATACGTTTTTATGATCTGGTTAATATACAATAGTTTTCTGTGTGTTAGGGTTTGCTTTGTGTATTTTTATGAATATGTTTTTATTCTCAAATTGTTGGTAAATAACGAAGTTGTTTGTGTCAATATGCATAAGCGTCTGTATAATATTAGTAAATTTGTATTGTAAAATTATTTTGGGGATAGAAATTTTTTTAGATCAGGTCTTTTAGACAATAAAACAAAATCATATGTATAGGTTCAACTACTATGACCTTGTTAGGGTGACTAACCATGCATTTTTCTAAAAAAAAAACCCAACAAAAACAGAAACCAGCGTCATTGGTAAGCACCTTACGAATCCATATCTTTTTCACCACCACAAATTTAGTAGACAGCACGTCTGTTCTCGAAAATAATACTAATGACCATAAACACTATATCGATCAATATTTCAACATTCCCTTATCGTCTCCAGGCTTGCAAATAATTTTGAAATAAATCTCTCCAGAATAAACTTACTTTTTTTTTTTTAATTTAAAACCGTATCATTAAGAAAATCTTATTTTAAATTTATTTTCTGACTCCACGATTCATTTAGAGTTTTGGCGACAGCACGAAAATGTCGACACGTTGATCGATCCGCACAGAATCCTGATACTGTTTAAAATATTTTATCTATTTATAAGCTCTATGAACTAGTGAGCACTTAAAAATATATTGGTTTTTATATCACGTTAAAATATCGGCCGATGCCTCCGTTCAGTGTCAAAAGACAATGGATACCCCGTGTAAGGATATAATTTTGAGGCAATAGTTGCGCAATCAACAACCACACCTCTCCTGGATCGGCACTGTTTATCAAGTGGCAAGGAAAAGTGCTACACGACTACAAACAGTGCTGAGAACACACAGCATTAAATGGTCACTCATTGTAGTACTGACAAGACTCAACGTTGCTTAACAATATACTTGAATTTAAGGTTGCTTAACAATATACTTGAACTTAATTAACGTTGCTTAAAAAATATACTAGAACTTAATTAATCAAAAACATATACTTACACACACAAACACACATATATATACACACACACACACACACACACACATATATATATATATATATATATATATATATATATATATATATATATATACATTACTTGTAAAAAGAATTTTTCTTTATTTGAGGACTGGTTTCTTTTACAGAAGCAACCAGTCCTCAAATAAAGAAAAAGAAAGCAACTATTTTTCAGTCGCCTGACGAGGATAAGTGGTTATAACGTTAAGATGTCCAGTGTTGCATCCGTGTGGGTGTGTATGTAACAACTACAATTTTGATTTAAAAAAAATTATATCTTATAACTACATAGTGTTACTTGTTATTTTCCATGTAAGTCCCTTCATGTAACGTGTTCCAAAAGCGAAGACTCATACTTTTTAACTAAAAAAAGTTGAAAAGTTATAAAGACCCCAGTGGTTTGATTAAAACGAGCGGCCTTTGTTTTCCAGAATTTACTTTTCACAACCATACTCAATACCATTCTCAATACTATTCTCAATACCATACTCAATACCATTCTCAATACCATTCTCAATACTATACTCAATACCATACTCAATACTATTCTCAATACCATACTCAATACTATTCTCAATACCATACTCAATACCATACTCAATACGATTCTCAATACCATTCTCAATACCATACTCAATACCATACTCAATACCATTCTAAATACCATTCTCAATACCATTCTCAATACCATACTCAATACCATTCTCAATACTATTCTCAATACCATTCTCAATACTATTCTCAATACCATACTCAAATCCATACTCAATACCATTCTCAATACCATACTCAATACCATACTCAATACCATTTTCAATGCCATTGCTAATGCACTATTGCCAGCAATAAACGGTGGTTGTGCATGGATGCCCGTAGCGCATTCTCTCATACGAAGATTGTTCCAAAAGTAAAACTTCCTATTCCTTTTACAACTCAGAAAGTTAAAGATCTACGAAGACAGTGGTGGTAACATTAAAAGGCACAGCCTTTTATGACTCGGAATTATTTTTCAACATAGTCACCACTATTCTCAATACACTTTTGACAGAAATTCAATGATGCAGCGCTCCCTGACAGAAGTTTCTTTCTTTAAGTCTAGCACTATCAATATCTGAAACAGAGAAATGAAACTTTCCGGTCATGAGTGCATAAAAGAGGATTGCAAACTGCATTGTTAAGACCACAGTGATTGTAACATTGCAGTTTGCAATCCTCTTTAATCTATCCCTGTGGAATAAAATACAGGAGACATTATTTTTGCAACGCCCGTACGTATATACAGGTTGTTGCAAAAGTCTTAGGCACATTTCAAGTCCGCATGCCTTCTTTACTATGAATGATAGTAAGATTAAAGTAGTGCTATTTTAAAGCTAAGTGCATTAAGGTTTTTGTTATGCCATTGATTATCTCATTTTTTTACAAATCCAGTAATGGCGTTCACTCAACCAGAAAATACATTTTGTGTTTGAATTTGACAAAACTGAATCATGGATACATGTTCAAAAAAAAAGATCTCATACACTGCGATTTTGTTTGTGGAGGCTCGTGAAAGGACTGATTTATATGCATACCATTCCAAGAGACGTGGTTGAGATGATGGCCTGAATAGCAGAGGCTATTGCAACCATTGATAACGCAGTGCTGGGCCTTGTTTAGCAAGAATTCGATTATCAGCTTGATGTGTGTCGTGTGACCAATGGTTCTCACATTGAACAGTCTGGACCATCTCATGAAAAACTTGAAATTACAAGCGTTCTGAATATACCATATGCGTTTTTATATCCTTAATAGTTCTCGGGATATTAAATGCCAAAATGTGCCCAAGACTTTTGGAACACTGTATTTGAGATGAATTACGCTTAATACTTGTTATAATTGTTTATTACTGTTAATATGTACTTAGCACATGCTCTATATGTAAGTGTATCATTTTCTATAATAAAAGCTATTAGCACGGTTCACTCAGAATGATCTGCTAACAAGACTTAATCTATGTCTGTAATAATGGTCTTAAATTAGTTGTCCTACTAAAACAATGTCAATTGAAAAACTCACACAGCCCATAAGACCAAATATATATGAAAATAAGAGGGTAATGTAGTTTGCTTGAAGCATTGTCTAGTTTGTAATTAAAACACGTGTCTAGCTGAATCCACTGTCAAAAACTTTCCCCGCTCTTTATTTATGCCTAAATCAAAACGTAGATTCCATGAACAAAGCTTCTTTCTTAGAACTGCACGCCTGTGGAACTCTGTTCCGTCTGCCTGCTTCCCTCCAGACTACAAGTTGGATGTCTTCAAGTCCAACGTAAACAAATTCCTGATGAACCGCCCCCTTGAGTAGACACTTATAATATCCACACTAACGTACTGTACTTACAATAACCCTTATCCCTGAGTGGATTCTCGGCCTTGATAAGTGGTGACCACCTTGTAAAAAAAGGTAGTACGTAGAAGGCAGTACGATGCATTTATGTTCACATAATCACCACTATTCTCAATACACTTATGACAGGGATTCAATGATGCAGCCCTCCCTGACAGAAGAATAGAAAGTAACGCTGCTTAACAATAATAATAATATATATAATATATTTTAACAATAATAATATATATTACAATAAAAAATACGAGCATAGAAAAGTAATATCGTTAAGCTTAAACATACAAAGGAAAGGACAAGATATTCTAGTAATAAATTTATAACTTAAAATATTGCATCATTAAGAACTGACCTTATAATGTTGGAACAGCCTCAAATCGTAAAAAAACACTGTAGGCTAGATGTCCGCAAAGGGACCTTCTCACAGAAGGTTGTCAAAACATGGAATGATCTCCCAGATGCAGTTGTAGAAGCACAAACGGGAAACCCATTCAAAAGCAGACTTGACGCCCATTGGAGATTGCTGCGGAGTTTATATTATCCATCCTCCTTAATGGAAGTGTAAATTCCTGGGTTTCTGTGCCACGCATGCCACAAAGTTGTCAAGAAATTTTTCCCTTGGAACGATGAACACGTCCAAAACCTGGAACTAAACATTTATATGTCAAAGTAAAAAAAATCTTAATGCTGCAATATTTTAAGTTATAAATTTATCACATTTCTTACTAGAATATCTTGTCCTTTTCTTTTCCAGTTTTAACAACTTGCCATTTGCTTTTTCATGTTTAAGCTTAACCATATTACTTTTCATGCTCGCATTTTTCTATTGTAATCCATGATTTTTCCAGGTTTCCAATAACTTCACTTGTTCTTTGTTTAATTTCAGTCCCCCCCCCAAATAATCACACATGTAATAACAATGTACGGCACTCGTCTGCTTTCAATAAAATACTCCCTTTCATGCTTTCAATCTGTCTGTTTTAGGAGTTACTGCTCTTTTCGCTACAGTTGCTATGGAAACCAGTCATAATAAACTTACAAGTTCGTGAATGAGTGTTTGCTCTCTATGTTCTCACATTGAATGTACCTGGTGGATCATCTACAAGAACGATCGAAACAATTGCGCTTAAAGAAACAATTATAATGGCGTTTTATAGAAATAAATACCTGAAAATGTGTAGTTGTGACATACTCGTGACGTAAGCAGTTCCGACTACAAACAGAGAAACCCAAATCAGATTCAAATGTTTCTACACCATAAAACTGAACTAAACCGACCTTGCAAACTAAAACTTAGTTTGGGATTAGGATAGGGGTAGTTCATGTATAGCTTAAATTTTAGTCCATATGTGACGCTTAGATTGAACAATCATTTTCTTTGCTAAGCGCACAGATTAACCGGACGCACCATTAAGACTGTCCGCTCGTGTTATTGGTATATTTCAATGTGCTTCTCTTTGATTTCCGAGCGACGTCAGGTCCTGTATCAGTTATCAATATTCATCTAAGCGAAACACAAAAGCGGGATAAAAGAAAATGTCGTGGATGAATACATTAATAAAAACATGAATAAAAAAAGTAGAACAGTTTAGGGTAGTGGTAGGTTTAGACCGTAGTAGGTGGTGAGGTCGAAATCGAACTTTGCGGTTGGTAAATAGTCTATATGAATTTTTAATGACTCAGTCTTTGTAAAAAACAAACAAACAAAACACCGTTATATCGCGTACGCTGTTTAGCTGCTTTTCAGATTAGAATTCCGTGCCGAAAAGATTTATTATTCCATTTGTCACATCGCAAAGAGCATATATATATTGGTTCAGCGAGTCGTTTTAACAGTAACTCAATAAGAAATGTTTAGATTATTTAATGCTAAAAGAAATCCTATTCTATAAATGATTTATTGTCGGCGGTTATCACTTTATTATTTATTAAAAATTTTTATATTCTATATATTATATAGACTTATACGAAGTTAATAGAAGGCAAAATAATGTGAAGGTGTGACGGATACACTTAAACTGATGCACTTTAAGACATAATAGTGGAACAAGCAGTTTTACGTTTATTGATCCAATTCATGTGTATATGCACACACACACACACGCCCACACACCCACCCACACACAACCACATACACACACACATATATATATATATATATATATATATATATATATATATATATATGTGTGTGTGTGTGTGTGTATATCATTCAAATACGGGAGTGTTTGAATATAAGGTTAAGTGGCAGTCTTAGTCATTTAGAACTGCTTTAAAATTTCACAGCTTTCTCACTTTTCGACCAAATTTCAAACAGTTGTTACATGAAAGGGCTATCCCCTTATCATGTAATTAAGAAGACATAACAGATAAGTGAAAATGATATTAGGATAAGGCTAGAATCGAACCCTGTAGGAAAGTGTTAAAGATAATGGAATAATGGAATGTTAGAAATTCAGTCCATTGTTAATTCTATTAGAAATAGTTAAATATTGTTTATATCGGAAAAAGAGTCGATTGCCTATTCTTTTAGAAATCTTGATATGAAATATGTCAGTTAAATGAATGCTCAATGTAAATTAAAATATATTGTTTAAAAATAGGTTAGAATTAGATTCGAGGATTCTTTTTTTGCCAAAAGTGTGTTGAAGAAAACGTGATATAGTAACGTTTTTAAACACACTTCTGACGTCATAAATAAAGGAGATTTCTTAATATAGGAATCTGAGGGTTCGAAGTTAGGGAGGGTCAAGAGTTGAAGGATGAGTTGATGAAGATCAGATGTTCAGAGCAGATCACACACGGTGATAGTCAGTTGGAAAGGAGAGCCCCTTAGAAGCGAAGGGAGGAAAATAAACCATGTAAATCAAAGTTTGAATTCCTGACATCCCCGATCGGCCGATTGAAGAATAAAGAAACCAACTATGTTTGTAACTGTTGTCTCGTGTCGTCATTCCTTACAACAGAAAAGGTGAATGTGTTTTATCATCATCTTGTAACGATCTTTCAAGTATTATGTATCTCCCCCATCATAACAAGTAATGTGTCCCCTCCTCTGTGTTAATAAAAGCTGTTATAAATGTCTCTCCCCCAACCTCAACATCATTATTCGTATATTATGATTCCTGTATTACATGTACTCCGTCACTGTGTCCCCAATATGTACCCTATGCAACACAATTAATGCAGTTTATAAATCACTTTCTCAACTATATCGTGAAAAACAAAATTCAATTTTCGTTCAGTAAAGCAAAAATTATGATGAATTTACTGGTGTTCAAAATCGCAAGGTGGTGAGCCACGTTTTTTATGATTGGTTTTCATAGCAACCAAATCGTTTCAGCGACTACTATTGCAACCAATTCACCGCTCTCGCAAAAATAGAAGTAACAAGAAAACCAGAGCGAATTAAAGGATGAAAGGGAGATAATTGGAAGGGGATTTTAATGAAAGCAGACGAGTGCCATACATTGTTATTACATACATGTTATGTTTATGGGGACAAAAAAAATAAGATGAAAATTAAACAAAGAACAAATGAATTTATTGGAAGACTGAAAAAATCATGGTTTACAATGAAAAAATGCGAGCATTAATGTATAAAGGTTAATCTTAAACATGGCAAAGAAAAGAACAATATACTTCCCTCTACTCCAACTCCCCTACTAATAATTAATAATTACTCCCCACTACTCCAACTCCGCTACTAATAATTAATAATTACTCCCCACTCCTTCAACATCCCTACTATTTACTAATAATTACTCCCCACTAATCCAACTCCCCTGATAATAATTAATAATTACTCCACAATCCTTCAACCCCCTACTATTTACTAATAATTACACCCCACTACTTCAACACCCCTACTAATAATTAATAATTACTCCCCTCTACTACAACTCCCCTACTAATAATTAATAATTACTCCCAACTACTCCAACTCCTATACTAATAATTAATAATTACTCCCCTCTACTACAACTCCCATACTAATAATTAATAATTACTCCCCACTACTCTAACTCACCTAATATTAGTTAATAATTACTCCCAACTCCTCCAACCCCCCTACTATTTACTAATAATTACTCTCCACTACCCAACTCCTATACTAATAACTATTACTCCCCACTACTCCAACTCCTCTACTAATAGCTGATAATTACTTCTCTCTACTCCAACTCCCCTATTAATAATTAATAATTACTCCCCACTCCTTCAACCTTCCTACTATTTACTAATAATTACTCCCCAATACTCCAACTCCCCTACTAATAATTAATAATTACTCCCCACTACTAAACTCCCCTATTAATAATTAATAATTACTCCCCACTCCTTCAACTCCTCTACTATTTACTAATAATTACACCCCACTACTTCAACTCCCCTACTAATAATTTATAATTACGCCCCACTACTTCAACTTCCAGGCTAAATATTAATAATTACTTCCCACTAACTCAACCCCCTACTATTAGTTAATAATTACTCCCCACTACTCCAACTCCTATACTAATAACTAAAAATTACTCCCGTCTACTCCAACTCCCCTACTAATAATTAATAATCACTCCCCACTACTTCAACTCCACACTAATAATTAATAATTACTCCTTACTGTTCTACTTTACTACTTATTCCTACAATTACTCCCCAAAACATTGTGGAAGCCATAGTCGAACGTCAATAAGTTATTTGAAGATATAAAGGACTTGAAGGATAAAATTTTTTTTATCAAAATAACCGGCTTCCACATTAAATGAGCACAATTTTTAAAAATTAGAACTCGCCATGAAACGATTGAGAAAAAGTGTATGATGGCATTTACAAACGCCCTACACAATGACCTACGTGAAGAAGCCTCCACCAGGACGGAATAAAAATAAAATGTTATTATTCCACAGCGTCTGGGACTAACGCAAAAGAAAAAAGTTGGCACGATGTCAGATTTTTCTGAGATAAGAACAGACATGCAATGCCTTCATAAGGATATGTCTTTTTTCATTTCTTGAGCACGATTGTCTTCTGATAATCTTCTCTTCTTCTATATATCTTTCTATTTCTTTTCTATTCTCTATCTATCTATTCTATCTTCTATTCTTCTTCTCTTCTCTTCTACTCTTCTCTTCTCTTCTATCTTCTTCTATTCTATATAAATAAAATGAACTCATTTTTCCCGTCTGATTTTGACATTAATAGGATTAAAAATCAAGATATTTCATGCAAATATAATATGCACAAACGGCAGAACAATATCCGAGGTGTGTTATAGGCTTATTATTTTTCAAATTTCTCGATAATGTTAGATTTCTATACTTTTTCTGCTGAGAAGTCACGGCCAAAATCGGTTAAGATCAATGGAAGTGGTAAAATATTTTCTCTCTAATAAATTCCTCCTCCCCCTGCCACCACTTAACACCGTTTGGGGATCGTTCACAAGGAACAGTTGAGAAGAGAACACCGGTTTGGCTTCGTAGTTCTTTCATGTGAAGTTATTTAAAATCACTAAACTAAGCTGCAGTGCTATGTGGCGTAGTGGTTAGCGTGCTGGACAATTCACATTATATTTTCACGTTCGCGCCGACCTACCGTAGTGTTTTTTTTTTCCTAAACAACTGGAATGGACTTTTCTTGGTGGCCGAACTGTTAACGTTGCAGATGTTTTTTTTGTTTTTTTTCACACTTTATTTTCCTACTTTTACTCATGACTCCGGGTTTGATCCTTCCTACTTACCTACCATAACATTTTTTAAAACTCCCCCCCCCGTCCCGGAAACAAACACTCGGGCAACGCCGGGTACCCCCGCTAGTTATAAAATATTGTTGTGTTGGTATCATCGCGGTGTGTTAAATATATCTCCTTTCTGAGGGAAGGTCTTATACATCACAATCAATTAAAATACATGGACGTTAATAGCATCTATATAACCGTTCGTTCATACGTGATTTTGCCAGAACAAGAGAACGCAACCTGCAAACATTCCTGTTATTTTGCGGAAATGCAGTTGATGACAAGATAATGTTTATTCGTTTCTGATCGTCACTGGAATTTGGAGAAGGAAAAAGTGGTCGACAATTATTGTTTAATGATACCGTATTTGGACATCTCTCAAACCATGATTTCATGGTATGATTCTTACTCTATCCTTTCTCTTCTCTTTCACCTTTGACCAGGTAATGTCATATCCGGTTTTAGCACAGAGAGGGTCGATCTGACATCCGATTACACTAAGCTTTCCTCGACTGAGCACCATTTTTTTTTCTGAACAAAATTATACATGGCCAATATTTAACATGTCTGCAAAGAACCATCTCAACAATTGCTGCAGAAAACTCAGATTTTCTTGCTGGTTTACTGTAACTGGTACGACATAAAATATATAACGTGTTTGCGTCCAGTCGAAGATATTCTAGCCATTTTCCCTCTGCAGTTTCTAAGCCTCAATTGAAAGATATGCACACAAAGAACGTTTTTAAAAACCAATAATATTCATATTAATGTCTGATGAAAATGATGGAAATAGTATTCCGACAAAATAGAGAAAATAAAAGGAACAAACCGTATTATGTGTTTATCAACGTTTCGTCTTTATTTCAGAGGAAGTCTCGAAATAAAGACGAAAAGTGTATGAACACATATTACGGTTTGTTCCTTTTTATTTTCTCTATATTAATGTCTGTATTCGAGATCTTAACCTTACTACCGGTCTCCTGCTAGTATAACGTAAGAAACGTCTGCAGTGGCTAGGGCACGTCGCTCGCATGGCCAAGTCCCCAAAGACATCCTGTATGGCAAGCTTTCAGCTGGCAGAAGACGAACCAGTGGACCACATCTCAGATTTTAGGATATGTGCAAAAGGGACTTAAAAGTTGACGTCAACCCTGTTGACCTCGAATCTTACGCCGCAGACCGTGACTCCTGGAGGGTCAAATTCAAGAAGTGTGTCCAGCTGGGTAGGGAGAAAAAATTAACAGTAAGAGGAGAAGAGAGGCAGTCACAAAAGGCCATTATCAGTAGCAGCAGCATCGGCAGAGCCTGAGGAAGGGTATCCCTGCGGGAAGTGCAACAGATTCTGCCGCTCCCGCATCGGTCTCCTCAGTCGCAGCAACAACTGTTAGATAAGATTGTTATAAGTTAATTAGTTATTATCGATCTATCTGTCTATTTATCTATCTATTCAATGATATTGTTAAAATAGTTTGTATTGGAAGTCATTTCTTGTTTATAGTATAAAATGAAGTAATGTGTTTTAGCTGGGGATGTTTGCATAAATTAGCTTGGTTAAATAAACAAAATGACCTTGGGCAGGCATACGTTGAAAGCACATGGAGATACGTGTGCTTTTTGAATGATGACGTGACAGAACTGAGGTCAAGAGCTCGGGAAGTTTAGTTAGTCGAGGGTTTTGAGTTTGGTGACGGGAGTGAACAAACGTACTTCAAGCCAGGAAGCGAGGCTGTGAAGAATACGCATGTAGACACGAAATGCAGACTGCATTGAGAAGACCATTTGAGACAGCTGAAATGAATTTATATTTTTAAAATATAAAGTGTTGTTCTGTTGTTTCACAAAAGAAGGAAGACCAGAGGTCTCAATTGGATGGTGTTGGTCATTTCATGTTTCATCACGGAGCTGAGCTGTGAAGATAGAAGAACTATTGAAGAAAGAAAGGTATGAAGCATATATTATTATTCTTATAAAAAATAATACCTTATGTAAATATGGACTGTAATATATACCCGTGTGATAACTCTCTGATACAACATGATTCAGTTTATACGTCGATATCATATCCCCTAGCTAAACAACATACATAAATTTATACTTGTATCTGGTGCCGTTTGCATATAATACTAACGCTTCCCCGGGAGGGTTACTTGGTTGATGAACGTCTTGGGAACGCAACCAGCTCCCCGGGGAATAAATGATATCCAACGATATCTAACGATAGACACATGCTGGAAACATCAACAAAAACGGGTCGATAAGTCGTTGGCTATAACTGTCTGGCATGAATCGCATCGTGTGTGGTCATTGCGTCGTTGCATTAGAAGGAACTGCATACTGGAATCGAACACTTGTACAAAAATAGCGAATAAATGCATTTTTATAAAAATATATGATTTATTTAACAATTGATAAGTAGGAAGCATATTTAGTCGATCCATTACGTGCACGCCAAACTACTATGTCCCGCGCGTACGGTGTTCAAGCTTCAACTGTTTTAAAAAAACAATACAATTCAATTCTCCACTTCTTCATTGAAAGAGAGAGAAAGGAAGTGAAGGAGAGAAATAGAGAAACAAAGAGAGATAGAGAGAGAACGAGAGAGAGACATAAAAAGAGAGAAGGTAT
The DNA here is from genome assembly GCF_053919585.1 of Euprymna scolopes. Classification (NCBI taxonomy): domain Eukaryota; kingdom Metazoa; phylum Mollusca; class Cephalopoda; order Sepiida; family Sepiolidae; genus Euprymna; species Euprymna scolopes. The sequence goes on along the minus strand of NC_136492.1, from coordinate 26,648,578 downwards.
ATTCATACAGGTTAAACATCGTTTTGTTTTCAAATGCCTGAATGACGAGTTCTCCTGGTTTGACTTTTCAAATTCTAAGGTCTTATATCGTTTTGCCTTGGTTCAATATTATAAACAAACCGGCATTCTTGGTTTGAGTCATCGCAGAACATTTTCAAAATCACAAACACCTGTTCTACACAATTGCACTACACAAGTGCAGATCAAGGTAGGTACAAGGTTTATTAATGTAGAAGCCCCTAGCTCCCTCAAAAGAGGCTACCTCAATATCCTATTATTCTTCCTATTCCTGACTATGAAATATGACTATTTTGGTGCCGATCAACCTGATTATACAACACAGCTGCCACCACTCCGGACAACCTTCAGGCGTGATTCTCAATCTAGACGGAAGGACGCCAACAATAAAGTGATTTAAGCGCCATGTTTCCGAATAAACAGCCGATTAGGAAAATTACCTATTGAAGTAAGCAATCCTCACATACGTAGACGGCAATGCCTGGTAGGGTATTCTTATGACCTCAGACTTATGCAGCACTACCTCTTAGAATGGAAGTTAATACTTGTGAGAATGTTCTCATGACAACGAAACAACAACTACACTATACCTTCAACTGAATAAAGTTTTAAAACATAGTACAATAGTACATTACAAACAGGAACCGAGAAAATTCCACGGAATAAAAAATATATTAAATAATATGTTTTTATGAAGCTGGTAATTTTCTGGATAACGCAAAAAGTTAGTTTTTTTAACAGAAAAAAAAAAACATGTAGTAAATATGAGCTTATTAACATTTCTATGAAAATAATGTCCATTGTCTTTTAAATAGGGAACCAACCCCAATGAGATTGATTTATAAATACTAATAAATAATCAGAAAGTATTATTGTGCCACAAAGTTCAATACAAATAATAAAATCATATTCTAAAAGACAATTTTCTGCGTTTCGTTCTCGTTAGGATTTGTCAGGATGAAACGCGTAAAATTCTGTGTAGCTTAATTGCCATATATATTTTCAAAACTTACTACCTAGCTCATTCGTGTTGAGCACTGTCAAAGTAAATACTGCACATATTTATATATCGCTTACAATGTGGCTTTTATTATTTATACTGAACTATGTAGCACAATAATATCTTTTAGGTATTTATTAGAAGTTATCTTTTTTTCAAATTTTATTTGGGTCAATTTATATTTAAAATACAATGGACACTATTTTTATAGAAATGTTAATAAACTCGTATTTGTTGCGTGTTATTGGTTTTTCTATCCAAAAAAAGTCATTTATGCGTTATCCAGAAAAATACTACACTTGTTGATTAAATATATTTCTTATTCTGTGGAATTTCCACGAGGCCTGCGAGGAAAATTATTTCTAGGATTTAACTGGACATGCGGCAAACAACTTCATACAATGTACTTAATATGTTGTATGGACAAACAACGAGAGAAAAACGAAAACGTGATTGAATTATTTTCAAATGTAAGCTTTCTAAACTAACGGAATTTAATAAATAATTAGAGCTGCTAGTAATAGCGAACGCATCAGCAAATATATCGACTAGCAAGGTAACCCAGCATTGCCAATGATAATACACCAAATATTACACTCGCCAATAATTTTTATTGCCATTGAAATAGTGAAATCGTATATGTTTCAATCAAATCGATGGATTGCCTGCTCTAGTTGGGGACACATCGCGGTGCACCGGGAGGAAGCTTTACTATTAATTTTATTAAATAACTTTTTATATATAATGGCTTGAATTAAAGTTTAAAATGCAAAAGTTAAGTATCATGCTGTAATTGTGCTCTAAACATAAATATTCATTTCGAACACGCCACTTGTTATATTAAATTTGATATTATTATTGATTTTTTTATGACTGACCTTCATGGTTGTGCGGTGATAATCACTTGAATTAAAGTTTAAAATAAACAAAGTCAATATCGTAATAAATAAACAGAAACATTTATTTCAAACGTGCCCTGTCGTATCAAAGAACCTACTGTTGATTTTATATGCCGGGCCTTTCTTCTTGTTGTACGATAATATAGATTTCTCAAAAGCATTTGTGATGTTAGGCTGTATAAGGTGTTACCTTTAGTCAAAATCGCCTGCTCCTTCTTTCATTGGATTTTTTCGATTATCGATACTTATTAAAGACATTCTGATAAAAAAAGAAACTATCTGAGAACACTGCCAGATACATAAAGTATATTTGTGTGAAATTTCATAAAATTATCGAAGACACGATCTAAGAACACTGCCAGGCACATAAGTACCTTAGTTTGAAATTTCATAAAAATCGACTTAGGCATTTTCGAGTCCATAGGGAACGAACTCACAGGACATAAAATATAGTTAACTATAAAATAGTTTAACAGTTTTAAAGTATGAATATTTCACATATGTTGTTAAAAACATTAAATTCAAACAACATAATAAGTACGAATCCAGTAGATGATATTCCAAAAGGGAGAGAGAGAGAGAGAGAGAAAGAGAAAAGAAAGAGAAAGAGAGAGAGAGACACACACACAGATAAAGTTACTTTTTTTTATAATAGTAGAGATATGAGTGATGTGCAGTCGTTTTGTCATTTTAGAAAAAAAAATGCGCACAGAATACGCAGTGTTATTTTTGTTTGTATTGTCTGTGTTATGTTTTTTTTTTTTTAAGCTGATCATCGTCAGGGAACAGACAAATTGATTGACAAGAAAATGAACTAGCAGAAGAGGGGGAGGGGGTAACTAGAGTGCGAATAAAGAAGTGGGGGGGATGGCAATTGTGTTTGTTTTATGCTATTTTTCTTTCTACACTGAAACACGCAGACAAGTAAACGCGCATGCGCCGTTATGGAGCTGAAAAGTGAGCTTCCGTTTGCACTCGTTTGAACCAGGATATCCCTCGACTTACTAGATAAAAACAGCGATGAAAAGATAGAAAATGGGGTGTAAAAAGAATACAACAGACGTTCCAAAAGTAATATGTCATATTTATATTCCGCCCGAATCGATCAGATGGGATTTGAAATTGCGTTGTTATGATGCATTCATGATTTGAAATTCTATTTTTTTCTTGCAGATATTGACGGTGTGAGACTCTAAGAAAGCTACCCCTGTCTTATACGTGCATCAGGAGCAGAGATGTGTCATTGAATTCCTCCATGCAGAAAAATAATTAATTAATCAACATTCACTGAACTGTTGACCGAAGCCGATTCAGTTGATGTCAGCGCAGTTGGGAGATGGGTTCGTCAATTTCAGAATGGCGGCAAAGATGTGAGTGAAAAGGCATGTCCGAATTAAGAATGGTGGTGATTATAAAGTAAAATAAATTCTGAAGCATGATGGTCATTTGTTTTAATGGCACCAACCCCTTCTTCGATGCTCTTCAACGTTTTAGTTTTTCAGTTAAAAAATTGGAGACCTTACGTTTGGAATGACTCTCGTATAAGCAAACATTTTTAGCAATAACATGGATTTGCTTAATGTTGTAGATCCGTGCTAGGGGTCACAAATGAAAGAAACCACAAGTAGTGTAAAGTGTATAAATATAATATGTATTTATCATAAAGAATACAGGAGCCACTAAAGTGGTATGAGAGGAACGTGTTCGTAGCATGCGGTCAAGCATGGTATGAATGCCTCCATCTAGTCTCTGAAACCAGTGGTATTTATATGGCTGGTTGATTCCACTTAGTTTTCAAATAGGGGTGATTTGTACCTCACAACATTTCATTTCATTCTTTTAATTACTTTTTTGATTTTCTAATGATTTTTTGTAATATTAAAATTAAAAATTTTTAATGTATGCCCAATGTGTAGCACGAACGCTTTCGATTCTTCGTCAGATCCTCATCATGTGAAAAAAGCAAGTAAAAAATCTGCTGAAAAGAAGAAAATTATAAAAGACAACTGTAAAACAGAGGCCTAAAGTCAGTTAGACGCTAGGAATACGTTATTCCATGTTTTCCTTGTAAAATGTTAATTTGAATTCCATGATAGCGGAATTAATGTCACTGGATAAAGTTGTATCATGTTAAGCACTTCAAAAATTGTTACTGGTTTTATATGCAATTTATTTTAAACTGATTAATGCAATTCAATTTTTTCTATGAAGCTAATTTTTTTTAATTCATTCTTTTGCGGACTGCTATTCTTATCTTCATAGTTGTTGCTTTTGCACTACGTTTCGGCTAACTCAACTTCGGCCTTCATTAGGTGGTTGACCACGGCGGGATAAGAATGTTCAGTCTCGTAATTATTACTGCCTTCCATAGTTGTTGTTGTCTCACCACATTTTGGCCAACTAATCCTCTGGCCTTCTTTCGTAGGATTGAAACCGCTATCTCCAGACAATGCTAACCTGGAACCGCAAAATTTCAACGCCTCTTCCCACTGCGTCACTGCCCTGAATGTTCTGAAGAATTAATACGCAAATTATGGAGCTTCATCTCAAATGATTAAAAAAATAAAATAAAATATATATCATGAAATCTGCATTATTAACGTTTTTTTCCTGGAGCAGTATTAAAACGTTCTATTAGCATCTAACTGACTTCACGCACCTGTTCTAGAGTTTTATTTTGAAATTCTATTCTTTTCCCCCAGCTTTGTATTCGTTTGTTTTATCCATTTGATGATGATCCGACGAAGTTTAGAAAACGTTCATGATACATACAACATTTTCTTCTTAGTTCAACACTATAAAAATCATAAAAACTTTCAAAAGAATATACGTGCACGATTTGTGCAGTTATTTATTTTTGTCTTTTTTATTGTTATTTTGATTGCTATTAAATTTTGAATTATTATTATTTTGTGTGGTAATTCTACCGTTATTCTTAGTGTTATTTTTTTAGTTTTGCTATGCGTATAACTTTTATTAAAACTTTTCACCTGTAAGATCCACGTTTATTATTTTGCAATTGCATGCTTTCATTATCGTTTCTAAGTTTTCGCAGCAACAGTTTTTTTATTGAGTATTTTGTGGAAGTGATTAGTTACAGGCAAGTGTTTTAATGATATTTAGAAATATCTTCCTCACCTTTGATTGGCTCACAGAAATACGAAAATACCTACGCAACCAGTAACCTTTCTTCTTTCTTTACACACAACAAAGGGCATGCCTGAAGACGGTCAAAAGCCAAATCCGACCGAAACGTTGCACCAATAAGACTCAAGATGAGGAAAATAGTCCGATCAATAGAAGTAAGAAAAGCAATCAGCACTCATCTAAAAAACATCAGAAATTTAATAAATCTTTGTTATTAAAATTGAAACCTTGTCATGCCAGTGTTAGCGAATATTTACGTGTCCATATGAATAATTATAATATAAATAGCTCAATTCATTATAATAATATAAATAATAACATAAATAGCTCAGGTTATAATAATATAAATAACAACAATAAAATAGCTCAATTTATTATAATAATATAAATAATAATATGAATAGTAAACTTCATTATGATGATATATAAATATAGATTATATAAATAGTTCAAATTATTATAGTAATATAAATATATACTATTAACAGTTTAATTTATTATGATAATATAAATAACAATATAAATTGCTAATTTTTAAAATATTATATAAACAATAATATAAATATCTAAATTTTTATAATAGTAATAATATAAATAGCTCAATTTATTATAATCATATGAATAATAACATAAATAGTTCAAGTTATTATAAAATAAATAATAACAATAAAATAGGCCAATTTATTATAATAATATAAATAATAATATGATTAGCTAAATTCATTATAATGATAGATTATATAAATTTATTTTAATGATATATAAATATATATTATATAAATAGTTCAAATTATTATAGTAATATAAATATATACTATAAATAACTTAATATATTATAATAATATGAATAACAATATACATTGCTAAATTTTTAAAAATTATATAAATAATAATATAAATATCTAAATTTTTATAATGATATAAATTATAATAAAATACATCAATTTATGATAATAATATAAATAATAATATAAGTAGCTCAATATATATAAATAGTTCAATTTATTATTTTACATACACGGTTGATATTATTTGGATTTTTATTCTACGAATGTATATATTCAACAAATTTTCCACACTCTTATAATTTTATTGTCATAGAAGCGGTGAAATCTCACATCTTTTTAAAATCAAGTGGCCGAAATGAAATAATCTGGCTTTCATTGGTGATTAGTGCTGGTTTGGGGCGATAACATGCAGGTACTGTTTGAATAAAAAAACAATACATTCGGGAATGCGTAAATAGTATAAATTAATAAATTTACGAGAAATGGTTCATTAGATTAATGGAAAGTAAAACTGAAGTTTTAGAAGTTATGGATTCTCACTGTTTATTCCGTTTGTTGTCAAAATCTTCCTCTTCTTTTGAACTCTTTCACCAATAGTATTAAATAAAATTCCAGTTTTATATCGTTTTTTTAACAAAACAATTAAGACTTTATACACTTCACTTCTTTGAGTATTATCATGTTAAGAACAGCGTTTGCAATAGACATCCCAAACTCCCCATGTTAAGAACGACTTTCGCAATGAACACCACAAACCTCCCCATTTTCAGAACGGCGTTCGGAATAGACACCCCCAATATCCCCATGTAAAGAACCGCTTTCGGAATAGACAACTCTCTTTCTTTTGGGAGAGGGTGGAAAAATAATTTCCCAAATTTAACCGTGATAATCATTGTCAACATACCCACTCACAAATGCTACAAAAATTGGCGTGGCAGTGTCGATAAGAGAGAAATAGATTTGTTTATTGCGCGTTTGTTCAAACCTGGTAGTCAGTGAATTACAGTACATAATACAGGTTTTTATAACTCTGTAAGTACTTGTTTCCGCAAAATTTGAATGAGATTATTTTTATCAGCATAGTGGAAAACCTATGAGAGCAGTCATTCTAAAGAAAAGTGTGTAAGTGAACCTAATGTACGAATTTACCCCTCAATCACCCAAAGTTAACGTGCGCGCAATCTCGAGAATCAGCCTGGAAAAGAGAATTAAATAAAATACTTCACAGAATTCAAAATTGGGGAAAACACAAGTATATAACAAATGATTGTTTCCCTATGTAATGAAATTTAGGTAAAAAATGTAGCGTAAATAATCGGTGTCAATAAATCGATAATTGTACATAAAACTAGACCCTAACCTTAAAACACGCTGGCAGGTTTGTCAATCGAGGTATTGGAAGCACAAAATTGATATAAAACATTCGCTATTTTTCAAATCTGTTTATTTATTTGGGCAAGATATTGAGATATTTTTAAAAATATATTTTTAAAATCAAATTTACGTTTTTTTTCAAATATAGTTACTTTTTAAAAAAAAAATGTACTGCATTTATATATGCTGTATTTAAATATCCATTATTTTACCCTGCCCACTCTATTATGATCGTCGCCGATTTAAAAATAAATGTTTCGTACTTATTATGTTGTTTGAATTTAATGTTTTTAACATATGTAAATATTCACATTTAAAACAGTTAAACTATCTTCTACTGCTCATTCGCTTTTATGAAACTGCTACAACTGCAAAAAGAAATGTGACACATTCATTGCGTTATTTTCATGTTTCTACAGAAATATATTTTTAAAATATCTGAACAGTTATTTGCAAAGATATAACGACTGAGAAATAAAAACTCATTGATAAAAAAGTTAACGTATTTTAATATAACTGGAAAAAAAACATAAAATATAGTTAACTATAAAATAGTTTAACAGTTTTAAAGTATCAATATTTCACATATGTTGTTAAAAACATTAAATTCAAACAACATAATAAGTACGAATCCAGTAGATGATATTCCAAAAGGGAGAGAGAGAGAGAGAGGGAGAGAGAGAGAAAGAGAGAGAGAGAGTTTGAAGGAATATATACAGAGAGAGAGATAGGAAGGGTAAGAGGGAAAGACAGAGGAAATACAAACTGACGCCGTAAAATGTAATGTAAGAAAATGAACGCAGCAGTTTACTCAGAAGGCAAAAGTAGGTAATAATGCGACCTCATATTTAAATGGTACATTAGCGTTCGTTTAACATGCGAATACCGTTAATCCGGAATATAGAAATGTTTAGAGCTCAACCAATCAGATGTGGCGAAATTAGTCTGAGGAGACTTTATTATTTTTGAATCGAAAAGGGAAAGATTATATAATGTCTATGAGTTTGTGATCACGTTACGAAATATGCAAGCACAGTATATGTTTAATGTGTATATTTCCTCCTGGTGTTGACTGGGGGGGGGGTAAGAAGATTTGATATTTAAGGGTAAAAATAGGAACTACTTCCTCTAAGGATGGTTGCGATTGCGATGATGTTGCTCCTAGGATCAAATGTATGTTTCTTTTTATTATAACGAATAAATGTGTCTAAAATGTCGTTTTAAAGTTATAGTAGATAATGGCTGATAGTATATACATAATAAATTTGTATGCGAAATCTGTTGTTGGAAACCTATGGTGCTTTGGTCCAATAAGGGATATCTGCAATCAAAATAAAACTTAATTGCCATATATATTTTATAACTTACTACCTAGTTTAACCTGTTGAAGTAAATACTTAAATTTGACGTATAAATTTACACTTTTGTATATTAATTTATGTGATTAAATGAAGTAGTCATATATATATACACATATATATATATATATATATATATATGTATATGTGACTACATATATATATGACAACATATATATATATATATATATATATATATATATATATATATATATATATAGTAACTAGCATAAGCGCCCGGCGTTGCCCGGGTGTTTGCATGTGTATGTTGAGCAAAAAAAAAAAAAAAAGTGGTAGTAGGAAGGCAGGCTCGAACCCGTACCGCAAAGGAGGAAAAGAACGGGGTAAAACCTAACGTTTACCTCTGTAGAAAAGTGCCTAGTTGAGAAAAGTGAAAAGTGCCTAGTTTTTAGCCAATTTTTCGATATTTGTCGCATGAAAGATCGAACTTTAAAACGATACTGATCTTGGTAAAATCCGTCGCCTCTATTGAAATTTTAAGGCAGACATGCAAACAGACGTACATACATGCATTTATATATTAGTAACTAAAATTTTTCGACCCAAACTGATGAAAAAGCTTGCACTATCTCTGAATACCCTTTATGTAAAATTTCAAATATTTAGACCAGAAATTGTCTGAGTAATTTGGAAGAGACCGCAGAGGTCAATTTTTTTTTAACTTCGACTCATATTATGACCCCTTAAAATTTATTGTTTTGGGCTCAGTTATTAAGTTAGATCCATGTCCAAGGAACCTCTATCTAAAATTTCAAGTGCGTAGACCCAAAATTGTCGGAGCAGTTTGGTAGAGTTCTCAAAGGTCAAATCGTTTAACTTTGACCCCTTAATCGCCAAATTTCTGGCCAAGAACCGATCGCATCGATTTTCCTAAATCTCATTAACCTGTATATCAAATTTCGAGTCAGTAGAATAAAAATTGACAGAGTTATTGCGTAGGGAAATGTACACAGAAACACAGACACACATACAAATACACAGACACACAGATACACAGACACTTGCACTTTTTATATATATACTAGCAGGGGTGCCCGGCGTTGCTCGGGTGTTTGGAGGTGTATGCTGTGCAAAAAAAGCAAAAAAAAAAAAAAAATGGTTAATTGTTTAAAACTTTGACCCCTATTATGACCCCTTAAAATTTATAGTTTCGAGCTCGAATCACGTTATTAAGTTAGATCCAGGTTCAAGGAACCTATATCTAAAATTTCAAGTGTTTAGACCCAAAATTGTTGGAGGAGTTTGGTAGAGGTTTTAAAAGTCAAATCGTTGAAATTTGACCCCTTAACAGCCAAATTTCTGGCTGACACCCGTCACATCGATTTTCCCAAATCTCAGTACCCGGTATTTCAAATTTCGAGTCTATAGACTAAAAATTGACAGAGTTATTGCGTAGGGAAATGTACACAGACAGACAGACAGACACACAGACACACAGACAGAAAGACAGACACGTTCACTTTTATAGATATATAGATTGATTGCCAGATATATTTTCATAACTTACCACCTAGCTCTATCTTTGTATTGAGCACTGTTGAAGTTAATCCGGAATACAGAAAAATTTACGCATAAAATTATATTTTCGTATATTAATTTATGTGATAAAATGAAGAATTCATAACAATATATATATATATACATATATATATATATATATATATGTGTGTGTGTGTGTGTGTGTGTGTGTGTGTGTGTGTGTGTGTGTGTGAAGTAAATTCTAGTTAAAATGATAAGAATTCTTGTCCGTGATTGCAGTTAAATAATGTATATTGTTGCCACAGCATTCTTTCTGTATGAAAAATTGTCTAAGCTCCTCCCCCTCTACTCTTAGGCTCATAATCGATATCTTCGTGATGTCGGTGCACGCTTTTAACTTTCCCTTTAAACCGCTTTTATATACATTTTTTTTTAACAATGTTGCTGGTTTTTTTTCTTCTGTGTGTCCCACGGGAATTGTGCCTTTTTATTTCGTTTCGCTTTCGTTTTGATATATATATATATATATATATATATATATATATATATATATATATATATATATATATATATATATATATATATATATATATATATATATTTCATTTTATACATATTATTTCTTTGGTTTACTCTAACGACTTCATTTTTTTTTTTTACCGTTTTTGGTTGTTTTTCTTTTTTTCTTTCTCATTTTTTTTTCTCACGCTTTCGTTGTTTTAATTATTATCGTTTGCCTCTTTTTATATTCATTCCTTTCTTTGTTTTACATTTTACTTTTTATTTCTCAAAACGGCATAATCACGTTGACACACCAGTTCTCATTTGATCATCAGAGTTAAGCAACACTGAACCTGGTCAGTACCAGATGGGTGACCATTTGGAAATACCAGTCGCTGCATGTAGAAGGATGTCGACACCTGCAAAAACCGCAAAAACCTTAAACCGTCATCTCCTTTAACGAGTATATACATGCGACTGGTGACTGCTTGTAAATTTCATATTCCCACGAAACTTCCTCCTTTGAAGGAAGCCGGTTCAATCTTCCTAGGATGAGTCTCACTTAAGTACAGTAAATGCACTTGTGATTTTAGTCTGTACAAGGGTGCAAACTATGGTCAAAATCGGACTGTTCTTTATTTAATCAGATATTTTTAGAGTATTGATTTTCAAAACTTATCGGAGGCATTGCGATACATAACCTATCTAAGAATACTCCCAGACACACAAATTGCATTCATTTTCTTTTGTTTGCTATATTATCTCTTTTTGATTTTACCGACTCTGATTTAAGTATATTTCACCATTCTTTCTTTTTCTCTCTCTATCCTTTTTGTTTTTCATTGTTTTTCACGTTTTCTACAAATTAGCAAACGTTACGATCTTAATTCATTTTTTTTGCTTTGCTTTATTCTATTCTTATATTTTTATTTGCGTCTTTCTCAATTCCGTTGTTCATGAAAATGAAATAAAAAATAATTACGTTTAATCTCCCTTTTTTCTTCTCATTTTTTTTTTAATTCAAATTAAAATAATATTTATTAGAAAAAATAGGGAAGATTGCAACAAGCCATGCACAGTGATGTTATGGTATTAATCCACCGTAATGTAAAATAGTCCATCATTATAATCTATATATTAATGCGATAGCGTGTATGTTATTTTGTGTGTCACGCTTATATGTTTTTTCTTTCGAATGGCGCGTTTCTCGACAGGGTTGTGACTTGCGAGTAAGTGAGTATACGATAACTGGTGACGCTCAGCTGAGTGGCTAAAGCTGACAAAGCTCAATGACACCCCCCGCAGCCAGAATTGCACGAAAAGAAGATCATGCTGACTGTTTGGTGGTCTGCGACCGGTCTCATCTATTACAGATTCTTGAATGCAGACGAAACCATTACGGTGAAAAATCAGTAAAAAAAAATGGGTGAAATGCATCGGAAACTTCGACAACAATACCCAGCATTAGTCAACAGTTCTCCTTCCCGACAATGCCCGTCCGCACGTTGCTAAACCGATCCCGCAGAAGTTGATCGAATTGGGCAAAGAAACTTTGCCTCATACTCTCCAGACCTCTCATCTACCAACCACCACTTTTTCAAGCATCTCCATAACTTTCTGCATGAGAAATGCTTCCTAAGCAATATAAAAAACGACTTCAGCGACTTTCTGGCCACCAGAACGCAAGATGTGTACGTTACTGGCATAAATAAACTTGTTTTGTGTTAGTAAATGCGTGTTCATTCTGATAGTGCTTATTTCGATCAATAAATAAATAAAAAAATGTTTTTACATAGGCATCACCACTTTTCAAGGGCCAGAGACCACTCGAGAATAAGGGTTAAGACTGTACAGTAATCAATTGGACAATGTAGTAATCGTTAGTAATGGAAATTCGGTAAATTTATTAACTTAAGTAGAACGGCTCATCAAGAACTTGTTTACGTTGGAAATGAAGCCAATCAGATTGTAGTCAGCTGGAAAGAAAGAAGCTTTGTTCATGGAATCTACGTTTAGGTTTAAGCATCGATAAAGAATGGAGGGGATTATTGATAGTGTTTTCAGCTAGACGAGTGTTTCTTGCGAAAGTTTGGATCGGGGGCATAGATTGAAGCTCAGTAAAGCAATTGCCATGAAAATAACAATAAAGCAGGGACAAACTCGCAACATCTCTTCTGTGAGATAGAGATTGCAGGGAAGATAAAAGGACATCTCATACGAGACTACGAAGTCTATTTTGAACTCTATCAATGCAGGACAAGTCCTTTCTAGAAGCTCCTGTCTAGATGTGGCAACAGTACTCTATCCTTGGACGTACCTGACTCTTATGTAGATAGAGAGACAACTGTGAGATATCTACTGGGTCGATAGAAGGATCCCACCATTTTTCCAGCGGCCTTGGCAACAGATTTGATGTATGTGTTCCATTTAAGATCAGGGGTAAATGTCAAGCCCAGAAACTTGTCAAAACATGAGATCTCCCCAAGACGAGAGCCATTCATTTCAATTGATGCCAGAACGTTGATGATGTAAATATAGAAGCTTGGTTTTAGATGCATTAAAAGTAACCAGCTACTCCTTTCCCCATTGTAACACGTGCTCAAGATCAGAGGAGAGAGAATCGGAGAGAACCTGGTTGTTTAAGGTCTTAGATGTGCTATCATAGATGGTAGTGTCATCAGCATAAATGTCCACGTTTAATGTTTAAACCGAGACATTTTTATCTTAATTTAAAAATTAAACACCGAAAGAGCTTTCTTGTCAAATATGATATACATGCCCTAGACGACAGATATATAACACGATGCCATGCGATAACCACAACAATAAAATAGCATAACAATAATATATATTATTTTTAATTGGAATTCATTTCGATGAGTATTATTTATTAGTTTTTATTTATTGAAGACTATTATCATCATCTTTAATTAGTCGTTTCTTTAATTAGTAGTTGTTGGAAGGCAACACTTGCAGTGAATGCAGTCAGGAGAGTCAGAGTTCCTATCCGTCGCGGTTATCACCTGACGAAAGCCAGAGGAATAGTTGGCCGAAACCTCGTGAAACAACTAAGAAAAAAGATCAGGATAATAGTCCGCAATAAATAAACATTAACAATACTATAGTATAATAATAATATACGCTAATGCCTACAACATAAAAATATGCGTAATATTTCCTTTCTTATCCTTATTATTTATTTACGATCCCACCCACAACTTAACCCGAAAAAATATCGATCTATCTATAATCAATCAACGCGTGTCTCTCAGCAAACATTTATTATATTGATTATCCGCATGCACTGTTTTATTGTACAATACAAAAATTATTTGCACTAATTATTAACAGATTTGATAATTTTATTTAATTTAATTAATTAATATATAAAGATAACAAGAATAATTAAATTATTTTTTTTATGTTTGTAAATACATATTAAATTATTAATGCCGAGAAAACAATTGTTCTTGCAACAAATATGGAAATGGCAGAAACACTAAAGAAAGAAAATTAATCTGTAATAGAATGGGGACATAAATGGACAGTGACATGCGATGCTGCTAAGACTAAGCTTGTTTTCTTCAATAATTACAAGAAACCTTCTCAATCATCAATAGCAATGGCTAAAGATAAATTGTCTGAAAATACTTCATTTTAAACTCCTCGGCTTAACGTTCACAGGCAACATGAATTTGAAACGGTTACATTAAGAGTATTGCCGGGGCTGCTTACGACAAGAATGCTTGGGTGCAATATGTATCTCTACTTTATGCTGGATTAAAATTATATAAAACAAACTAAAGCATTTTAAAAACGCTGATTTTTTTGTAATAAAATATTTTAAATAATTTTGTTGATTATCTGCAGATGCATAGAATGTATTTACACTAATTATAAATTATGAAGATAAAAAAGAAAGAAGAAAAAGACGATGGAGAAGAATAAAAAGAAAAAGAAATAGAAAAATGAAGAAGAATGAAAAAAAAAGTTGATACGTGTAATCAAATCACCCACTGCTTGCATGATGAACACCCGTTCGGATAATTTGCTGATCAAATAATTTGCATCGAGTATATGTTTCCAAGATTTTGTAATCTTATATATTTTTTTTAAATTCAATTTTCACCCCAAACAAGGCACAGTGCCACTTTGAAGCAGGGGGCTACTATTAGGGACTTAATTAGCGGGGTCATTATGAAGGGAGAAGAGTAGAAAGATGTTTGTTAACCTTACACTTGAACTTCTGCATATCATTGCAGTTGGGAAAGCAGAATCCCGGAAGGGAGTTCCAAAGACCCGCAGTTCTGGGGAAGAAACTATTGGAGTAAAAGGCTTTCTTGCACCTAGGGATCTCTACTGTAAAGGGATGAGACTTAGTAGCTTGTCGGGTTTGTCGGGGGTAGTTACGTCGGGGAGGTACAAGTGTTTGCAGTTCGTCAGAGCATTCACCATTAAAGTATTTGTAGAACAGGCAGAGGGATGCAACATCTCGTCGATGGGACAGAGGTTGAAGCCTAGATGACAGTTCAGGACCTATCAGGTTGGCGACTCTCTTTTGAACCCTGTCCAGGAGCGAGAGACAAGCAGCAGATGCACCAGCCCAGATGTGACAACAGTACTCCATACATGGGCGAATGGTTGCCTTATAGAGGTATAGGATACTGTCAGGCGTAAGTAGTTTTCTAGCACGGTAGAGGGAGCCAACCTTCCTTGCAGCAGCCTTGGCAATGCTCTCAATGTATCTATTCCAGTTCATATTCCCTGTAAACGTTAGACCGAGGAGTTTAAAAGAAGTACTTTCAGGCAATGTGTTCTTGGCCATTGCTATTGGTGGTAGAGAAGGTTTCTTGTAGTTATTGAAGGAAACAAGCTTAGTCTTAGCAGCATTGAATGTGACCAACCATTTTTGTCCCCATTCCACTACGGATTGGAGGTCATCTTCTAGTGTTTCTGCCATTTCCTTGGATATGTGTTCATTTGTTTTCCCCTCATATCTGCTATAGAGAGTGGTGTCATCGGCAAATATACCCATCTCTGAAACAATTTTATCAGGGAGGTCGTTTATGAATATCAGGAATAATAGAGGTCCAAGGATAGACCCCTGAGGTACTCCCGCATTTATGTCATATTGTTTTGATGTACGTCCGTCGAGGACAACTTTGATTTTTCTATTACTTAAGGGATTTAATTACATTATGAATTCTTCCAGTGATTCCATATGATCTAATTTTCCTTAGAAGACCATCGTGTCATACCCTGTCAAAAGCCTTAGATATATCAAGGGCCACCGCTCTACCCTCCCCTGTTTTATCCAATGAACGGTATATACGTTCAGAAACTACAGTTAAGATATCTGCTGTTGAACGGGCTTGCCTGAATCCATATTGTTTGTCAGTCAGGAGTTTAGCAGCTGTTAGGTGCTGGACTAGGGCTTGATTAACCAAGGACTCAAATATCTTGGCGAAAAGCGGGAGGAGGCGAATGGGGCGATAATTTAGTGGGTCAGTTCTTTCACCAGAATTCTTGAAGACTGGTACCACAGAGGCAGTTTTCCAGCAGTCAGGAAAACAAGATTCGTTGAGGCATTTATTGTAAAGTTTGGACAGAACTGGAGCAACCTCGGCAGAGCATTTTTTTAATAGCACAGCCGGGATGAGATCTGGTCCACATGCTTTTGAGGTGTCTAGGTTTTTTATAATAGCATGTACCTGAGAAGGGGTGATTTTCAAATCGTCAAGTGTGGCGTCTGTTCGCAGAGGAAAATCAGGGAGTGAGTGGTGTACCGAGTTCAGTGTGGAGTTTGAGGCGAACCGACTGGCAAGCAGATTAGCCTTGTCAGTTGCCGTGCAAGCAACCTCATGATTGTTTGTTAGTGTGGGAATAGTTGACTGTCCATTATTAACTACGCTGTTGTAGATTTTCCAAAAATCCCGGGTTCCTAATTTCTGTGCTTCGATGCGCTTTCTGGTGGTTTCAGAGTAATCTGTCTTAGCTGTCTCTATCACTCTCTTACAATTATTTCTAGCTTCTATAAACTTCTGTTTATTTGAGCTGGACTTATGTCGGTTGAATCTGCGGAACGCATGCTGCCTTTGACAAATGGCAGCTGCACAAGCAGAAGTAAACCATTGGGGAGAGTGGGGCTTGCTATAGAATTTCCGTGCGGGAACATGTGCTTTTGAACCATTCAGTTTTGAACCATTTGCAGTTTTGAACCATTCAGTTGTCTCATTTGCACACTGTTCCGCTGGAAGTGTGAAGATATTTTGCCATGGGACATCTCTGATGAGCTCCCTGATGGCTTCCCAATCAGCCTTTTTGTAATACCTTGTTGTTTTGAGTAGTGGGTCTTCAGTTTTATGGCGAGAATTTAGGCTGATTTCTACCATTATCACAGCGTGATCAGCATTCCCGAGTGGGCTGTGGGCATTTGTTGTACAGTCATTGGGAACCGTTGTCAGAAAGAGATCTAGAAGTGAGGCATTTTGATCGTGATGGTCTGAGAAACGTGTCGGAAATGTAACCAACTATCTACTAGCCTGGCTACTCGTCATTACCCAGGTCTTTGCAGGCGTGTGTTGAAAAAAAAGTAGTAGAAGGCAGGCAGGCTCGAATCTGTGGCGCGAAGGCGAAAACGAAAAGTGTGTGTGTGTGTGTGTGTGTGTGTGTGTGTACAAGGCTGTTGGTTGAGCAAAAAGAAAAAAAAGAAAAAAAGAAAAATTGCGAACGCAAAAAAAAAGTGGTAGTAGGCAGGCAGGCTCGAACCCATTGCGCGAAGGAGAAAAAGAAAGTGAGATAACACCTGACGCGTTGGCTGTTGCGCTCATCGCCAAACCAGAAGTGACGTAGTTTTAAATTAAGGCTAGTCAATCATAAAGAGGGGATGACTTTCGAAAATATCTGCGAATAAAGTGACCCGTCCATGTAGAAAAGTGTTGAGTTTCACCAGTTGAGGGTGAAGGAATGGATGTAATTAGCCAATGTTTCGATATTTGTTGTCCGAATGGCCAAGCTTCAAAATGATACCGATCTCGTGAAAATCCATCGCCTCTGTCGAAAGATTTTGCGAGATATACATACATACATACATACATACATTTATACAGACAGGTGAAATTTATATTACGTTAATTTTTTCTTGCTTTGACATTGAAATTGAAAGCCTACTTTTACTATTGGTATTTATTTGTACCCCCACGAATGCAATATGTGAGACAAGGTCGTTTTTAATGTATGGGAAAAAATAGTTCCCCTAAAAAAGGGCATCTGGCAGTAGGCAAAAATACAAATTACCTTAGTATATAAGGGGCTCCCCTACATTGACTAAAGACAAATTAGCTTACGTGTAGCATCAAGACCAGATACTACACTGCAATCTTTTATATTTAATTTATTGACACTCAAATCATACATTACAATAACGACAACATTAAAAGAATACAATTTAACATGAATTACAACAAACTTAGATATGAAGATCTCAGAAATTTAGGGATGGGATGTCGAGGGTCTTTCCATTCGTCTATGTAACTTTGAGGTTTGCCTGAAGGCCATGCAAGCTGTCTTCAATAAGTTTCCAGACTGTTTCGTATGGACACTTTTATTGATAGTGAATACATGAAATCTAGTCCACTTCGAAGTGATCTCCTCCGGCTACAATGCACTTGCTGTATCATTCCACCAACGTCTGGAAGTTCCTTTGGAAGTCCTCTTGTATGAACGTGCTAATGACCCTCGCCACAGCCTCTATCATCTCCTCAATTGTCTCATAACGACAGCCTCTAAGTTTTTTCTTGAGCGTAGAGAATAACCCGAAGTTAAGTTAATATTTAGAAATTTCTTATTTAACATGGAAAGGGTGGGGATGTTTTGCAACTATTCTGTATTATAACTATACTGTCGCAATTTTCTCACAGATAAATCAACTTTGATCCGTTGAGAACCATAAGAACCGTTTACAACGGCGATTTCCCCACCACCTTCCTTTTTTTTTTTAACTTTATTCTCCATTTTTTAATACACTTTTCTTAAAAACATCAATACATTTTCTTCTACACTACTAATATAAATAAAAACCCCGAAAATATTTTTTTTTAATTTGCGTTACAAATAAATAATCAACACGAAAATAAAACGTATTGTTTTACTGTATACGTTTTCAGCGTCCCAATTGTTTATTTTTTTCGCGTTTAAATTATGCAAATAAACAATTGTTAATACTTTCTGCTTTTATTTACATCGTTCATTTCCGTATTGCGATAAAGTTATTTTAACGCAATTTTCTTACAAATAAATCTACTTTAACCCGTTGACAAACATAAAAGCATTTTACAACGGCAATTTTCCCAGTACCTTCGTTTTTTTAATTTATTCTCCATTTTTTAATACACCTTTCTTTAAAAACATTCATACATTTTCTTCTACACTACCAACATAAATAAATAACCCCAAAAATATGTTTTTTTTAATTGCGTTACAAATATATAATCAACGCGACAATAAAACGTATTGTTTTACTGCGTACGTTTTCAGCGTCCCAATTTTTTTTTAGCGTTTAAATTATGCAAATAAACAATTGTTAATACTTTCTGCTTTTTTTACATCGTTCATTTCCGCATTGTCTTAATTAGGTTTACTGGCCTTATTATTAACATATAAATTAAATATTTGACCCAATGGGCCATGAATGTTTGTTTAAAATAAATGAAAAATGTTACATTTTATTTTCAATTTCTATCATAAAAGCCATTCTTAACATGGGGAGAGTTTTTAACTATTCTATACTTTCAACTAACAATTTCATTTAAAAAAGATATATTAGAATTTGAATTTAACTTTAAGTATTATGGTATTTGTTCAGTGGTCATTTACCTATAAGTATGGCCAATCACTTATAATTCAATGGCTGTAAGATCTTTTTTGTTAAACAATTATAAACAGAACGACTCATAGAAATCTATCTATATATTTTTTCATTTTAATATACTTTCATAGAAATGTTTCTGTTATGTCACAAACTATTTTCTTTACGTCATAAGTGTCACGCTCACACATTATTTCCATAACATACTGACCCAACGGGTCACGGGAAGTCTAGTCTATATATATATATATATATATATATATATATATATGTCAGTCTCATCATATATTCATCTATTCTTGCATCGTTTGAAAACACTAATCGATCATGAACACGTTGATCGGAATGTTTCCATTTTTAGAAGCAATTGTTCTCTTGCCCTCTTTCCCCTCCTATCTTGCATTCCTGATGGTACCGACCAACCCCACACCAACAAAACGTCTTAGAAGAGTAAGCTTGTCTGTAAATGTCATTGCGTGCCGAAAATATTTGAATGAAAAGAAGTCAATTTTTCTATTCTCAGTGACGAACGGAGGACTTCTTCATTCACGCTTTACGAGTTATTTCCCTTTCTTTCGGCTTTACATTTTTAAAGAAAATGGCGACTCAATTTGCCGTCAATGGCGACAAAAGGCCACTAGTGATAATAACGACTATATGAACGGTTCGGATTATTGTCGTTTGTTTGACGTTACTGCATAACGAAACACAATAGAAATTACAATTAGTTTACCTGGATTACATGGCAAACAATTCATTTCATATGATGCTATTTCATAGATATGTAGTTTCCGACTTAATCTCCGTCAACTTCACGTCGACACCTTTCGATAGATTAGAAACGTCAGTCGAAAATGCCATCGTGATTAACCAATCAATTGTCAGAAAGCGACAAGCTTAAACGAAAGCTTGAGTTAAATAAAGATATTTTAAAGTTAAAAACGATTTTCCCATAGGATATGTCAACGTGAAACCTTTCGCCTTCCCCGGTGTACAGAATGGCTTTCTATTTAGGACACCATTCTTAACATGGGGAAGACGGTACCGCATTTGGAGATAACCGTTTAGCAGACCTAGCCTCGGCATCTACCGTTTGCTCGCGTATATTACCGGAAGATGTTGACGCGAAGTTACCAAAAAGTTAAGTCATGAACTGAATAATTGCTCGCTACTCCATAACAGTTTATACACATAACGAATATTTAAAATCACATAGTATTCGCGACGCAATTAAGACCATTTAGGTATGGCTAACCCATACTATGGCTTTCACGAGGAATGATGTACCTTCTCTTAGTCGTGTTAGTAACAGCACGAAGCTAGGTACTCCACCAGACTAGATGAATGTTCATCCTGGAATTCAACAAGACCAAGAGACGACAATAAAGATATACCATACCATTTTTTAATGGTCAATTGTGGAGAGGAAAATCATTTATATACTAGCAAAAGTACCCGTCACTGACTGGGTTCAAAAACAGCCCATAGAAAATGGACTCTGATTTATGAAAGTATGATAGGTTATGAAAAGGAAGGGTCGTAAAGAGATAGCTTCGAACTTGGGGGCATCAAAACCAAAGCAAAATATGAGGAAAGTAAAAATAAAGTAGATGAACCCAATAATTTATTATATCATACCTGCTCACACTGAAACACTTATCACAATATTCTGTGGATCTATATTAAAAAAAAACTTGTTAAACTTTGTGACATATTTCCATTCTATGGAGGTCAGGCGCGAACGAACACCACATAATTTTATTATACCATATTTCTTCAAACTGAAACATAATTATCAAAGTATACTTACGCAGATAGATATGAAAAGTCTTTATTAAAGTTTGTCCCTATTTCCATTCTATGGAGGCCAGGCGCGAACGCAGACCCCACAATTTTATTATACCATACCTATTTAAGTAAAAACATACTTATCAAAGTAATCTTATGTACATCTATATCAAAACACTTGTAAAGATTTTTAGTTTGATTTTTAATTGTTTTTATTTCCATACTTTGTGGACCAGGCGCGTACGCAGACCCCACAATTTTAATGAATCACCATTATACCAGATCAAACATACCCATTCCTGTGTCTCGATACATTCCTGTGTCTCGATATCATTATATGTGATCAGTTTTCTATAATAGTCAACCATATAGGAGAGTATTCTTGACTAGACACACACACAGACGTTCAACTTTATATATATATATATATATATATATATATATATATATATTGCAACAAATCATTATTCAAGCACGTTTGATTGAACACGACTGAGTTCTTCTTTTTGTCAGATTTTGTGGGATAACTTTTGAATTCACCAAGCTGTCTATTTTATTTCGACTGGCCTATTGTATACTATGGCGCCCTGTCGTTGTTGTTCGGCCACATTCTTCTCAAGAGCTTTCAATCGATACATCCGATCGTCGTCAGGAGCGATTTTGGTGTTTGTCGTTTTCTCTATTGGGGCTTGGTGTATTTATATAATTTCGTATACACACACACGCACACACACACACACACACACACACACACACGCACACACACACACACACACACACACATATATATATATATATATATATATATATATATAGTAAATGGGTAGTTAAATATCTATGTAAAGGCAAATGTAAACACCTTGATTACATAGGAATGCATAGGATGATGATGATGATGATGATGATTCTACTACTACTACTATTACTACTACTAATAATAATAATTTCTTAAAAAAACCCTCTAATCTTGCATTATCCATCGTGCCGAATGTTTACGGTTTGATCAGATCTGCGATGCCAGTTTTATGAAGAATGATTCCATCACCTACGAGGAAACAAAAAAGGGCAAAAAAAAAAAAAAAAAGAACACGTGATTCTATTTTCTCGTCTTTTATTTGAGATTTCAAACGCTTCAGGCAACATAAGGAATACGTCGAAAGGGGAAACTTGTAAATAAATAAATAAAAATAAAAAAAGTAGAAAACAGCAAGGTAAACAAATGATCCGTGAAACGGAAAATAAAGCTGAATGTAAAGTTGCATTTAAAGGAACATTTTATTGCGTCAGGCGATCAATTCGTTTACAGATACAAACAATATCACTATATCTATCCTGTTTCTCTGCCATGCTTATTTCTCTCTTTCTTTAACTCTTTCTTTTTTCTCTGTAATGTAAGAGAGGTGAATATTTCTAGTTCATGTAGATGTCTAAATATATTCTATTGTCGTTATCGCCAAAACGATAACAAAATATACTTATTTTTGTCTATCTGTCACACTTTTTACCTCTTTCTCTCTCTCTTCCACTATCTATCTATCTATCTATCTATCTAAACACACACGCATATATATATATATATATATATATATATATATATATATATATGTATACATATTACACAATTATACAAGATTAATATTTTCAGAGGTAAAGTGACCAATAAATTTTAACAAGGTTCACACAAGAGTGCTCAATACCGACTTAGGACAAGATATACTTCTTATTTGTTTTTACATAAGAACTAATATGTTGCTACACATTCATGGGCATGTTTCGGTCAGCTACTTATTATCAACTAGAGACCTCTCCAGACAATACAGCCTATATATACGAAATCAAAGTTTGCAATGAAAATATCAGGTCTTAAGCGTCATAGGGAATTAATATAAAAACGCCCCGTCACAAGTTGTTAAAAACAGAAATAAGGAATAAAATTTAATTGCGTGTAAAGAAGACAAAATATGGATGTGGGATATGGTCTGTGTGGTGTGGTTTGTGTGGTGTAGATTATGGTCTGTATCGATTATGGTCTGTATGATATGAAATATAGGAATAAAGAGGAAAGGATGAGGGGGGAAGAAAACAGAGAAAAAGATATTAAAAAATCTAGTAAAATATATATATATATACATATATAT
>NC_136492.1:26600201-26620201 GCF_053919585.1 Euprymna scolopes | reverse complement strand
ATACGTTTCTGTGGCATTTTTTTTTCAACTTTAAAATAGAGTGTTATTGTATATCTTTTTTCTAAAGTGTCCTCACATCCAGATTCCATTTTTGAAATTCACTAACTGTAACAATAAGTCTGTAGTAGGGTTTAGCTGTTCATTTGAACCTGAAATCATAAAAATGGGCCCGTTATTTCATAAGATGTATAGCAATAACATACTGAATTTTCAAGAGTCTGCGACAATTTGTAATTCCTGTACACAAAACATCTGGAAACTTATTGAAGACACCTCGTATATTCTGGTGGGTGTTATTGCGTGAATTAATGTGTTTATGGAAGGAAAGATCCGTATGCTTATGTCCTGTAAGCACCGCTGCAAAAGTCTAGTATAACTACTCATGCAAGAATTTATTACATTTGTCCAATTGCAGCTTATAGACACTATGAGTATGGAGGCATGACCCTGTGTTCGGAAAAAGGAACTTGGGGAGAAGGTTCTAGGAGTGTGTCATTTGGATAGGTGTTGTCGAAAGGTTGTCCATGTGTTGGTGAGTTGAAAAATACATAAATTAAAACAAATTCACTACTCTCCTGCTGTTTGTGTGATAGTTATCTTGAATTTATATTCACTGTTCCCTTTTTACGACATACTTTTCTGTTTTCTCTTTTGAAAAAGAGGTTTACCCTCGAAATTATCAAATGTATTATATTGCTATTGTTATATTTAGCAGTACTTCCATATTTCCTGATTTACAAGTAAAAGTTGTTTGGAAAAGTAAATAGAAATACGAATGTTTTTCCTTCGAATTCTTTCTTTTGTTGTCTGTTTTTGTTCAAACATTACTTCTTTTCATGATCCCCGTATCGTACATTGCAATTAGCATTCTTAAACACTCATTTATTTATAATGTATCGCACATAAAATTTGATTTTAAGTTGCTTGAAGTTGTAATTGTAAATGGCTTTTGAAAGTAAATGACTGCACGGAGGTCAAACCGGTGATGATCCCTTAGGCTATGTAATACGTAGTGTTGAGATATTTGCTAAAACGACTATGATCTCCACGAAGAAATTCTGATCACAGCATTTAGAATATTTGCTCAGTGATTTATGTGATCACAGGTCGATGTGTTGTTTCTTTTGATGCAAGGAATTACAAAAGATAAATGGAAATAAGTCAGTAAATGGAAGAAGATATGAAAAACAGAAAAAGAAAGAAAGAAAAACTAAGTCAAATGAAAGTAGAAATAAAGAAAGAAAGGAAGAAAGAGCGGAAGAAATAAAAGAAAGTATGAAAAGAAAAAAAAGAAGGAAAGGATAATTCAAACTAAAAGATAACGGGTTTTTATTTGTGTTTTACGGTATATCAATATTTTTCCGATGATTTAATACCGGTAAACCTTTTTATGCTTCAACTTTTCATATCTTTAATATCCTTAATATTATTATAGCATATATTTAATGCGTTTGGTAAACGATTTTTATTATTCAAGATCTTTATATTTTCAAATATTTATTCGTGGTGTCTCGTTTGGTTGTTTCCTTTACCTTATGTCCACATTTTTCGCGTTTTTTTTTATGTTGCATATATTCGTTGTCGTAAAATGAAATACGATTCGAGTTTTTTATATCATGGTATATTTATCCATCGTGTTTGGTTTGGCTGTTTTGTAGAGAACATTTGTTGTTTTTGTTGTTAGCTTTTTAGAGCATAATTGAGATTTGTAAAGAGAAAAAGGAAAAAAAAACCCCCAATAATATCAATGTTTGGTGCCTTTGTATGGAGAGAGTTACTATCTTCAAACAGCCTTATCTATAAAGTTCGTAGGAATAAAGAAAAGACAGACAGGAAAGAAGGACAGATGTCATAAAAATAAAATGGTACTTCTGCATTTACCAACCCACAGCTACATGAAGTTTCTTGGGTGTACTCGACCGCTGAGGTGAATAACCAGAAGCGGCTGATCGCAAAACATTAAACCGCTACGAGAAAATTATAACGATAAACAGGAAATACATGGAAATACAAAAAAAAAAAAAAATACAAACACGTATCTAAACTAAACCTAAACCTAACCTGCGCCATTAAAATAATTTTTTAGATTTTTTCAATTCATAAAAAAAGTAGACTTCATAGATTCGTATTTGCTAAAAAAATAAAAACAGACAGCACGTTCGGTAAAAATTGACGAATCCTCGGCCGATCTTCTTCGGCCATTTCCGTTAGCTGCCGAGCGAGCCCGAGCCAATTTAGTAGAAATCACTAGTCTGTAAGTGTTACAGAAAAAAGGGCTGTCCCCTTTTCCTGTAAGTAAGAAGATCGTTAGATAAGTGGAAAATTAGATTAGGATAATAAAGAAGTTATCATCATGTTTTTTTGTAAATCTGTGTCGTGTCATCAGTTAACAGCAAAAGGTAATGTGTGAAACATCCTTAATATGAACTTTGTATAACCTCAACCTAAGTAATGTGTCCCCCTCTTTATCATAAGTAATAACTCTTCCCCTCCTGTGCTAGAAAAACTGATCAGCCTCTCTCATCGCTATATGTATTAAGAAGAAACTCTCCAGAACGGTATAAATGTATCTTCCCCTCATCAATATGAATGCCCCCATCCCTATGCAACAGAAGCATCAAAATTCAAATTGGAACCGCTCTAAAATATTAGCACCATATTTTCCTTAATGTTTCATAGTTTAATAAAACATCTAACTTTTGAATAATAATTACAGTAGGCATAAAACGTAAAACTGGTGCGAGAATATCATAATGATAAACAAGAAAAACAGAGAAATACAATAAAATTATAAACGTGTATCTAAACTAACGTCAAACACTAAACACTAACCCTAACTTGCACAATTAAAATTATTTTTTTTATTTCTTCCAATTCATAAAAAAATAACTTTCATATATTCTAATTAGATAAAAACATTAGATATTAAAAGGCCAATACCGACAATTGCATTGGTCGATGCTTATTTTGATCGTTATTAATATTTGTAAAAATAGAATATCAGAAAAGAATGTTATCGAAGCGAAATAAATATTTTTAGATAATCTTATTTATGTTAACATATTTGCTGGTCTTGCCCCGCCTCTAAATTTTGATAACTTCTCTTTATTTCCTCTAACGTGAAGCACGATTAGATCCTGTAATTTTAGTACTCTTTGCCAGGAAATATGTCATTATTACTCCGTGTTGGTGTCAGAATACTGTCAGAACCTTACCTTCTTCGGGGGTAATGATTTCACGTACTTCTAATCGGTGAATCTAAGTGCTTCCATTGTACTGACTCTATATCAGAGTGATGGACCCAGGTTTCATACCGTGTAAACCGTCATTTGAAATAGGTTTACTTTTTTGTCAGATATTGGTCGGGCAATGCCGGGAAGTGTGCTGATCGACAATTATTATGATAATTATCAATATTTGTAAAAATAGAATATCAGGAAAGAATGTTATCATAGCGAAATAAATATTTACCGATAAACGTATTTATGTTAAAATGTTTTAATAAAAAGGAGTGTTACTTTTCATAACTAGCACAAACAAAAATGTTAACTTGGTGAAAAAGAATATTAGAACATAAACAAAATGATGTAACGAGATAGCTTGAAAATACACGTATCAGTTAGTCAAGAGTTACAAGTTAGAGAGAGCAAATGCAGTTCGTAGTCAGAGGGATAAATAGGGACCATGGATCATAATGGTTCAAAGTAGCGGAAAATGTCGATAGTAAAATTTTCGGAGCAGCGTTGCAGATTTCCAATAGGGGAAGTATCCGAAATAAAGCTGCTGTAATAACACCAAGGCTTCGGGTCGTACGAATTTTCGTTTGTAGCTTTTCCGAGGATCCGTCAAATCAAGATGAACCCAAGATGGACCAGGTATGTTTTCCCATTGCTCAATGTAAAACCCCAGAGAGTGTTATTTGTCTCTTAAAGTTATAATTGTTATATGACTTGTTTTAACAATCATTAAACGATCAATATATTCATTCATATCCAGACGATCAAATATATATACATGTTAATAAACACATCATATATATAACTCTTCCATAGTATACAGAATCCCACTGTATTACAGAAAGACATAGTGCGTTCGTTTAAAAGTGAGGGACGCTCGCTGACTTTTTCCGGTTATTTTCTGTCAGCTGTCGAACGAGTCTGAGCCCACTTCGTGGAAATCGCGGGTCAGTAAATACAGACGAATCAAACAAAAGAGAGGGACAGAAGAGGAATAATAAAGAAATAAAAAAGGTAGGAAGAAAGAAAGAAAGAAAGAAAGAAGGAAGGAAATAAATATAAAACAACAATAAATGAGGGAAAGAAATGATAACTAAAATGTATACAGGAATAAAGACGTGAAAGAAATAACGGGTGGATATATAAAAATAGGGAAGACATAGAAAACATCCAGAAAAGAAAGAGAGAACAAAACAGTTAAGTAAAACAAAGAAGAAAATAAAGTAAGAAAGAAAGAGGGGGGAAAGAAAGGAAGGATATATTACAGCAACGACATATAAAATAAAGAGAACGAAAGAAAGAGAAAATTATCAAGTAATCTCTACTTATTACATAAAAGGAGCTTTCTCTGTGTGTCAATGTATCTATCCGTTAGTTCGTTCCCTAGGAACTCTAAAACGGCTGGGTCGTTTTATGATATTTCACATGAAGGTACTTTATGTGTCTGGCAGTGTTCTTAGATTTAATTTTAAATTCCATTATCTCGGAATGTCTTCGATAATCGAAATAATCCGATTAAAGAAGGAACAAGCAAGTTCTAGCAAAGTACACATCTTACACAAACTAACATCAGAAGCGCATTTGATAAGTTTTATTGCCAAACATGCCGAACGCCCCAACATATAAAATCAACACTATGTTGTTTGATATGACAGGAGCGCATTCGAAATGAATGCTTCTGTTTAAAACACAATTTCATAATGATACTTCACTTTTGCATTTAAAACATCAATTCAAGCCATTATTTATCAAAAATAAGAAGTATGTCGTGGTTTGTTTGAATTACTTTCCCTTTATCAGATAATCTATAGACAACTAAAAATAAAAAGAATTACTTCCCCTTAACAGTTAATGTAATTTAAACTTAAACAGCGTTTGAACTTTATAAAAATTTTTAAACACAACGGTCGCTTTACAGTTGACAGCTAAGAAAGTGGATATACGTTTCTCTACTTACGATATGTGATGCACTCGAAAGGACCTATGGAATAAATACCATCTACAGTTGAAAAAAAGAAAAGAAAAAAAACAAATCAGGTAAATAAAAAAATATTATTGAATTATTTATTATTTGTTTATTTATCTGCTTACAAACACTGTAGATTCTTACATTGTCAAGTCTTCAAAAACACCTTTTATATCAAAAATAAATTTAAAAATTTCAATGTAGAGTAAAATATATTGTGAACTCAGTCACTGCGAGAGGCACGTAAAGCTTCTTCCAGGTGCATCGCGATAGGTTTTCAATTAGAGTTGGCAATATACTCGATTTGATTGAAGTGAATGGCTAATTCATCGATTGCTGAGGACAATAAAAATATGGGAGTCTGAAGCATTTGTTGATCATCATTTAATTCTGGGTGATGTCAGTTACCCTGCTAGTGAATGATAGATCAAAGTATGGAAAATGAAAGAAAATAAAACGGATATAAACAGGAAAAAAACCCCGATAAAATGCAAGAACGATAGAAAGAAAGATGGATTGTAGGAGAGAAAGGTAAAATGAAAGAAAGAATTGAAGAAGTAGAAGGGAGAAAAAAAAAGCGAAAGAAATAAAGAAAGAAAAGAAATAAACTAAAAAGAAGAAAAGAAATAAACTAAAAAGAAGTAAAAACGTACAAAGTAAAGAGACGTGAATGAAAAAAAGGAAAGAGAAAAGAAAGAAACAGAAATATACAAACACCCAATCAAACAAAACTGCAAGAAAATACGTTTTATTAAAGGGAAGCACATAACTAAAAGCGTGCACTGACTTTAAATGCCTGCCGTTGAAAATAACCGATATTCGAAATCAAAATGGCGGAACAGATGACAGAACTAGGAAGGAGGAGATGGAGATGAAGAAATAGGAAATAGGTGTGCCTGTATGAAAAAGAGAAAGGGGTTCTGGAAATACTGGAAGCTTTTAAAGGAATCTGAAAAATAAAAAAAAAAAACATAGGAAAACAAGTGAACAAATCGAGATAGATAAGAAAACAAAAAAGGGAAAAATAAAATAAAAGTTATTAATATAAGCTTTAAAACGGTAGGGCAAAGCAGTAGCGAAATTGCAAGATATTTATCTCGCTGAAATAGCGCTATAAATATGTACGCGCATATGCACACAACTTCATATCTCTCCCTCTCTCTTTATATATATATATACGATCCTTAAAGTTGCAATTCACTTCAAAAATACCTTGCAATCGTGACATAAATAAGTAATATAAAATAAGAATATAGAGCAAGAGAGCCGACGCAGAAATAGAAGAATTATGTGGTTTAATCCATCATACACGGTATATACAAAAGCAAATATCGGTATCATCTGTTTCAATCGAATAAATAAACACGACACGGAAATTCTGTTAAAGTTAATAAAGGCACGCAACATTAAGGTATTACAAGAAATAAATAGCTCTTCACAAAGAAGTTATAGCTAGTCTCTCTTCTATATCACAGTATGTACATGATAGGTGATCAACAGGGCTCCCATCCCGAGTACTGCCACAGGTAAAAAAATCATTCTTAGCAAGAACATTCTAAGTTAGAATCACAGAAATGAGCTCTCCTTTCTCCTTCTCCGTACAAAAAAAAAAAAAACGGTACATTCATAAACAAAAGTAACGCCTCCTATATTTCATTCTTATTGATCAGAGGGGATTTTAAATTCGATTATTATTATGACTGAACTTATGCATTTATGCGCTAAAAGTTGTATCTTTATGATGCAGATATTGACGGTGTGAGACTTTAAGAAAGCATCAACTATCATATACCTGCGCCGGAAGCAGAGGTTCGTCTTTGAATTCCTGTCAAAAGTCATTGAAAATGGTGATTACTATGTGGAAAAAATCTGGAACACGAAACATCGCTCATTTTTTATGGTAACACTCTCGTTTGCGTAACTCTTAAACATTTTAGAATTTGGCACGACCTTCGTATTACAAAGAACACTCCGGATGCCCATGCACAGCCATCGTTCATCGGTGGCAAAAGTACATTAAGAATAGTGGTTTCCATGTAGAAAAAATAAATTCTGGACTATTAAATGTCGCCCGATTAAATGGGTCTTCTTTTGTTTTCGTAGCTCTTCAACTTTTTGAGTTAAGAAAAAAAATAGGAGACTTTATTTTCGGAACGACCATCGTGTATATTTATATAGAATTGATAATATATATATATATATATATATATATATATATATATATATATATATAGATGGTTTAAAAGTAACATACTTTCTAAAAACAGATTTGATAGGATTCGAACCCGGTTTAGCTGATTATACAATGTGGCCTACTTAAAAGTATCCCGGAAAATGTAGAAAAATGTTTAAATTACCTGTAGTGTTCTAAAAGATGCTGGAAGTGTTTCCTGTTGACATCAATGCGTTTCTGGTTAACAACGTTTGCAGATACTGCCTGTAAATCTTCTCTGGTGATTCTCCCGATAGCGTTGACAATGTTCTCCTTTAGTTGGTCTAGATTGTGAGGATTATTAGCATAAACCTTTTGTTTTAAAGTCCGTCAAAGATAAAAATCACATGATGACAAGTCTGAGGAACGTGGTAGTCATACCCCTTTTGTTTATTGTTCTCCCTTCCGTAAAAATGCCATGAATTCGTGTCAGTGATCTGCGTGGCATGTAGCTTCATCTTGTTCGCAAAAGAATTGTATTTTGTCTTGTGGTGTCAGTTGAGATAGATTAGAGAGATCAGGCTACTTTTAGGTGGGCTGCTTAATCTGAAAAAAAAAATAACAATTGATTAGAGAAAGATAGATTGGGCTACTTTTAAGTTGGCCACCCTGTATATTATACATTGCGCAAATAACTGGCCGCCCAATGCTCAGTATGTGCCATACAATTTATAGAAACATACAATATTTGCTAGACTTATCTGTAAAATGTACGATAATTGCAGCATCTTATTTATGACTATCGATTCAACAATCTAATCACCCAAATATACAATATAACTCGTACGTCGATAAATCGATCATCAACTTAAAATCTGCGTAGTCCGTGATAGAAATTCATAGAAACAAAATATATATGTAAAATTGAATAAAGTCATTCCTGGCTCCACAACAAGTGGAAAGGAAAAGTCAGTATAAATAAATAGTTGTTTTTTTTTTAATGAATAAAAGCCAAACAAATAATGGTACCTAATCTAAATCCTATGGAAGATCCTAATTTGATGGACTATTGTGAATGTGCTAATTTACACTTACCAATCTTTGCGGACCTAATATCCGGGTACTAATGTTAGCGATTAGAAGAAAATACTTAGAGTATTCGCTAATATGCCAGCTTTAATCCTTGATTGAAAGGAAAATGGGAATTGATGCAATATTCTTGAACATAGACAAAAACTATTTTTAATGTTTTGGGTTTGTTTACAGTTGGGACTCAACAGATTTAGACAAACCAGACTAATGTCCCGCATGAGGACGATTACTTGAATCAATCGAAAGTTCCCGCCAAGAATTTAATATACAATCTATGCATCCTTCATCCGATAATTAAAAAAAAATACTCGATATATCATCTGAAAAATCGAAAAGATAAAAAAAATATTCTTATTAAAGTAGTAGCAGTTCGCAAAAACACACACCAACACCCCTCCCATATATATATATATACACGATGATTTTCCACATCCCACATGTCGCAGCCCACAAGAGCCAAGAAAGTGAACAAACCGAAAGTCCATTTGGGTTCACCAGTTAGACATATCCACGCTCAGGATTTGAAACCCGAACCTCTTGCATGCTAGGCGAGCACTCTATCAACTAAGCAAACACGCCACAAACACAAGAATGCCTATTAACTTACACAGATCCAGCAACCCGCGGCATAGATTTGACAGTGGAAAGAGCCTACCTCATCTCGAACAAGGGACGAGGAATCAAACCAGCTTTAACCCAAGCCGACATCTCACCAGTAGGAATTTTATATACTCAAAGTTCGGGTTTCAAATCCCGAGCGCAGATATGTCGAACTGATGAGCCCAAATGAGAGCGAAACTCGAGTCTTAAACTTCCGGTTTGTTGACTTTCTTGGCTCTTGTGGCCTGCGACATTGGTTCGGCTGTGGAAAATCACTATATATATATTCTCTCACACTTTCTGAATATATATATATATATATATATATATATATATATATATATATATATATATATATATATATATGGCCATTACGTTACACTGAATATTCTGCGTTTCATCCACTTTAGGATTCTTCCGGCTTATGCATAAGCCTGAAGAATCCTAGAGTGGATGAAACGCGGAATATTCAGTGTAGCTTAATCGCCATATATATTTTATAACTTACTAACTA
This sequence comes from Euprymna scolopes, assembly GCF_053919585.1. Classification (NCBI taxonomy): domain Eukaryota; kingdom Metazoa; phylum Mollusca; class Cephalopoda; order Sepiida; family Sepiolidae; genus Euprymna; species Euprymna scolopes. The sequence continues at coordinate 26,610,641 of NC_136492.1, read as the reverse complement.
GCTCTACCTACGTATTGAGTACTTTTGAAGTAAAAGTATTTACTTCAACAAAATTTACGCATAAATTTATACTTTCATATATAAATTTATGTGAGTAAATGAAGTATATACATATATAATGCTCCCTATCTAAGATTGAGCATTTGGGAAGTGATATACAAATTAACATTAGCGTATGAAGCGATGCTCTTTGTGTAAACAAATTGAGCTTAGGTATTTGGACAATGTCAAAAAATTGTTAGTTCACTTCTCGCATAGCAGCAGCTGCAAAGCGCAACGGTTAGAAGTTCCGACTGTCGTTTGGGCGATCGAGTTTCGGTCCTGACTTGAGGTAGCCGAGGTAGCTGGTGGGCTGTACAACAGCGAAACAGTATTGTATGTGGATGACTATATATATATATATATATATATATATATATATATATATATATATATATATATATATATATATATATGAAAACGCTCAGGTTCGCATGATAGCCAAATATCTACGCAATATTACGAAAATAGACAAATATTTTACATGTTTGAAATTTATGGTTTAAATATATTTCGGAGTCAAACTCCATCCTCATTATTTTGTTTGTTTACTTTTTTTTACTCCTTTTCTTCTTATTTCTTGCCGTGTTGTAAAGTTGGAGAATGAAAAGTCAGTAGTAAAAATCTGCGCGGTGTCTCTCAGCGGTTGTATTTTTAAATGTCGGGAACGATGCGTTGGCTATGGGAGATTAGAAAGAAGAAGGAGAAAGAAAACAAAAGAAAGAAATAAAATACTAGGGACGGAATTTGACTGCGAAATATATTTAAACTAGCAGCCCGGCGTTGCCAGGGTGTTTATAGGTTTGTGTTGAGCAAAAAAAAAAAAAAGTAGTAGCAGGCATGCAGGCTCGAGCCCGTGACCCGATGGTGGAAAAGAAAGCGAAAGAAAATTTGATGTCTTACCTCTACTCCATGACGCGACCGGAAGTCTAAAGCTTTCAAATTGTACGTGGTCAATGAAAAACAAAAAAGGACTTGCAGAAATGGCGTTGCTTTTAAACCTCCCATGAAAGCAAATTAGACACAAGGTCGTTTTTAATGTGGGAGGAATCCAGCTCCCTCAAAAGGGGACACTCTGGCATTATCCAAATAAATAGTAATTATCTCAGTATGAAGGGTTTCCTTTACATTGACTAAGGACCAATTACAGAACAGAGACTACCCGGCCTAAAGCACAGGTTGTCGCGTTCCAATAGTTTCGCTTTATTTATACAAAAAAGACAAAAAAACACTGGAGACGATGGCACAGTGGGAATTTTTGTTTTTCTCGTTAAAAAAAAAAGGCAGAGACGATGTCCGTTTGCATATGCGAGATATTAAAACCTGGGAAGTATGTGAAAACTTCTCACGGAATCTAACCAACGTGAGAACCTCGATGCAAAAAGCCTTTCGTAGACATACATAAACGCGCGCCCATTTTGCCTTTTATATATTAGACTAGCCTAGGTGCCCGGCGTTACCCGGGTGTTTGAATGTGTGTGTTGGGCAAAATAAAAAAAAGTGATAGTAAGCAGGCAGGTGGATGCGGAAAGGTTTTAAAAAATGATAGTAGCTTGGGGTGGGAATCAAAACAATAGTAGGCAGCCAGGGTGAAGGGTGGTGTTAAAAAAAATTGGTAGTAGGCAGGTTCGAATTCGTGACGTGAAAAGCGGAAAAGAAAGGGAAAGAAAAACTTACGTCTTAGCTGATGTCTCCAATGCGCGACCGACAGTCAAAAGCGATGAAATTAACCGAAGTCAATCACACGGTGATGATGACTTGGTAAAATATCGGCGAAAAAAAAATCAATCCCTCCTTGTACAAAGCGGCCGAGTCTACAGTGAAGGAATTAATGTCTTTGGCAAAATTTGTCGTCCGAGACGTCGAGCTTCAAAATGATACCTATCTTGTCAGGATCCGTCGCCTCTGTCTTTGCGAGACATACATACATACATACATACATACATACATACATAATACTCTTAAACAGACAGGTGAGATTTATATAATAGATTATCGGGGGTATCCTTCATTGCCCGGATGCCGTGAAGTGTGTGTGTGGGGGTAAATCCAAACAAACTGGAAAATAAAGAATCAGCGAACGTAATAATCCTGTTTAAATATTATATTTTTTTTTAAATCTGGAAAACCAAAACCAAAACGAAATAACAGCGAACGTGATGTTAAATAAGGAATAAACGAAAGAAAAAATGTTTAAATGTTGAAACTTCTTTAAAAAACTGGAAAAACAAAAACAACAAAAAAAAACAGCGAACGTGATGGAAAAAAATAACGTACGTAAAAATGGCACGAATAATCTGTTTTCAGTATTACAACTTTAAAAATAGATAAATATATCTGATATGTAGTCTCGAACGTGAACTCTTAAGATAACGACGCTGCAACTATAACGAAAGATGTATGATCGCGTGAGCCAAATGAGGCCGTTTGTTTTATATTTAAACTAATTCAAGAAAGAACGTTTTCTGTGCATGCGTGTTTGGCTAAATTGTCATGAAGGAATGAGTTTTTGCTAGCCTCCCAGTAGAAAAGTGTCCAGTTGAGAGTGAAGGAATTAACATTTGTAGAGAATCTTTTAATATCTGCCGTGGGAAGTGTGGAGCTTCAAAACGATTCTGATTTCGTGAAAATTTGTCGTCTCTGTCGAAAGTTTTAGGCAGATATAAAAACATACTTACGTACATCTAAACAGATTTTAGCCCTTTATAATATAGACTAGCCTGGGCACTTCGCGTTACCTGGATGTTCGGAGGTTTGCGTTGAGCTAAAGAAAAAAGTGGCAGTAGGCAGGCAGGCTCGAACCCGTACTGCGAAGGAGGAAAAGAACATAAAAAAAGGTGACGTCATTTCCGTCGCGCCCATCTCCACCGTATTTTTATATTTAAAATAATTCACGTCTGCGCAGAAAATAAAAAAATTAAAGCCGCTTTAGCAGACAGGCAAAGAAAAATGAGCGAAACTGAAGCGATACGAAAAACGAAAAATGGCAAACAAGGTGTAAACCATTGTAACTATTTGCTAATATTTTTTTCTCTAGAGAGATGGTAGACATCGAAATCCTATAGGATAAGAAGTTACAATATTTCAAATGTATTCTTTGTATTACGTAGAATAGCAAAAATATTTTGATCTGAAACTCAAACATTTCACCTCATAAATTTTTAAATTCATTGAATAACTAAAATTATATATATATATATATATATATATATATATTATTTTTAAATATAATTATATTTAAAAAATAATATATATTTATTTTATTTTAAGGGGGTACCAAATTGGTCAAAGGGAAAATTATTCAACTCGCATTTAGGTTAAAATGCAATTTCGTATGAATAATTGAATTAATTCAAAAAATATCGCTAACAACAACAAATAAAAACATCTCTCTCTCTCCCTCTCTCTCTCTCTCTCTCTCTCTCTATATATATATATATATATATATATATATTATTTATCACTCATTGGAAAAATATTTAGTCGATAAGTCATTTATCCACCTGTAATCGCTGCATCAAATTATTTGCTGGAATTCACAATAGTCCTAATGTTATTGGCCCCCCGACAAAAGGAGGGTTGGCCTGTAAATTCACCCTCGTCCCTTCGTCTGTCTGCACTTTTCTCAGTAACTGCGCCTTGGAATTTTTTGAAATTTTGCACAAACATTAAATGAGTTGATTGACATGAGTAAGAAAAAGTAACAGAACGGATTGCCCCTCTAGGGGCGCCTCGGGTTAAAATGGCTAAAATTGAGACTTTTGTGCTTATTAAAAAATATTGATGCCTTGGATTTTTATAAAACTTTCTAAAAAGTTGTAACTAACTGATTGTTGTATAATTTTGTTTGTCTATACTTCGGAATAACTCTTGCGTGTGTCCCAGCGGCTCTTCTAGGGCTAATAAAAACACTCCATTTTTGGGACTATTTTACCATAATCGTCCAAAACTATCTTCGTATGTCTATTTAGATATTTTAAGTTCTCGGGGACTTTGGGGGCTAAATGGGTGGGGGCGGCAAATGATGGACTTACTTATTTCGTTTTTTGCATGTTGTAGAGCTCAAATTTAATATTTACATATGTTAAGGCTTAAAACTGCACCGTTTATTCATTTTCACCGATTTGACGTCTCCTGTGGACTTTTGTGGCTAAATGGTGAGGGCGGCAAATGATGATCTTAGTCATTTTTTTATGCCTCGTTCACTGTGCACTTACAGGGGCTACGCATGCTTCACTTGTTTTAAGGATAATCATTTGTTTAACAGGAAACACTCTTTCGGGAATTTAAAAACAAAACAGCATATTAAATCATGTTAAATCGACCACACCCTATTTGACTTTAGAAAACAGTATTGTACGATGCAGCAGTGTTCACTTACTATAAACTAGTGCAATTGGAAGATCTTTCAGCTTTTAACGATAAGGCAAAAAGCTGTGTAATAAAAAGACCGCTGTATAAACACATGCTTAAAAGACACGAAAAATTGAAACATCCTCGACAATCAGTCCGAGAGGGGTTTTGTTGTTGAGAGGCTAGTGAATATGTCTGTTTAGTCCTAGGGTATTCGTCCTCTCACTCCTTGCCGTCTCTCTTTCCGAAGTAGTTAATAATTAACTGATTGAGTCACTTACCAGAAAATGCTGACAGGGATTGTTCATAGTACTTTTGGACGCTAGACCGACTTTTCCATTTGGCCGCATGATTTTACTCTATACACCTTTCGGTTTTGTGTCAGACTATATTTTGTGGGAAGTAAATAATACTGGGTGCGTGTTACCCTATGCAGTTTTTGAAAGCCGCACATGTTACATAGTCAGGGATATATTGTTCTCCAAACGGCACCAGATAAACGTATAAATTAAATGTATCTTGTTAACCATGAAAATATGATATCGACGTAGAAACTGATTCATGAAGTATAAGAGAGCTTATAACACGGGGATATATTACAGTTCCTATTTACATAAATGTATCATAGTTTATAAGAAGAATATATAGATGCTTCATACCTTTTCTTAATTCGGAGTTCTTCTTTCCGTGCTGGGCTCTATGATAGACATGCAACGACCATCATCATACCCGACTGAGACACCTGATTTTTTTAAATTCTTTTCTGAAACCGGAGAACAACAATTAATATTTTAAAATTATAAATTTATTTCGGCTGTCTTCACAAGGAGTCTGCATTACGTGTCTACATGCTTGTTCTTTCAGGCCCGCTTCCCGGACTTTCTAGAGCTTGGCTGTTCACTTTCGTGACCAAACTCAAACTTCTCAATCTGATCGTCTTGGCCTCTTTACCGGTCAGTTCCGTTACGTCATCATCAAAAGCACACGTCTCCTAACGTGTGAGCTCTGTCACATACGCAACTGTCGAAGATTATTTTGTTTATTTTTTACTTAGCTAATTTATGTAAACATTAATAATTCCTAATATAAACTATTTAAACAATATCACTAGATAGATAGATAAATAGATAGATAGACAGATAATAACTAATTTAATTTTAACCATGTTACTATTTAACACTTGGGCTCAACCTCTTGAAGCGGATGTAAATATATATACTAAAGAGGCATCTGAAATATAAATGGAAAGAAAAAGAAACATGGTATCTTCTGACTTGGAACTAAAACTGTAAACTAAGCAGTGAAACAGCTATTTCCCCGCTTTATTCTTTTGTTCTGCCTTGCATTTCCCGATTGAAAAATATGTATTGCTTCTTTTTTTAATTTTTTATTTTGCAACATAATAATTTTGTGAGCGTCAAATTCAGATGAGCATGCAAGAAAATATGCATTTTCGATGGAAAATGCTTTACAAATGGATTTCACACGATCTGGATTTTTCGGGTTTTTTTTTTTTTTGAATTCTTACTTTTATTTCTACATTAAATACAGTGAACTTTAAGTTATCAATATCGTGACAGTTTTCGATGCAAACCTTTAAGGTAATTTAATCAAATAAGGAAACGCCTTTTTTGCCTTCATTTTTAAAAGTTCGTGTTAGAGTGTTCATTTTTTTACGCGTTCCTACGTTATTTGAATTCAATTATCAACACTAACACGTATATAGATATGTAAACACACACACACACACACACACACACACACACACACATATATATATATATATATATATATAAAAGTGAACGTGTCTGTCTGTGTGTCTGTCTGTCTGTGTACATTTCCTTACGCAATAACTCTGTCAATTTTTAGTCTATAGACTCGAAATTTGAAATACCGGGTACTAAGATTTGGGAAAATCGATGTGACGGGTGTCAGCCAGAAATTTGGCTGTTAAGGGGTCAAATTTCAACGATTTGACCTTTAAGAACTCTACCAAACTCCTCCAACAATTTTGGGTCTAGACACTTGAAATTTTAGATATATGTTCCTTGAACCTGGATCTAACTTAATAAAGTGATTTGAGCCCGAAACAATAAATTTTAAGGGGTCATAATAGGGGTCAAAGTTTTAAAAAATTAACCATTTTATTTTGTTATTTTGCTTTTTTTGCACAGCATACACCTCCAAACACCCGAGCAACGCCGGGCACCCCTGCTAGTATATATATATATATATATATATATATATATATATATATATAGAGAGAGAGAGAGAGAGAGAGAGAGAGAGAAAGAGAGAGGAGCATCGGCTAAAGAGAGCTTGATATGGGTATCTAAAACGGTCCCCTATTATAAGGTTTAAAACTGACGGTACCGATGGCTTATCTCATATAAACTTTCTCTAAATAAAAACATATATATAATAATAATATAATATTTTACATGCATTGTGAGTCACGGGGAAGTAATGTTTTTTTTAAGGAAAACATATCACTGCGAATATTTCAACAAAACATTTATAATGTACATAAAAACATTTACTAAACTATGCCATTATGAAATATTTAGAAAGGAAAAATTATTTCTGACAAATGATGGCTATGTTCACGAGCACAAATTTGAAGCCGCTTTCTAAAGGTAACATCTACTTTTACTAAAGACTACCTTCCCCACTCCCTATCCCTTGCTCAAGGAGAGCAAGGAGCGTTCTAAAAAATCCGTTTCCCGTGACTCACTGTATATATATATATATATATATATATATATATATATATATATATATATATATATATATAAACTTTCATGAAAAATACTCGTCTAGCCAAAACCACTATCAATAATTTCCCACACTCTTTATCTGTGCCTAAACCTAAATGCAAATCCCATGAACAAAACTTCTTTCTTAGAATTGCACGCCTGTGGAACTCTCTTCCGATTGTTTGCTTTCCAGCTGACTACAATCTGATTGTCTTCAAGTCCAATGTAAACAAGTTCTTGATGAACCGTCCCCCTAAGTAATTCAGTTTACAAAATTCCCACTAGTTTTGTTTACTACGCTATAATAACATTGACTAACGTATGCCCCTTAAGGCTTATCCTCGAGTGGGCTCCGGGCCTTGTTAAGTGGTGATTCCTGTGTAATATATATATATATATATATATATATATATATATATATATATATATATGGCACAATCACGTAAACATACCTGTTCTCGCCAGATAACCGCAGTTAAACAACGATGAGCCTGGCCAGTACCAGAGTGGTGACGATTTAAGAGGTCAGGCACTGTATGTACCGCGCCGAATCGTAGAACTTTCCAGGTTGAAATCTGGAAGCGCGTTTAATTCACTGGGGGACGTGCACACCTTACTGGCGGGTAGGTTACAAAGCTGTTATTCCACGTTATGTTATACCGGCAGCATGATGCAACATGCCTTTCTGAATCTGCTCGTCAAGCACACGTTTGCCGCAGCGAATGTTTACACCGGAAGTGTGTGCAACATGAAGTTGCACCTTGTGAATAACTTAAAACACTCCGTATAATAAGGTTGTGAAGCGGTAGTTATATGTTCTTCTTTACCGCTGTGTCCGGAGTAATGATCGTGGCAAAGGTTTCTATATCTATATATAAACTTGATTTCGATGGTTGTTATTTTTTTTCATCTGGGTTGTTTATCCTTTCTACAATGCTAGAATATGTATACATTTGATAAGTTTATATGATTCGTTTTGGGGATAAGTTCCTTAGACCATACACATGCAAACCAGTGCATATATATATATATATATATATATATATATATATATATATATATATATATATATATATGCATTTATGTATGTATGTATATGTATAGCATAATCCCGTTGACACACACGTTTTCCTCACATCACCAAAGTTAAGCAACGTTGAGTCTGGCTAGTACCAGATGGGTGCACATTTAGGAATTCTAGGCGCTGTATGTGCTTTCCGCTTATCTCGGCATTGTTTCCAGTCGTTCTGAACCTCCACTTACCACTGGTATTCAACAATATCGACTCAGAAGAGGTGTGGTTGAGATTGCACAACTCCTGTCACAATCATTTCACGTGCAGGCACCCTTTCAATAGGTAGTCTGTCAGGACTACAGGAAGCCTTTATATATATATATATATATATATATATATATATATATATATATATATATATATATATGCATGTATGTATGTATGTATATTTGTAGTCATCGACTACAGACTATTGACTATTGTTCTAATCTCCTTTAAATTTATATATATATATATGTATATATATTGTGGAGTATTCTGTGCTCCAGTTAGAGTGCTCAGTTATCGTTTGAGATCAATTATATGGTTAGTATTCTAATGGAATTGTCAATAGGAAAATGAAGTAAGCACCAGAAAAGAAAAAAAGACAACCATAAAAACCTAAGATATAGAAATAGCGAGGATAAACTAAGTCGAAAGGAATCCGAAAACAGAAATTATAGCATCTATATAACTGGGCTTGTTGACGCCTATGTTGGTGACCACTAAAAATTCGTTTTGAATTTTTTTTTGGGGGGGGGTAATTCTGTACACACGGGGGTTGTTGTGTAAAACGGTTGTATTATTTTATAATGGGGTGATTTACCTTAGTAACCTTTTATTTACTTGAATGGTCACTTTTTATCAAGGCTCTGAAACTACTCCATAATAAAGTTTAAGTGTTAGGTAGATGGTTAGACAATATGATCAGTAATGGTGGTGCTTGGGTAAGTCTTATGTTTTTCAAGAGGACGGCTTAACAGCAACTTATAGTTTTAAATTTTAAGATGACCATGCTATAGTCAACCAGGTGGCAGCCACACGGTATAGTTTTACACAGACGGCCAGTCCTATGGTCACTCTTCCAAGCACTAACCATGATTAACGTCTCTAATAATATTGGCTATATGCCGAGAACTGCCGATGACGGGTGTTTAATGTTTTTAAAAAATATTACAGAGTAAGAACGAAAAACAGTAAATTCGTGAGGTAAAACATAGGTTAACTGAACGTAAGTAAAAGGAAAGTGAAAAAGGTTTCAATATACTCGTCGGTTCTTTTACTTATATTTACCCGCCAAAAAAAGGCAAATCGACGCTTATACGTAAAGGGCTTTTGTAAATTAGGAATTGCGAACCACCTTCAGAGAAACGTTCTAAGTGGAGAGTTAAGCAGCAAGATGTCTTTTCACATTACGCTTAAATTTCTGCATATTACTATATCAACGAAGCTGAATACAGTGAGAGAATTAAAAGGTCTAGCAGTGCGACGGAAGAAACTTGAAATACTACGATACGATTTTCCCACACTATCGTGGGATTTCTACAGTCGTGTGGTTTTACTGCTGATCGGGTTAGTCGAGGATCGTTAAGTCGAGGAGATATAAGTATTACCAGTTCGTCAGACCATATCCTATTAAAGTGTTTGTAAAACATACACAGAGACGTAACATTTCGGCGATGGAAAAGGGGTTGGAGTTGTGTTCACAGTGTGAAATCTATTGCATTAGAATTCCTATTCACTATGCTTCTCCACTGGCTAGGGTTAGACTCCAGGGTCGTTTTTTAACGTGGAGAAAAGGATCAAAAGTAAAAAAAATGTCTCAGTCATGAAGGATTTCTCTTCCACTGAGAGAGAACAAGAAATTAAAGTGGAGCATCTGAGGAACAGATACTATACGTTGATCATGGCTATTAGATTAGAGTTGAATAAGCCCATATGTTGCAACGACATTCTATGCATGGACGATAGGTGTCTTTTTTGAGATATAGGATGCTGTCAGGGGTGAGTTATTTCCTAGTGCGGTAGAGTAGACCTATATGCAGCAGTCTTGGCAGTATCTTCCATGTAGTTGTTCCAATTCATATCACACGTGATATTGTATAGTCTGTCTGTGGTGGGCCCTGTCGGTGGGGCATTAGAATACGCCGACTGCCCCCCTGCAGAGGGTAAAAGTCCCTCAATGGGGGTCCTGGATATGACCTTAAACTATATCCAGTGGTGAGGGCCCCAGCTTGT
>NC_136492.1:26552701-26595201 GCF_053919585.1 Euprymna scolopes | reverse complement strand
ACGTTAAGAATTTTAGTTAGGATAAATAACTTGGAAATGGAATTTTAAATTGAACGAACAAGTTAGAAATTTTGTCCGACAAAAATAATAACAAATAGATTACGTGACAAGACAAGAGTTGATGATCCTTAGGCTACGTGTACTGATGACTTAATTAGAAGTAATGTAATTCCTATATACACACATTGAGTTTCGTCAGTTTGAAATCAGAGTTTCTGAGACACAGTCGAGCTTAACAGACGAGTGGATTCAACTAATAGCCTGGGGTGTGGCCTCTCTATGCTAGCAAAGCTGCTAGGCGTACAATATAGTCAGAATGTAAGAAACAACATAGGACTAACGCGCAACTTTTTGATAGGCGAAACATTCTGGGAATCAAAGTTGCTGAAAGGCTCTTGTATACTTATATACGTCCACAACGAATTGTAGATAAACGCGAAGAATATTATTAAACGATCATAACAGGTTTAACATTTAAATAGACTCCTAACTAGATATTTATATACACTATCAGTACCTGTGGAAATTCCACAGAGAAATCTGTCATATGTATTATATTGAATACCCTTCATGCAAAATTTCAAATATTTAGACCCAAAATTGGTTGAATAGTTTGTTAGAGACCGGAAAGGTGAAATCTTTTGAACTTTGACCCTTGGCAGCCAGATTTTCGGCCAAAACATAATTAAAAAGCTTGCCCTATGTCTGAATACACTTTATCTAAAATTTTAAATGTTTAGAATTCTGTGTATGTTCGTCGTAATTGGAGACAACCTGAAATTATTGTAGCTCTTTTGTTAAAACTGCAAAAGTATTTATCTAAGCTAGCAGCGACGCCCGGTCGTAAAATACACTTAAATATGATATTTTAATTCATGCAAATATCGTATATATTATTATAGAGTCAATTTTCTATCGATTCATATATATTATAAAGTGTATATTATATTATATATATTATAAAGTGTATATTATATATATATTATAAAGTTGTGATTTCAAAAATTAAAAAAATATCCATATAACTTGAGTGCATCAGCTTGAATCCAAACCGAAACAAAAACGTATATATATATATATATATATATATATATATATATATATATATATATATATATATATATATATATACATATATATATATATATATATATATATATATATATATATATATATATATATATAACTTGAATTCCTTCCGCTATAATCGAAATCGAAATCAACATTTATTCTTGGTCGACTTATTTATTAAAAAACAAATAGATGACTGGTATGCTATAATCGAAACCACGACCAAAACTTATGAAAAGTTCTTGGTAAAATTATTTATTATAAGAAATGGAAGGTCATAACAATTAAACGACAGTCACTCGGAAAGAAAAAATGTAAGCGTGACACAGAAAATAATACACACGCTATCGTATTAATATATAGATGCATATTCATATTATATAGATTCATATTCATATTATATATATTCGTTCATATTCATATTATATAGATTCATATTCATATTCATATTCATATTATATAGATTCATATTATATAGATTCATATTCATATTATATAGATTCGTTCATATTAACTATATCCCGACTCTGTATACAACAATATGCTATCGGTCGAATAAAAACATCCTAATCCGAATGAATGGAATAACAACACGATTTGCTTGGTTATTACTTTTCACATTGATATGCAGGTTGTTCGAGACAAACTTATTTCCACAAGAATTAAATTATTTAATTATTAAAATTATTTGATAAGAATTGGGGAAAGTGAGTATACGTGCGATACCAGGACTCAGTGACTTCGTCAGTCATAACATCTGGTCTTGAATGTAATCACATGGATCATTGAAAATGGACACCAACAATACCTCTTGCTACAGCAAGGAGGTGACGGCAGCAAAGTGGTTAATAACGCGGGCTGACAACTTGAGTGTGCTAGGTTCGAACCTAGACCCTTCCACAGTATCGCTTTCACTTAGGACCATTGGCAACCTTCACGTGATCCCACCCGTAACTACCCAATAAACTTCTAGATATAATTCTTACTAAAAAGATATCGGAGAAACGAATGCCAACAAAAAATCATCATCAAGACTTATTCTTTACAACACCAACGGTGCCAACAGCAACAGCAAATAAAAGTTGATTTACAGAATCCAACTGATGTTTAGGCAACACTATAATAATGCAAAATACTACGGAGATGTACCACTGCCCTGTGAAATTAGAGAACAGATTGATCATAGAATCTTAACTGGGTGGAGATATTTGTACACATTACATTTAAACTTTTGCATGTGTGTTAATGTCGTTCGTTCTTCGGAACAACAAAGACCATCTGGCCATCCTAAAGTGAAAGGAGAAATTTTGCTGCAGTGAGGGCAGAGAATGGTTGCATGTTCCCGGGCATCAAATCATTATTCTTTCTGCCCTTCCTGCGCTTCTCTGCAACAGCATTCCTGTCTCTTTCATATTGGCGGGCAATTTGTTAATGAATGGATGCATTTAAATAAATCTAGGACATTGTGAAGGTCATTTGTACTAGTTTCATGGACCCCCTAGTGTTCGTGATGAAGCTTCACAACGGCTTCTTTGAATGATTCACTTTGAATTTTGAGACAAGCTATTTGTAATTAAGACGAGGACTAAAACTTTCGAGTGCATCTATACTATATTTATCTTAGTTTGTCTGTTTCAATTTTCTCGATACTGACTAGGCCGACCTGATGAAATATAAACAGGATGGAACGATAACATTGCCGCCCTAGAAAAGACGACATGATACCACTTTCGTTTGATGGAAACCGGTTTTCTTTTTGTGTTGAAGGCCATCTACTCGTGGGCTAGTTGTATACAAATCCCAAGAGCGATAGGAGTCTTCTGTAATGTGTGAAACTGAAACAATGTTCAACAAGCGAGATCGGAGATGCGCAGCTGTACAGCGCATGCTGTCTACCGATCCAAGTTATGACAACAGGACCATTGCCAGCACCCGCAAAATGCATCGCTTGATTGCCAAGAATGACAAGGATGTGCCCAAGATGATGAAAACAAAGTTTTCGGCCACGGTTATGATCTTTGGTGTGGGTTCAAATGAGAACCACATCATGCCACCTCACATCTTCAAAGTCGGCTTAGTTTTCCTGTTTATAACTGACTGCAATACCCCCGACAAACCCGACAAGCAGCTAAATCCCACCCCTTCACAGTAGAGATCCCTAGATGCAAGAGAGCCTTCTACTCCAGTAGTTTCTTCCCCAGAACAGCTGGACTTTGGAATTCCCTTCCGGGTCGCTGCTTCCCCGACTGTACTGGCATGCAGAAGTTCAAGTGTAACGTGAACCGACATCTTGCTGCCCAACTTCCTACAAAGTGCCCCTGATGCTTATGCCCCTGATAGTAGCCCCCTACAACAAAGTGGCAATATGCCTTGTTTGAGGTGAAAATGCAATGCAAAAAAAAAAAAAAGTTTAGCTCATGGAACATACGTTATTTGTTATAATAAAATGAAGCGAACTATTATGGCATCCATTTGCTGCACACTTATGAATTAATAGGGGTTAATAATGACCATTCAGCACAATAAGACTTTTACCTCTACCTCTCCGATCGATAACTACTACTGACTGCAACCCTGTGTGCCGTGGTCTTCTTTCTTTTTCATCCTCTCTTCCGGTCGTGTCGTCGGCTCTTATATTAAAGACTGACAAGAAGGTGCACTGGCTCGCAATATATAAAAATAAAACCACTCAAAAGAAAAAAAACAACACAGTGTTAATGTCAGTTGAAGATTGAGTCCGAGTGTGATACCATCGCGGCTAATAAACCTCTAAGCGTTAAAGGTCCACATCTACATCTATCGAGGCAAGTGTTCGTCAGTTGATGTAAACTCATCTCGATCTGCTCCAAGCTATGACCTGCGTTCAACTGCCTCCACTTTTCTCCAACTGTCCTCAATCGTCGCAAACTCAAGACTGTCCGTAAATTGTTGCAAAACTCATTGCGCTTCCGAAAACTGTCTGAAAACTAACTCTAAATACATCTCCCGCTATTGTCTAGTCCTTTGTCCCTATCACTGCGACACCTTGATTAACAATCCGATTTCACTTTTCTTTTATGCACTTTACTAAGCTCACTTTCTTTAACCTTTTCTGCTGATCAACTTAATTCCTCTTTTTTTTTGTCTTACGTTTCTTTTTTTCTTCTTTTCTTCCTTACACTTTGCCATTTATCCTTACACTTTGGCGACGTCGTTAGTATCATATGATGAATTGATGCTCAGTATATTCTTGTATTATTAATAAAATATGCCTAAGGAGAAGCAATGTTGTAATTGAGCGTTTAAATCCTGTTTGAGCCTAACTTTGAAAATCCCACGTTATAATTTTCTATAATCGATCCAATTCTTTCAAAGGTGATTCTTTAATAATGTTATGCATTCTATTCGCAATTTTGTTTGTAATCTATTTAAAACGTTATTTATTAAAACAATCATTTCACCTTAATAGATTGCAAAGAAAAATAAATGAATTCACACACCTGCGTGATATTAGATTATTCGTTGAACATATCCAGCTTGCGCTTGCGCAAGTATCTGCGATTACTCCTATTTCCCGCCTTCTTTCTCTCACCTCTTTTTCTTCCCCTCTCTCACCTTCTCTTTTTTCGCCCTCTCTTTCTCTCTCTCTCTCACTTACACTTTGTCTGTCTGCCTGTCTCTCTCTCTCTCTCTGCAGTCGTCAAGATTACCCATTACATTGGCGTTGCATCCGTATCCTTACACACGTGTTCAATGAAATTTCGAGCAGAGCAGTCAATATTCGTGAAGCCAAGTTTATACGACCATAGCAATGTATCACTGATGATTTCTTTATTTTGCCGTGAACTTTGACCTGTAAATCTAATGCCGTATTCTCCGATGGTTTCGTGATTAGCGAACGTTTGCTTTTCAATAAACAGAAGAAATGACAAATGTATCCGGCAATTTTTATGTTAGGATCACATTAGATCTCCTTCTGTTATATGATCAGGTTATCTATAAACGGTGTATATGTAGCAGGTGCCTCTTTATCGTTGTGATATATATATATATATATATATATATATATATATATATATATATATATATATATATATATATATAAGAAATTTATTACTGTGAGTCCAGAATGAGTTTACATATTGTTTCAGCTAGAGGAAGATCTATATATCGATATATATATATATATATATATATATATATATATATATATATATATATATGTATATATATATATATATATATATGAATTTATGAATTTATGAAATAATCAACGTTTCGGCTCTATTGCAGAGGACATCTTCAGGATATTAAAAATAAAAATGCAAAAAAAGAAAATGATCATAGACAATACGAAAATGAAAAGAAAATAGTGTTAGAATCCTACCCATATCGGGGGAAAAACATATGTGTGTGTATAAAAAGGTTGTGTTGTTCAAATGTCTATATATACACTTTTAAAAATGCGTTAAATAAATATGTACACTTTTTTTCCTTTCTAAACTTATTCATTTTATTGAAATATTTAAGGATTAAGGAAAAAACGGTTATCCAGGACCTGTTTTGATATTTTGTTCTTTGATTACTATTTTCCCTATACTAGGGACTAAATAGTAGAAGCTCTTTCTTTGCGAAATATTTTCGTATGGTCTATGATTATTTTCTTTTTTTGGCATTTTTCCTTTTAATATCCTGAAGATGTTCTCTGCAATAGTGACGAAACGTTGATTATTTCATAAATTCATTCGGTTTTTTCTTTTTTCAAAACAATATAACGTCAACCATCGCTGCTATATTTATTCTCTCTCTCTCTCTCTCTCTCTCTCTCTCTCTCTATATATATATATATATATATATATATATATATATATACATATATATATATGTATATGTATATATATATATATATATATATATATATATATAAGAGAAAGAAAATTAAAACTATGAGTTTAGCTTTACAATCGAAATTTATTGTTTAACTGAATACTCCTTCCGCGGAGTTTCAAAGAATGCTATTCTTGCTATTCTGCTCATCAGATGACAGAAAGAAATCAGCAAATTATATTTGTAGCAATGCTAGAATTTGCTAGATATGGCATTAAGCGAAACAGCAATTTATTGTAGTCATGAATTGCCAAGAAAAACAAATGTAAAAAATGTTGGATATTCAATATATATATATATATATATATATATATATATATATATATATATATATATATATATATATATATATGCCCGGTTTATTTGAAATTACCGTGGATAGGGGAGGGGAGTAATATAATTTCAAAAAAGATTCGAAGAAGTATTTACGATTGCTTCAATTCGGTGACCTTGCATGTGGTATATACTACGAGACCTGCTTTTCCGTCTTTCCGCAAGGATAGTTTGCCTTACATCCAAAATAGTAATATTGTATATCAGTTTAAATGCCAGTGCGATGCTGGTTATGTTGGGCGAACATCCTTGCACCTTTTTACTCGTATAAACCAGCATGTTCCATCGAAGATCAGACAAGGGAGGATGGGGTTCGGAGGTCTCCCTCCTTCTGCAGCCTTGGACTCTGCTATTGGCCAGCATTTGGTTGACAACCCGTGCTCTGCCGATAGTTATAAAATAGATTGGTTCGAGGTGCTACATAGAGCGGACTCCAAAAACCATTTAAAGATTTTGGAGGCTGTCTCTATTGCGGTGCGTCAACCTTCTTTGTGCCGGCAAAAAGAAACATATATATATATATATATATATATATATATATATATATATATATATATATATATATATATATATATAAACCGCGGTAATCCGAAAGACGAAAATAGTTCTTTAGAGAGAATGGAGTCCAAAATTAAATCAAGTTTAATTATGCATATAGTCCGGGTGGGAAGTTTTTAAAGCAGCCAAAATAATGGAAATTATATTTCCGCCAGTGCAGTAGCCCAAAGAGAAGTTGATCTCCAGTCAAATGGGATCGAAAAATAAAAAAGAAGAGAAAAACAGCAATTGATCTTTCATCGGCGGCTTAATTAGAAATATATATATATATATATATATATATATATTATTTTTAAAATATAATTTATTTTTAAAATATAACTATCCGCTGAAATGTGTTTCGTCGTCTACGACTCATCAGAGTGGCTGAATCTAGCGAGACTCGAAATCGGACCCCATGATAAGAAGCCTAAACCTCTACCATACGGTTGCCTCAGCTGACTACTAACTGTATCGCGTTTTTATGTAGATGTTTTTGTTTTATTTGTTTTCGTTAGTGATACTTTCTTGAATTAACTGAAGCATTTATACGAAAGTGCATTTTTACCTAAATGCTTGGTGGGAATAATTTTCCCATTGACCAATCTGGTACCCCCTTAATGGGGAGCGGCATATATATTATAATATAGCGATACTTTCTTGAATGAATTCAAGTATTTATACGAAAGTATATTTTTACCTATATATATATATATATATATATATATGTATATATGTATATATATATATATATATATATATATATATATATATATATATATATACTGTGTGTGCAAAATCAAGATTTCAAAAGAAGGTGTTGATGGCAACAAAAAGTGTATTTCATTTTACGTTACAATTGTTTCAATGTCTAGTTAGACAATTTCAAGCATTATATCGTTTGAAAATTTTCAAAAACCAGCATTTCTGCAGACTTTATGAATAAACACACTTTAGGCAATGTAGCATTTTTTGAATAGAAAAAAAGGCGCGGGGAATCTCTAATAAGAAAAGCATGCGAGAAACATTTGTAAGTCTAGTAAGTCGGGCATTGTCTAGACAGACAGAAACAATTCTTTCTATAAAAGTGTTAAATTCGGTGTCACTATTAAGAGAGTAGGGGGGTTAGAAATGTGTAGTAGTAGTAGTAGTAGTAACAGTAAAACCACTGATAATCATAACTATCTGTGTAATAATAGTAACAAATTTAGTAATAATGATAATATATATAATATATATAATGATAATATATATATATAATATATATATATTTTAAATTTAATATATTTATATATATAATGATAATATATTATATATATATATTTATATAGATAATATATATATATATATATATATATATATTTATATATATAATATATATAATTATATATATATAATGATAATATATATATAATATATATATATTTTAAATTTAATATATTTATATATATAATGATAATATATATTATATATATATATTTATATAGATAATATATATATATATTTATATATATAATATATATAATTATATATATATAATGATAATATATATATATATATATATATATATATATATATATATAGTGTGTGTGACGGCTAGTCGTTAAAATGTTTTTTATTGTTGTGTATATGTGTGTATGTTTCACATATAATAAAACAGTTCATTAACATTAATCTGTGTTGCGCACAGACGAATAACATACCTTTCTCTGTTGTGTCTTTGTCTCTTTTTATTATTCAAGTTCGTCTCCTTACAAAGGAAACCAAATAACAATAGGTTATAAATTTGATATAATTTTATTTTTGATTTCCCAATGGAGCTGCAAGACGTTGTAATTTTCTACATTATGCTAAAGTCGCGTTCCTCCCAGCTTCCAAAACGCAGAGACGATATCTGTTGTGTTAACGTGTCTGATTGTTTCCGTCTGACTAAACTGTCCGTGTCTAAAAAATCTATCTAATTACGTCATTAACTCACGTGACATTTAGATCACGTGATGCCATCACAAAAATCATCTCCATTGTTTATGTTTTAACATTCTTGTTTATTTCAACATTTCTACGTTAATATTCCTGATACATTTCAACCATAATGAGTAGGACCATGTTTTGGTGCACTCTGTTTCTGGTACTGTTGTGGAACTGCGTCGGCGTATAACCAATGAGTTGAGCGTCGTTGTTTATTGTAAATAACTTAGTTTTCATCGCAAGTAACAACCCATTCAAGAAACCGGTCGTTCTTACTCGTTAAAGAAGGGAAGATGACACTCCCTTTCGGCGTTTCATTGGTTGTCTTTCAACTCGGAGCCACCCATTTATCAAGCAGTTTTGTCTTTCCAATCTCTCTCAAGTTGTTGGAAATCGTCGTATACGTTACGTCTGATTCACAAGCGAGTTCTCGAACAGTAGTGCGTGGATTGTCTTCAACTAAGACTCTTAATTGGTTGTTGTCAACATCCGTTGGCCGACCGCTACGAGCATAAACTTCATGACTCTCGTCGCCGCCACGAAATTTCTTAAATCACCATTGTGCTGCACGTTCAGTAGTTGTTCCTGAGCCAAACGCTTCGTTGATATCTCGAGCTGTTTCAGCACCACTTTCGGCCTAGCTTGAATTGAAATAAGGAAATTGTGCGAATTTGCTTTTTTTTTCCATCTTGTACTCAACGTTTTAAAAAGAAGATAATTGTTTCAAAACGATTTTAATTGAAACGATAACACAGAGCGACAAAACCTCTATCTCACAGAAGAGATGTTGCGAGTTTGTCTCTGATGTATCATTATTTTCATGGAAAGTGTTCGACTGAGCTTCAATCTATGGTCCCCCCTCGCCAAACTTTCACAAGGAACACTCGTCTAGCTGTAAACACTATCAATAATTTCCCCCACTCTTTATCTGTGCCTAAACCTAAACATAGATTCCATGAACAAAGCTTCTTTCTTAGAACTGCACGCCTGTGGAATTGTCTTCCGTTTTTCTGCTTTCCGGCTGACTACAATATGGTTGTCTTCAAGTCTAACGTAAATAAGTTCTTGATGAGCCGTTCCATATAAGTTATCAAATTTGCCAAATTTTCATTACTAATGATTACTATATTGTCCAATTTCTACTGTACGCTCTTTAACCCTTATCCTTGAGTGTCCTCTTGGCCTTGATAATGTGGTGATGCCTATGTAAAAAAAAATGATATATAAAGTAAAGATATTATAAAGAGAACTGATTTGAAAATGCATCATTTGAAATCAAAATTAAAAATCCCGCAATAACTTTCTTCTCAGCTATATAAAAACGACAAATGGACAGCCTAGAATGATAATTTAACAAACTCGCGTAGTATTTCCCATTCTCCCATTCATAAAATCCAGAATCTGTCACAGATACAATCATTCATAAAATCCAAAATCTCTTTCTTTTATTCAACTCTATCTGTGCCTAAAATTAAACGAAAATTCAAAGAACAGTCTTTCCACTATAGAACTGTCTGTCTCTGGAGCACAATAATGTGGGGATGCTTCCTAGCTCTAACATGATCGTTTTCAAATTTAATTTAAATAAGTTTTTGTTTAGCGTTCTTAAATTCTAGTATACCACGCCAGCGAGTCGTACAATTAAAAAGAAAACCACCCTCACTCGTTTAAGATACTCTACGCTGTTAAGTGGAATAGGGTCCGTTGTACGTACTTGAGCAACTCCTGATGATGTGCCTACGTACCCGCGGAATGATACCGTTATCAATAGAAAGTACTTGTCTAACAAGTTGATGTGTCGTTATTCTTCGCGAGCATGCAAGAAGAGAGAAACAACAATGCAAACGAAAGTCGCATTTACCCACTCCCTACAGCAGGTAAGAGAATAAAACAATGGATAACAT
Source organism: Euprymna scolopes (assembly GCF_053919585.1). NCBI lineage: Eukaryota > Metazoa > Mollusca > Cephalopoda > Sepiida > Sepiolidae > Euprymna > Euprymna scolopes. Next base: position 26,584,522 of record NC_136492.1, on the reverse strand, counting down.
GAGAATATAAGAATCGATAAACAAAATAATAAAAATAATTAAAAAAATATCAAAAAATAAAAAAAATATTTAATAAACAGAATGAATACACCAACGCATTGTACTTCAACAAAGCATAGTCGTAAAAGCTATGATTACTTCTCTCTCTTCTTTGTTATCTTATCTATGAATCACATCAATCGCTCGTGTTTTAGAGACAGTAAAGACGTTGTTCGCCTCCCATACGGTATCAATATTAATTGATATTAATATCTGGAGTATTCTATCGTCGAATTGAACGCATCACGTCCTTATTAGGTTAACTTATTAATTTTTTGGTAGTTTCCTTTACAATGTCTGAGAATTTTTTTACGGATAACAAGTTGACAACAGCGATTCTTCGTCCTGGAGTTCTTCCTTATTTCGAGTTCAGTTCTTGGTTTCAGAGTTGCTATTTCTTTCCCGATATTTCAGGAATCTTCGTAATGACTTGAAGATTATTTAAACTGTTCATCTTTAGGGTATTGGTCTGCTTTATGCCAGAGAGCTTTATTATCCTGCACCCCCACTCAATAAAAAAGTGGCCATGAGAAAAAGTCTGGAAGCCTATGGAAAGCACTTCGTAAGTAGCCCAATGGTATATGGATAGAACCCAGGAATTTTAGCGACTATTCATGCAGCATTTTCAATACCTAACAGCAGAAGTTAGAGAACACACAGACAGGCGCACGGCTTTGATACTGTTATAGTTAAACTTCATTTATTTTCATCTATTCTTATTTGCGAGTATATATTGTGTTGGAACCGATTATGAAGGGAAAATGTCTAATCTTTTCAGATTTGATCATTTTGAAGTGTTGTTAGGCAAAATCCACTGAGGTTAAGGTATCCCCGAAAGATATATGTATATTTTGCTGTCATATTTTATTAAAATATCTGTAATATATAGTTTTTGCGCCTTTTCACCTTTATGTGATGAAGTATTTTACCTTGGTAGCTTAGTCGGTCACGTTGAATTTTTATATGTCACCGTTAATGTTTCTGATTAAAGTTTCGGATTCGTCCTTTTGTTATATTTTCACGGAATGATGTGTGTTCTGTTTAAAATAGAATGCATTCCCCAGCATTTATCTTTTTTGCCGCCCCTGCCTGCAGGTTCGTCACCGACAGAGACTTCCGTGCCTGTCCCTTCTTTACTTTGATGCTTTGCTTATGATCACTGTATTTTTTCCGAAGAAATTATCCCGCATTTATCTACTCTTGCTGTCCCCCCTTTTTTTTTCGTAGGTTTTTTTTACAGACTCGTCACTTGCAGACAATCTATTTAGTTGTCTTCTTTACAACTACTTATCGTATATTTTTCTATCTTGTTGCCTATTTCGGGATGTTTTAGTACCAACAATAAAAATTATCGTCTTTTCTTTACTCTTAGGATGGAATTGTCTAGTGCTAGTATTATTTTTAGTATTATTTCTTTTATACTGACAAACGTTAATTTACTTTTTTGTCCATGTTGGGTACGGAAAATTTGATGTCAGTATCATTGGATATTCTAATAACAAGTAAACAAACTCATTGTATTTTAATGCATTTTTTCCGCGGACAAAAACACCAAATTATTTACAGACGGTATTGAATGTCGGCAATGTCGCTATTTTGCTTCGTTTTCCTCTCTAGAATTTCTAGAACTGTAAAATCCGTTTGAGGGCCTATAAAGGGTGATAACTCTAATTTTATTTTAAAGTATTCCCCCTTTTATCGCTATAACAGCACACGTGTGAAACCTTCATCTAACCTCTCCTAACTTGGCTGTGGCATAATATAATTTGTATGTTCTCCTCTGTAGCATTATTTTATGCTCAATATACGGACTGTCCAAAAAGTAACTGAAGAGTTTTAAACTTAAATAGATTCTTTATTTTTGATAATTCTAACACTATCTGACTAAGACACTTGGGATCTTTTTTTTTAATGCAAAATTCAAACAATCTATATTCATGAACCATGTTTATTTCACATTTTCAGCTGTGCACATTTGGGCCCTTTCCAAAATATTATTCATTACAAATTGCAGAATCTCTGGATTGCGATTTAACTCCCTTATTTCGTTTTTAGTGTTTTCCTTCAATTCTTGCAGGATTTTTGGTCGGTTGTTTTGTTTTACGGCATATCAACCCTTTTCGGGTTATTTAATGCCGAATCTGGTGATTTTGAAGAACGATTTTTTAATATAGTATATTTGTTTTTTAAGTAGTATTCTATTTAACCCATAGTTGGGACCCTAACAGGTGCTACCACTCTGGGTCAGAGTGGATCTGGGATAAATGGCAATTAAAGGGTGGCTCCACACTCCCTAAGGCCTGCAAGCTGGTGCCTCACCATCGGATATAGTTTTAGGTCATATCCAGGACCCTTGCAGGGTTTGGGATTTGACGTTTCAAGGTCTGTCAGCTAATGGAACGAATAAATCGCAATCCAGAGATTCTGCAAGCTGTCATGAATAATGTTTATGAAAGATCACTAATATGCGAAGCTGAAAATGCGCATCATTTAAAAGACATTATTTTTCATAAATAAAGTTTGTTTGATATGACGTTTCGGAATCTGAGATGAGGATTGGTTATTCGTATTATTTGGATTCATCGGATTCATTCAGTTCTCATCTTGAGTGTGATTTTCACAACGTTTCGGTCACCTCCGATCTTTTCTAGGTGTATCTTTTCGAACTCGGGAATGTTTCTGTTGAACTCGGGAATTTAGATGGAATTTCGAGTTGAACCCTTTATTTACTTCACGGGGGTTGGTATGTTCTTGTCCCGTCAGTCATGACTGGATAGAGGTCATAAGTAATTCACAATTGCATTTTTCGGTTGCCCACACTGAGGATTGAACCTTCAACCATCAGGAGAATATCACATTTTATAATTGATTTTTTCAAGTACTCTAACCACTGCGCCACGGAAGTGGTAACATTCACTTTGTTTTAATGTTAGAAATTTTTTTAGATTTTACTATGTACTGTTTCCTCCCACGAACGTTAGTGAGAGCAAATGTTTAAGACACTTTCTCACTGTTTATTGCACAAACTCAATCTGACCTTCTATATTTCCTTGCTATTCAATACTTTCTGCACTTAACAAACTAGCCTAGGCATCGAGTTTGTTTATTTTCGAACCTAACGATATTGTTTTCCAATTTTCTCACTGCATTGTTCATTAAATTAAAAATGATCTCGCAATTTTTTCATCCTATGGAGTCTAAGCTTTAACGCTAAGAGCAATCTTATTATATACTAGCGGCTGCGCCTCGTCGGCACATACAGCGCCGATTCAAGCACAAAATCGAGTATACTCAACATCAAGTACACTATACATCAACGCTTACCCTGCAAACTCGCAGTATGGGAAATTCCCATATGCACAAAACAAAATCACTAAAAAAAAACAAAAATACCCTAACTAAGGGTAAGGATAATGAGTAAATGTTGACTAAAATGAAGGTTAAAATTATTACGAACTTGCCAGGATTCGAACCTGGAATCTTTTGATCCGTAGTCAGACGCGTTATCCATTGCGCCACAAGCCATGTCCGTATGCCGAAAGATGTTACCGCGACAGTATACAGACAGTGCTAAATTTCGTTGACATGGACAGGTAACTTTTCCGACAAAAATGAAACGGCCCTAAAACCTTTATTTCATTCTTTTTGTGACTCGGCGTTGTTCGTTACAAGCCATATATAGATAAGAACAATCTAGGGACTCACACGTTTCAGGGGGAAAACAAAAGAACTTTTCAATTCGGTGCATCCGTTCGAAAGTTTTATTGGTATATATACAGACACATAAATAAATTAACATTTAGAATCTTATTAAGAATATAGATTATTTGTATACCTACAGATACTAGCGTCGTATGCTAACGCAATTATCAGTGTCCTTTATAAATAGTATAGATTTAAGCGTGAGAGAGACTATAGTTTAGTCTATTATCTCTAAATATTACGATAAATAAAAAATAGAGATATTAAGAGAGACCCGTGTGTATTATGTTTGTACGAGAAGTTGGAAATATTTAAATTTAGAACTGCATAATTACTAAATTTCACTAAAAAGTAGGGTCCGCCCAAGTGCCTCACAAACAAAAAGCTGTTGAAGCCTTTGTTCTAGAGAAGTTTGGCCATCTGCCAATGACAATAATAGTTTTGTCAGTGCCGTCGCTGAGGAGATTCCGAGCTATGGATTTGTTCGCTTAGGTTATCGGCGATATTAAGTCATCTTTACACGTTCTATTCGTGCTGGGACTCCAACCGAGTGCCCAATCCTTTCACCCTCGTCTTTCACCGATTTCGATGACAATAAATGTATTGGAAGTGTGGCATATTCATTGGTTCTCGTTCAATTGCTGCTTACACACACACACACACACACACACACACACACACACACATATATATATATATATATATATATATATATATATATATATATATATATGCTAGCAAAAGTACCCGTCGTTGACTGGGTTCAAAAACAGCCTACAGAAAACAGACCCTGATTTATGAAAGTATGATAGGTTATGAAAAAGAAGGGTTGTAAATTTGGGTTTTTTTTATTACATTTTCACCCCAAACAAGGCACATTGCCACTCAGGTGTAGGGGGCTACTATCAGGGTCAGCAACTACGGGGGCACTATGTAGGGATTTGGGCAGCAAGATGTCGGTTCACGTTGCACTTGAACTTCTGCATGTCAGTACAGTTAGGGAAGCATGATCCTGGAATGGAATTCCAGAGTCTAGCGGTTCTGGAGAAGAAACTACTGGAGTAGAAGGATCTTTTACATCTAGGGATCTCTACTGTGTGGGGGTGGGATTTAGCTGCCTGTTGGGTTTGTCGAGGGTGTCTGCGACATGGGGGCACAAGTGTTTGCAGTTCGTCAGAGCACTCACCATTAAAATACTTGTAGATCAAGCAGAGGGATGCAACGTTTCGTCGATGGGACAGAGGCTGAAGCTTAGATGCCAGTTCAGGGCCTATCAGATTGGCGACTCTTTTTTGAACCTTGTGTAGGAGCGAGATACTAGTAGTAGACGCACCAGCCCAGATGTGACAACAATACTCCATACATGGGCGAATGGTGGCCTTATAGAGATACAGGATACTTTCAGGTGTCAGTAGTTTTCTAGCACGGTAGAGAGAGCCTACCTTTTTTTGCAGCGGCCCTAGCAATGTTTTCAATATAATTGTTCCAGCTCACGTTTCCTGTGAACGTTTGGGGGTATCAAATCCAAAGCAAAATATAAGGAAAGTAAAAATAAAATAGATACACCCCATAATTTATTATACCATACCTGTTCACACTGAAACACTTATCACAATATTCTGTGGATCTATATTTAAAAAAAAAACCTTGTTAAACTTTGTAACATATTTCCATTCTATGGAGGTCAGGGGGGAACGAACACCCCATAATTTTATTATACCATATTTTTTCAAACTAAACATAATTATCAAAGTATACTTACGCAGATAGATATGAGAAGTCTTTATTAAAGTTTGTGCCTATTTCCATTCTATGGAGGCCAGGCGCGAATGCAGACCCCACAATTTTATTATACCATCCCTATTTAAGTTAAAACATATTTATCAAAGTATTCTTATGTACATCTATATCAAAAACACTTGTAAACGTTTTTTTTTTAATTTTTAATTGTTTTTATTTACATACTCTGTTGACCGGGCGCGAACGCAGACCCCTACAATTTTATTATACCATCCCTATTTTAGTCAAAACATACTTATCAAAGTAATCTTATGTACATCTATATCAAAAACACTTGTAAACGTTTTTTTGTAATTTTTAAATTTTTTATTTCCATACTTTGTGAACCAGGCGCGAACGCAGACCCCACAATTTAAATGAACCACCATTCTGCCAGATCAAACATACCCATTCCTGTGTCTCGATACATCTTCTATCATAATATGTAATCAGTTTTTTTAAAATAATCAACCATATAGGAGCCTATTCGTGACCAGGCACACGCACACACACGCACACACACACATTCAGCTTTATATTATATATATATATATATATATAAACACACACACACACACACACATATATATATATATATATATATATATATATATATATATATATGCATACATATCTAAATATATGCATATATTTCATAGATTTTGATATATATATATATATATATATATATATATATATATATATATACTCGTGCTGGTCAAAATAATAGAACATATGCAAATTCATTCTGTTTGGGATAATTTTCGGCTTATAAATTGTACAGGCCAGATATCTTATATTAGAATAACAATTGCAACTATTTTGAATCCTTTGAGGAGGTGCATATGGCAGACAATGAGCACTTCATTGACACATTAAAAAGTCAACGTTTCAATTTAATAGAACATTTTTTTGTTGAGAAAATCTTAAACTCAGAATCTTTGGTAAATATTGGTTGAAAAGATTTTGAAAGCGATTTGATAATACTGTATAAATATTGATCGCTCTAAAGACATATCTATTGCTGAGAAGAAGGAAAGGCGCAAATGGAAATCGCAATCAAGGTCGAATGTTCAAAATCGGTAGTGACCAACGTGCTCCAGAAAGGTGCTGAGGCTGTTTTCAACAGCAATCACAAGTAATGCAGACGAAAGAAAAGCATCACTGAAAGACAAGACCGGGCACTGGACAAGGTGGCAAAGAAAAGTCGATTCACATCAATGAAGCTTTCAAAAAGGCTTCTGGTGCCGACGTTTAGAGAAGCACTACCTACCGAAGACTCTGGTAACTGGGATACTGAAATCGTACATCTGCCACCAAACCGATCCTTAACAAGAAATAGAAGTTGAAGAGGTTGCTGCTCATCAAACCTGGACTGCAGACGAATGGCGGCGTGTGATGTTTTCAGATGAGTCTCGATTTTGTACCTCCAAGGGCCATGTGTTTGGTGAAGAACCACGTAACGGTATAACAAATAATGCGTTAAGAAGTCTGTGACGTTCCCGCAGTCTTGTATGGTTTGGGGGCTGTATGAGTGCTAAAGTTGTTGGAAATTTATCCTTCATCAAAGGAACTGTAAATGCCAAAGTGTACCAAGATATCCTGCAAGCTAATGTACTGCCAGTGTTGGATAACCAGTTTTACAGGGAGGCTACAGACATCATTTTTTAACATGACTTGGCACCGGCCCACTCTGCCAAGACTACGTCTTCCTGACTCCGAGAACGATCGATCCCTGTTCTTGAATGGTCGGCAAACTCGCCAGATTTGAACGTTATTGAAGCCTTGTGTGACAAGATGAAGAGGAAGCTCCGCAAACAAAAACCTACTACCTTTGCAGCCATGAAGACTGCAATCCAGAAAACATGGGATTCAGTGTTTACACAGGATGGCGGGAAGCTTGTTGATTCCATGCCCTGGCAAATTGATGCTGTTATCAAGACAAAAGGTGCTTCTACTAAATATTGATTAATTATATTTGTATTTATATTACTAAAAAAAACTATTTTGTTTACTTACCTGCGTTGTTCTATTATTTTGAACCATTAAATATTCAAAAACTGACATTGAAATTTATATGAAAAAAAATTCTGTCGTAAAACAACTATTTACGTTGATTTATCATGATCAGGATATTTTAGCACCAATTACAAATACGATATTTAAGTTCTTGGCAGATTTCGTATACATTATTATTGGGGCTAGAACAGCAGTATATTCTTTTCATAGTTTTTACTCTCGGGTGTGTATCGGTTGATATCTTATATGCTTTTATAGAGAGTGGTGTGGTTCTCGGTTGATTAACTGTGTCGAACTGTGTCGAATATTTACTCGATAGTCAAAACAATAGAATGAATATTCTATAGTCATAGACCTAATTATGATAGAAGTAATGTTCTATCGATTTTTATCGGTATATATATATAAAAGGAACTCATTTTCCCCTTTGATTTTGGCCTTAATACGATTAAAAATCAAAACATTTCATGCAAATGTAATATGCACAAACTTTAGCAGAATATCTGATGTGTATTATAGGCCTATTGCCTCTCCACTTCTTCGATAATCGTAGATTCCTCTATTTTTTCTACTGAGAGATCCCTGCCAAAATCGGTTAAAATCACTGGAAGTAGTAAAATATTTTCTCTCTTATAAATTCCTCCTTCCCCCGCCACCCATTTACACCGTTGCGTGATCGTTCACAAGGGACAATTAAGAATGAACGCTGGTTTCGGTTTTCTGTATTTCGTAGTTGCTTAAAAAACCTGGAATGGAATATTACTGTGCCTTTCCGTTCTGTGCTTCTTATTGGGTGAAATGCATCACGGAATTAACCGATATCGACATTCCCACAAACAGTAATTCTTATCCCACGCTTACTTTTACGTTGCTTAATTACCATTTATTTCCAACATTTATAAACTAAAAAAAAAAGATTCTTTCCATTTTTTTAAAAAAATAAACATATAATAAATCATTTCTGTTTTTTTCTCTTTTGTACTTCATTTTTCGCTGCGTTTCATTGTTTTTTTTTTTTCCGACCACGTTCATCATTTTTCCCCTTATTTTTGTTTTTTGTGTTTCCGATTTATTTTGTAAAAAAGTTTTACGTTTTTTCGCTGTTTTTTTATTTCCTCTTTTCGTTATTTTCCGATTATTGAAACAGGGTCATTAATTCATTTATTCTTTACTTTACCCCCAACCCCTATACACACACACACAAACACGCACACACACACACACACACACCTAAAAACACCCGGCAAACGCCGGGTACCCCCGCTAGCATATTATAAAGTTACAATTTAAAAAATACAAAAATATATATCCATAACTTGGTGTTTAGCTTGAAGCGAAAGCGAAATAAATATATATAGGATTGATATGTAGTTTGCTTGAAGCATTGTGTGGGATAGGTATGTAAAAGAGATTTAGAAGGCTGTCACAGTGCGAGGAATGAATTATAGTCGCTGTTGGTAAGAGGAGACGAGAACAAGTGACGATTTACAAATCAATAAGTACATATACATATATATATATATATTATTATTTTATTTATTTTTTTATATATATATTTATTCAGTTGTATGGTAAAATGTCTGACTTGTTTTCATGCGACGTATTCCATTATTAATTTCTGAAAAATTTTCCCTTTTCAAATGGTGTGCGTAACAGGTCGATTCAAAGCATGTTTCTGTTACTGGATCGTTAATACGATTCGGTAACAGAAACATGTGTAACTAAACAGATAAAACGGAGATAAAATAAAAAAAATATACAATTGCTTTGCAATAGTATTGAGCATCTTCTTCAGGTTTTTACAAATTACCAGTTTTGCTATATATATATATATATATATATATATATATATATATATATATATATATATATATATATATATGATTATAAGACTGAAATGACCTTGTAACGAGTGGTGTAACCCACTTTCCGGTTTACTACATCCGGTTGCGCATACGCACATAATCATTAACCCATAACAACGTAAACAAATAAACAGAAATCGCTTCTTTTGCAGATTTTGACGTGCGCACTGAAATATTTACGTTATTATTTCGAAATTATTATTTAACATGGGAAGAGTGGGAGTGCAACTATTCTTTATTACAACTAACTGTCGCTATTTTCTTACAACTAAAGAACTTTAACTCGTTGTCAAACATAAGAACAATTGTAGTAAAGCCAATACTACTACTACTACTACTCTCTATCCATACCTTTTCCTTCCTTCCCTCTTTTTTATTTTTTGTTTACATTTCTAGATACAAAATAGTTGTGTGAGAACGGTGAATTTGTTTACACATTTACTAATCTGTTTCAATATTAGTTTTATTTTATTTATCTAGGTTTTATTTTTTTGTTCAGGTTTTATTTATTATTTTTTTTATAGATTTTAAGTTTCTATAACTTGGTTGAAGGATTCCAATATGGGTTATTCATTCTTATATTTCTCATTGGTAGGTTCATGTGCGTTTTTGCTGCTAAATGACTTTCGTCGGCGTTCGATTCGTAGGAAAATCATGTTTAATTTTCGATTTTTGAGCGATTATTCGGAAAAATAGATAACTTTACACGAATAGGGAAGATTTTTTTTTACATGTTTGAGTGATCCGTCCGTGATTTTTCATTTTAATATACTTTCATAGAAATGTTTCTGTTATGTAAAAAAAAAACAACCTATTTTGTTTACGTCACAAGTGTCACGCTAATACATGACTTCCATAGCTAATATAACATAATGACCCAACGGTCAAAGGTAGTCTAGTATATATATATAAATATATATATATATATATATATATATATATATATATATATATATATACATATTTATTTATTTATTTATATATATATACATAACAATAATTATGTCAAAAAATAACTATTTACGTCACAAGTTTCACGCTCATTCATGAATTCCATAGCTAATATAACATAATGACCCAACGGGTCACGGGTAGTCTAGTCTAGTATATATATATATATATATATATATATATATATATATATATATATATATATATATATATATATAAATTCCCGTCCCACTACGCGCTGAGAATCCCCGTTGTCTTAAGGTAGAAATCTGGTTGATGATCCCTTTCTCTTCAGTCTTCCATTCTCCTTCACCCTTCACGACTTTTCGTGCAGTATGAGCTGAAACTGGCAGAATCACTCTGTGTGTGTGGTTTATTGAGAGGTTACAATGAGTGTTTATAAAAAGGTATTCCAGTTTAATTTCCTTTGGTTCATGTAATGTTTTCTGTTGCTGTCTTCTATCGCAGTTATACTCGAAACTGAAACGAAAACTTGAATAAACTGAAATCCATCTAGTTGTAAATACAACTAAAAACTTGAGAAAATCTCAATCATTCCAATAATGTGAAACAAAATAAACAGCTTTCTAGCAAATATCCTTGAAAGAATCGATAAGAGCCTCAAAAGATCTAAAATATATAAACAGATCTATTAGTTGGTGTTTCTTAAATGGCGTGATCCAGCATTGTGTCACATCCCCAGCCCTTACTCACAAAAGTAGAAAAAGAGAAAGAAAAAAAAGTAAACAAAAAATAACACGAAATCAAATAAAAATAAAAGTGCTATATTAACAAAGACAGATAATATTCTTCTTACCAAAATAAAAAATAAAAATAAAAGTGCTATATTAACAAAGACAGATAATATTCTTCTTACCAAAATAAAAAATAAAAATAAAAGATCTATATTAACAAAGACAGATAATATTCTTCTTACCAAAATAAAAAATAAAAATAAAAGTGCTATATTAACAAAGACAGATAATATTCTTCTTACCAAAATAAAAAATAAAAATAAAAGTGCTATATTAACAAAGACAGATAATATTCTTCTTACCAAAATAAAAAAATAAAAATAAAAGTGCTATATTAACAAAGACAGATAATATTCTTCTTACCAAAATAAAAAATAAAAATAAAAGTGCTATATTAACAAAGACAGATAATATTCTTCTTACCAAAATAAAAAAAATAAAAATAAAAGTGCTATATTAACAAAGACAGATAATATTCTTCTTACCAAAATAAAAAAATAAAAATAAAAGTGCTATATTAACAAAGACAGATAATATTCTTCTTACCAAAATAAAAAAATAAAAATAAAAGTGCTATATTAACAAAGACAGATAATATTCTTCTTACCAAAATAAAAAAATAAAAATAAAAGTGCTATATTAACAAAGACAGATAATATTCTTCTTACCAAAATAAAAAATAAAAATAAAAGTGCTATATTAACAAAGACAGATAATATTCTTCATCCCAAAATAAAAAAAATAAAAATAAAAGTGCTATATTAACAAAGACAGATAATATTCTTCTTACCAAAATGAAAAAATAAAAATAAAAGTGCTATATTAACAAAGACAGATAATATTCTTCTTACCAAAATAAAAAATAAAAATAAAAGTGCTATATTAACAAAGACAGATAATATTCTTCTTACCAAAATAAAAAAATAAAAATAAAAGTGCTATATTAACAAAGACAGATAATATTCTTCTTACCAAAATAAAAAAAAATAAAAATAAAAGTGCTATATTAACAAAGACAGATAATATTCTTCTTACCAAAATAAAAAATAAAAATAAAAGTGCTATATTAACAAAGACAGATAATATTCTTCTTACCAAAATAAAAAATAAAAATAAAAGTGCTATATTAACAAAGACAGATAATATTCTTATTACCAAAATAAAAAAATAAAAATAAAAGTGCTATATTAACAAAGACAGATAATATTCTTCTTACCAAAATAAAAAATAAAAATAAAAGTGCTTGACCTTTTATTACTATGTTTTTTGTTGTTTTGTTTTTTGTGGAGCCGGCTAATATCACTACTACCATTTGTATTTTTTTTTATTTTGGTAAGAAGAATATTATCTGTCTTTGTTAAAGACAGATAATATTCTTCTTACCAAAATAAAAAAATAAAAATAAAAGTGCTATATTAACAAAGACAGATAATATTCTTCTTACCAAAATAAAAAAATAAAAATAAAAGTGCTATATTAACAAAGACAGATAATATTCTTCTTACCAAAATAAAAAAATAAAAATAAAAGTGCTATATTAACAAAGACAGATAATATTCTTCTTACCAAAATAAAAAATAAAAATAAAAGTGCTATATTAACAAAGACAGATAATATTCTTCTTACCAAAATAAAAAAAAAATACAAATGGTAGTAGTGATATTAGCCGGCTCCACAAAAAACAAAACAACAAAAAACATAGTAATAAAAGGTCAACAAAGAATAAAAATAGCAAAATATACTCACAACATTTCCGCTTATATATTCCTCGTACTTCTTTATGTGTGTACTGTTGAACTCGCCAATCTTCATGCGTAACTCGGAAATCTCTACAATGTTAAATTATGGCGGAAACTGTAAGTAGACAATAAAGAACGGAATAATGTATCGTCAGCCTTTCTTATCAGGACTAAAAAATGATTTAGGTAGTTGCCGGGTTTTTAATCAATGTCGAAAGCTTACAAAAACCTAAGGACGTAAGAGCCAGGAACATTTATCAGTATTATCAGTCGCACAGAACAACGTAATCAGAACGAAGGAAAACACTACAAGCAAAGTTATATTTTTTTATATTACATTTATTTACTTTTGTTGGATTCCCTCGGAGTTGTACACATTTCTATATATCCTACATCATCATTTGTACGCCCAAAGATGCTTCTATGGACCATAAAACAAAATCTCTTATACTTCTGCTCACCGACACAGACTGACTCTCTCTCCAACCGTCTAATTCTCCAACTCTGACGAACTCTAACTGCCTTGTCGTATGAATTGTTCAAAAATATATAACTCATTCTTTGTTCGACTCTCTGGCGTAATTTATTTTCTGAAACTAAACTTCAACTATCATTGTTGTAAGTCTTTTTAAAATTTTTTTCAAACATTCCCAGTACTACTGAAAATTATTTATTGAATATTTCTTATTTCATAACACTGACAATCGCATGAACGTTCGCTTCTTATTAGTCATTAGCGTTTTCCGAGGGTCCACTGTTTCACAGAACGATTGGAAATAATAAGTAATACAAAACTAATGAATTTATATCTTGATTGAATTAATACTTAAAAAAAACAAATATCGTTAATCTGATGATTTTTAATTCAATGTTATTATAAAAAAATCATTACTTGATTACTTGACAGGCATGACAGAAAGTCAATAAAAGATATTTTAATTAGCGATTTATTTGCATCTTGAGAAATAATTAGTATGATTAATTGGATCGAATAATGGATAATGTCTGAGCTAAAGTTTTAATATTATTTGCCGTACCATGAATATATATATATATCTATTATATCTATAAAAGTGAACGTGTCTGTCTGTGTGTCTGTGTGTCTGTGTGTCTGTGTGTCTGTCTGTCTGTGTACATTTCCCTACGCAATAACTCTGTCAATTTTTAGTCTATAGACTCGAAATTTGAAATACCGGGTACTGAGATTTGGGAAAATCGATGTGACGGATGTCAGCCAGAAATTTGGCTGTTAAGGGGTCAAGTTTCAACGATTTGACCTTTAAGAACTCTACCAAACTCCTCCGACAATTTTGGGTCTAGACACTTGAAATTTTAAATATAGGTTGCTTGAACCTGGATCTAACTTAATAAAGTGATTTGAGCCCGAAACAATAAATTTTAAGGGGTCAAAGTTTTTAAAAATTAACCATTTTTTTTTGTTTTTTTTGCTTTTTTGCACAGCATACACCTCCAAACACCCGAGCAACGCCGGGCACCCCTGCTAGTATATATATATATATATATATATATATATATATATATATATATATATATATATATACATATATATATATATATTATATAAAAAATGTACATATGTAAAAATATTTTTGACCTTTATATATCTAATTTTAAATAAATAAGAATGTAAATATAGTAAATACTAATCATAGTTGGGGGATAAGTAGTTAAATGGATTAATCCTAATCTTATAAATATAAGGCTGATAAATTAAAAAATATATCCATTTTAAATGTGGAAATTGATGAATCACACAGGTAAGAAATTCATTTTTATAGTATGAAAAGGTTAGTAATTGCAATTAAGAATAGGAAATTAGATCAAATGTTTGTAACATATCTTCTTCCTAAGATTAAGGGAGGTGGTGTTTGATCAACACTGCTGGGGAGCCATGATGTAATATACTGTTTTGTTTTTAAATCCCTGAAACAGTGTTTCATAATAAACAACTGATGATCCCTTGAAAAATAAATTGTTAGTACTATAGTAAATTCGAGATCGAGTTGATGCAGTGATTGCAGGTGATTAAATGACTTACTGACTAGATGGTTTTCTAATGAATGATAAAAAATATTTTTTGTATAATTTTAAAGGTTAAAAACTTAAAAAAACTATATATATATATATATATATATAATTATTAAATACCAACAGACACTAGTGTTTCATCCTTTCGGGAATAATCAGTGCAGAGTGTCACGATTAATGCCAGTTGAGAGATTCGAACCCCGGCAACAGAAGTATGTCTGGCTTTATTAGCAAGAACCCGAAAAATTCTACTACCGTCAACTTCGAGGGATACAGCTGAAACTTAAACATTTATTCTTATTAAATGCTTTTAACGTCAGTCAGAGTGATCTAATCATTATATGACGATCTGTGCGTATGAGCAAATTTGACCGACTTTATTACAACAGAAAGTGCTCAAAGATATGAAACAAGTTTCCTTAAGGTGCTGACATTACTATAATAATTATGAAATACCCACAGAAACTAGAGTTTCATCCTTTCGGGAATCATCAGTGCAGGGTGTCACGATTAACTACAATGGAGAGATTCGAACCCCGAATATATATATATATATATATATATATATATATATATATATATATATATATATATATATAGACACGTTTGATTGAACATGACAAGGTTATTCTATTTTCCGATCTTGTTGGATATCTTTTCTATTTGCTGAGTTGTCTTTTTAATTTCGGCAGGCATATTGAAACGACAGCTCGGCAAATAGAAAAGATATCCAACAAGATCGGAAAAAGGAATAACCTGTCGTGTTCAATCAAATGTGTCTAAATAATGACCTGCTGCCAATATATAGACGGTTTACTCGAGCACTGTAAAAGCGATGGGCGATTGTTTATTTAATAGACATTTGATGGGACGTTAACGAGCATCGATCCATGGTCCACGGATTAGAACTGCCGACTATCTACGCAATCGTTGTAGGTTCAATCCACATCTAGGGAATGTGCTAGTCTAGTCGCACTGATGCATTGTGATACAACGAAACAGTATTGTATGTGGATTACTATATATATATATATATATATGTATACGAGGGTCATTAAAAAAAAGCTTCCTAGCTTTTTAACTAAAACTGTTGAAAGCCTACAAAGACGGAAGTAGAACCATAAAAGCGAGCGAGCTTTTGAGTTTTAAAATATATTTTTATTACAATTCTTAATGCACTTTTATTAAAAATTCAATGATGTATCCCTCTTTACGACGAAGGTTTTTGACAGAGGTTACTTTCCTAGAATCTCACACCGTCAATATCTGCAAAATAGAAATGATCTTTTATAGTTATGAATGCACTCATCAAGCAAATAAACTTGATCCATTCAGGTGGAATGAAAAATAAAAGGCACAAGTATATAATTTTAAACTTATGAAACATAAAAACGATGTTGTATTTGAATTTTTATATTTTTTTCTGATATTTCAAGCGGTGCCTCACTCTTGATCAGAAAATATAATAAAATAACAATAAAAGATGTTGCAAAAACTGGAAATTTGTTTTTCGATTGCGTTCATTTCAGAATAGATATACAGAGAAAAGAACTTACTATTGCTTTTATAAAATTATTTTGATATAATTGCTTGAATTGAAGTTTAAAATGCAAAAGTCAAGTATCGTGTTTTAAGCAGAAACTGTCTTAGCAAAGAACCTACTGTTGATTTTATACGCCGGGCCTTTCTACTTGTGCGGTGATTAAACATCTCAAATGCACTTGTGATATTCGGCTCTATAGTGTGTTAACTTTCGTAAAAATCACTTATTCGTTCTTTTATCGGACTCTTTCGATTATCAATCGTCGATACTTATCGAAGACATCCCTATCTAAGAACACTGCCAGGCACACAATGTACCTTCGGTCCAGCGTTGTAGAGTCCATGGAGATCGCCCCTCTCTCCCTCTCTCCCCCCCCAAATCAGCAAAGATTAGACCATTCCTGTAATGACCTGGTCCCTATTGCCGTGGGTGATAAATTCCGTGCAGTTCTAGGAGGCCTACCCTCCCAGGCTTTGCCTTCTCTCTTTGAGGAGGGGTTAGTTTATTGCTGATCGCATGAGGCGGCCTCACGGGGAATGCCGACGGGGCTGCCCAGGCACTTTTTCAGGTTAGAGTGCCCCATCCTCAATCCCACTTTCCGAACTTAGTGTCTAAGTTTTTGCAGTGAGAGAGAACTAAATACCACACACACACACACACACACACACACACACACACACACACACACACACACACAATCTCACACACACAATCTCACACACGCAAAGTTTCTTTTAGATAGATAGATAGATAGATAGATAGATAGATAGATAGATAAATGAAATTGTAAATAGATAGCTGTAACTGTAAACAGTTATACACACAATGTATGGACAAATGTAATAAATAGGGAGAAAAAACAGGAAAGCGATCGCTTCTTCTACGCCAGTGTCCATTAAATAATGTGTCATAAATAAACCGGAGGATTCATACATTACAATACTCTAGCGAACGTATGGGAGGTGCGCGTGGATTCTCGTGATATCATCTTCACTTAAACGATAAATGTACAACCATCTGTACGCGGGTATGCTGGTGTATGTGTCCGTTTCGTGTACGTGTTTGTGACTGACGGAAGGCGAGGAATAGATGGGGGGGGGAGGAGGTGTGAGTGGCAGTGTAAGTAATCCGTATTCTGTAAGCCATTTCGACTCGAGCCGACAATGGCCGACACTGGAAGAGCAAATAATTTGTTCGCAGAGCACGAAACTCAGTGGGGGAGATAATCAGTTTGGGAATGTGGTAAAAATGGAAGGCACCGGGGAGTGGAGAGTAAAAGGCTGGATTAGAAAGTGGGTGGGGTAGTGTGGGTGATAAGGTAATAGGTCAGCCAAAGGAAAGAGGGAAAGAATAAAGAGGCGAAAGTAATTAAAAAGTGAAAAGGCAGAAAGGGTGAAGAGAAAGATGGAAGACAATAACAATGATGAAACGAAGAAAAACATGAAGAGTAGTAGTAGTAGTAGTAGTAGTAGTAGTAGTGGTAGTAGTAGTAAGAGGAAAAAGGTACTAGTAGAAGTAGAAGGAAAAAAGAAGAAAATAAGGAGTGGAGAGGAAGGAAGGTGGAAGACAATATTAATGATGAAAAAGAAGTAGGAAACGAAGAAAAGTTGGAAAAAGACGAAGAAGAAGAAGAAGAAGAGGAAGAAGAAGAGGGGGAAGAAAGAAAAGAAGAAGAAGCGGAAGAAGAAGAAGAGGAGGAAGAAGAAGAAGAAGAAAGAGAATAAAGAGAAGAAGAAGAAGAAAAAGAAGAAGAAAGAGAAGAAAGAGAAGAAAGAAGAAGAAGAAGAAGAAGAAGAAGAAAGAGAAGAAAGAAGAAGTAGAAGTAGAAGAAGAAAGAGAAGAAAGACGAAGAAAGGGAAGAAGAAGAAGAAGAAGAAAGAGAAGAAGAAGAAGAAGAGGAAGAAGAAGAGAGGGAAGAAAGAAAAGAAGAAGAAGCGGAAGAAGAAGAGGAAGAAGAAGAAGAAGAAGAAGAAAGAGAATAAAGAGAAGAAGAAGAAGAAGAAGAAAAAGAAGAAGAAAGAGAATAAAGAGAAGAAAGAAGAAGAAAGAGAAGAAGAACAAGAAGAAGAAAGAAGAAGTAGAAGTAGAAGAAGAATAAAGAGAAGAAAGAAGAATAAAAAGAAGAAGTGAAGAAATAAGAAGAAGAAGAAGAAGAGGAGGAGGAAGAAGAAGAAGAAGAAGAAGAAGAGGGGGAAAAATGAAAAGAAGAAGCAGCGGAAGAAGAACGAGAGGAAGAAGAAGAAGTAGAAGAAGAAAGAGAAGAAAGAAGAAGAAAGAGAAGAAGAAAGAGAATAAAGAGAAGAAAGAAGAAGAAGAAGAAGAAGAAGAAGAAGAAGAAAGAAGAAGAAAGAGAAGAAGAAAGAGAATAAAGAGAAGAAAGAAGAAGAAGAAGAAGAAGAAGAAAGAAAAAGTAGAAGAAGAAAGAGAAGAAAGAAGAAGAAAGAGAAGAAGAAGAAAGAGAATAAAGAGAAGAAAGAAGAAGAAGAAGAAAGAAGAAGTAGAAGTAGAAGAAGAAAGAGAAGAAAGAAGAATAAAGAGAAGAAGAAGAAGAAGAAGAAGAAAGAGAAGAAAGAAGAAGAAGAAGAAGAAGAATAAGAAAAAGGAGAAGAAAGAGAATAAAGAGAAGAAAGAAGAAAAAAGAAGAAGAAGAAAAAGGAGAAGAAAGAGAAGAAGAAGAAGAAGAAGAAGAAGAGACGAAGAAGAAGAAAGTAGAAGAAAGAGAAGAAAGAGAAGATTGCAAATAAAAAAAAGTCCGGTAAAAACAAGAAAAAGAATGAAATATGAAGACAATAATACAACCAAAATAAAAGTTTCTAAACAGTTACGCACAATTTGCTTAAATTTCCGGTTTAAAAAAAAAAATGACAAGAGTAGACTTTCTTTTTTGCGCGACTATATATATATATATATATATATATATATATATATATATATATATATATATAAAATCATGAAATATATATATATATATATATATATATATATATATATATATATATATATATATATATTTCATGATTTTCTTGTTGGTACAAAACTTTATTAAGGCAATCATGAAGGGAAGACGCATTCCTTCGTAATTCATTTTATATAAAAAAAAAAAAAAAAAAGACCGAGGAGAAAAGGAAAATGGACAGCGACTAAAAAATAAAAGTAGGGAAATAGAAAGAAAAAAATAATTAAAACGAGTCAATTGACATGTTTCGCCCTCACTCATCAAAATTGGAATCGAGGGATTTACTTTTTTGTAATTTGTTTTCCTTAATGATAAAATCTAAAAAAGAGACGGGAGCAAGAGCAATCGTTTTTTTTTCTTTCTATTTCCCTACTTTTATTTTTTAGTCGCTATCCATTTTCCTTTTCTCTTCGTCTTTTTTTTTTTTTTTTTTAATATAAAATGAAAAAAGACCGAGCGGAAAAAGAAAATGGATAGCGACTAAAAGAGTCTCTAGTAACTATTATTATAGTAAAAAAAAATAATTATGACAGCCCCTTTAAGAAATTCGTTTCTTATTGTTGAGCACTTTCAGTTGAATTAAAGTTGGTCAATTTAGCTCTTATGAATAGATCATCGTATAACGATTAGATCACTGTCTGCCTGACGTAAATGACCATTTAAAATTAAAATGTTAAAATTCAACGTTATTTCACGCGGTTAATGGTAGCCGAATCGATACGGTCTTCGCTAACCGCCAGATATGTCTCGTGTTGCGGTGTTCGAACCGTTCGACTGGTGTTAATCGTGACACTCTGCACTGCAGATTCCCGAATGGTTGAAACACTAGTGTCTGTATGTACTTAATTTTTATAGTAAAAAATAATTATAAATATGTATATAATTATATATTACCAGGCTGTCATATTTCTCGACCGTGCATGCGAAGTCGTGAAACAGTTGACAAACAGATAAAAATCCGACGACCTCCCCAGGTACCAATTTGCTAATTATCACCCCTTAACCGCCCTTTCCTCAGGATGAAAACTAATTAAAATGTTTTCCACATGTCTGAATATCCTATATACCAAATTTCAAGTCTGTAGATCCAAAATCCGTTGAGATAGAAAAATGTCCTCTGCCACAACGCATATTCCCACTTTTATCGCTATATAGATGTATAAACAGTGCTCGATGCACTTTTGTCTTGATTGTTTTGATTTGAACTGCGATTGCTTTTTTCAATGCAGGAATAATCTTTTTTTTTTTTAATAGATAATTATTAAAAAAAAAAAATAGCGATAAGTTGGGCTCCCTCTACCACGCTAGAAAGCTACTTTCGCCTGAAAGTATCTTGTACCTCTATAAGTCCACCATTCGCTCATGTATGAAGTACTGTTGTCACGTTTTGGCTGGTGCATCTGCTACTAGTTTCTCACTCCTGGACAGGGTTCAAAAGAGAGTCGCCAACCTGATAGGTCCTGAACTGTCATCTAAGCTTCAGCCTCTGTCACATCGACAAAATATTGCATCCCTCTGCCTGTTCTACAAGTACTTTAATGGTGAATGCTCTTAAAATTGTGCCCCCTCGACGTAACACCCCGATAATCCCGAAAAGCAGCAAAATCCCACTCCTTCGCAGTAGAGATCAATAGGTGTAAGAAATCCTTCTAAACCAATAGTTTCTTTCCTCGATCTGCCAGACTTTGGAACTCCCTTCCGTAATTCTGCTTTACCAACTTTACTGACATGCAGAGGTTTAAGTGTAATGTGAACAGACATCTTGCAGCTCACCTCCCTTCATAATATCCCTACAAACAAATTATGTCCCCGATAGTAGTCCCCTACTTCAAAGTGGTACTGTGCCTTGCTTGGGGTGAAAATTGGATAATAATAAAAACAGTTATTATCGTTTCCGTCCAAATGTCCTTCTTTCGGGAAAGTTTGGATATTATTTTCCCTATAAAACAATGTTGTTTAAACTGGTAAATAGAAACACAGTCGAAATTTACAACAAAAAAAAAAAAGAGAAGAAAAAGAAAAAAAGAAAAAAAAGAAAAGGAAAAACAGAAAGAAAATCCCCCCCCCCAAAAAAAACTTTAAACATGATCCCGAAAAGTGTATAGGTTTCGCTTCCTTTCAGAGGCGCTATAGGTTTATAACTAGTCGCGTGAGGCACCTATTGACGACCGAATATCGACACGACTAGACGGATATTTTTGTTTTAAGGATTAAGATATTTTCTGCAGCAAATTTAGCCTCGTGTTTAAATTTGCCATTGTAGAAAGTCAATTGGAGCATGAATAACCCCCGTGAGTGCACAGTGAACGAGGCATAAAAATGACTAAGTTCAGCATTTGCCCCCCCCCTCAGCAATTTAGTCCCGAAAGTCACCAGAGGAGGTCAAATCCTGGTGAAAATGAACAAACAGTGCAGTTTTAGGCCTTAACATATGTAAATTTGATTTCTGCACCATGTAAAACTGCTAAATAGACATAACCAGAAAATTTTGGACAAATATGGTAAAATAGTTCTAAAAATGGAGTGGTTTTATTAGCCCTAAACGAATCCTTAGGGCACACCCAAGAGTTATCATTAAGTATAGACAAACAAAATTATATAGAAATCAGTTAGTTACAACTTTTCAGAAAGTTTTATAAAAATCCAAGGCATCATTTTTTTTAATAAGCACAAAAGTGTCAATTTTAACCATTTTAACCGGAAAGGCACCCCTAAAGGGACAACCGAAGTTTTCCTGGAAAATCCGTTCTGTTACTTTTTACTCATATCATGCTTAATGTTTGTACAACATTTTAAAAAAATTCAAAGGCGTAGTTATTGAGAAAAGTGCGGACAAACGAACGGACGAACGGACGAACGGACGAACGGACAAGGGTGAATTTACATGGCCCGTTCCTTTTGGCGGAGGAATCAATAAAAAAAACAACAAAAAAAACAAAAAAAAAACGAAAGGAACAAAACTGTAATATTGCTGAATGTGATATGTAAAGTAAAGGTAGTCGATATGAGTCAAATATGGCCTAAGATGGAGTACTGTTGTCACATGTGGGGTGAGATCCAACAAGGCAGATAGCCATTAGTCGCGTGCTCTCGTGTAATGAATGAATGCGTGAATGTAGGATTGACATGAAATTCTTAAAGATAAACTAAAATGACCGAAAATGGGCTGAAATGACTTAAATAAATAAAAAGTAAATGACTTAGAATGACTTTAATGAACTTAAGGATGAATTGAATGACTTGAATGCTTAAAAACTATCTGGAATCCTTCAAAAACAACTTGAATGATCTGGAGAATGACGAATGGCTTTGAGACTGACTGGTTGTAAAGTGGGTGATCATTTTACATTAAATTAATACAGAAAAGTGATCCCCCACTTTATATCACATAGTTACATCATGTAGTAAGAACAGACACTACACTTTGATATCATAAAAAGCTAAGAACAGCGTCTATTGACAACAGACCTTTGCTTAACCAAAAAAGCCAAGCACAAAAGTGTTACGGACAGACCGACAGACCGACCGACCAACAGACCGACCGACGGACCGACGGACCGATGGAGTGACTTATAGAGTCGCTTACACGTGACTAAAAAACAACCTTTACTGACTAAACACTGTGCAAAACCGTCTTCTAAATTTAGTTGGTGATGACATTTTCGTCTCTTTACTCCCTCTTTTTCACAAAAGTTGCAGAGCCGCGCTAGGGACCTCAAATGACTGGATTTTTATGCACCACCAGATTTAAACGCTATCGTTCCGGTTTCGATTCTAGCTAATGACACTCAAATACTTATTTTGTTACTTTTAAAATTACGACTCTATAATAATATATACGAAATCTGGACAAATTAAAATACACTATTTAAGCGTATTTTACGCCGGGGCAAAGTCTCTGTCTGCTTTATCGATTCTTTTATGGTAAAAGTTTATCTGAGCTCCAATTAATGGTCCTTCTCCGGAAAACATTCGCAGCAAATACTCGTCTCGCGGAAACTACCGCCAACAACTTTCCCGCGTCCTATCTGTGCCAAAATTAAACGAAAATTCCACGAGCAGAGCTTCTTCCCTCGAGCTGTCCGTCTGTGAAACACAATACCGTTGGTTTGCTTCTCAGCTGACTATAACATGTCCGTCTTCAAGTCTAATGTGAATAAATTCCTATTGAGTTTTCCTTTTAGATAATCTTAATCTACCCAAGTTTCCACCGTGACTGATATTGTCTCACCACTTACGTAATATTAACCCTTATCCTTGAGTAGCCCCCAGGCCTTGATCAGTAGTGACGCTCTAAGTAAAAATAAAAAATCGGAATTATAGAAATATAAGTATCTGATAAAAAGCAATGAAATGGATACTCTGCGAGGAAAAATGAGTAACGTAACAGTGAAAACTGGTTGTAGGATTGAATGCAAGTCATGATTCGGCGAAGAAGATGAGGGTGGGGACGGGAGGGAGAGAAAATGATGGGGGGGGGGAGAATTGCATGAGAGTAGTGATACGAATGAGAAGACGAGGTGTAGCGTGAATAAAATATTGAGATGAGAAAAACAAAATCGCGAAATACTTCGGCTGGAAGAAGCCATTGAATGTGAAATAGAGAGTGATTATGGCGGTAAAACGAATTCTCGGAGATTGATAAGAGCAATATTTGCACACACACACACACACACACATACAAACACACACACAAACACACACACACATATATATATATAAAGAGAGAGAGAAAGAGAGGGAGAGATAAGGAGGTAGTTGGAAGGAAGGAGCAAAGAGGAGAGAGAGAATGCGTGCGTGTGTGTGTGTGTGTGTGTGTTAGGGTTATATATATGTCTGTGTGTGTTAGGGTTATATATATGTGTGTTAGGGTTATATATATACACATATATATATATATATATATATATATAAACCTAACACACACACACACACACATATATATATATATATATATATTAATTTTATTTATACAAACATTAATGTCTACATATGTTTGTATAAATAAAATTAATATACCTGCTCTGTTCACTCGTTGAGCACTATTTTGGTAGACACATGTTGTTTCATTGGATGTACTTCTAGGAAACTAAACTCTACTGGCTATATATATATATATATATATATATATATATATATATATATATAAATATATATATATATATGTATATATATATATATATATATATATATATAACCCTAACACACACAGACACACATATATATATATATATATATATATATATATATATATATATATATATATATATATATATATATATATATATATAACCCTAACACACACACACACACACGCATATATATATATATATATATATATATATATATATATATATATAAAGAGAGAGAGAAATAGAGAGGGAGAAAGAGAGGGAGAGATAAGGAGGTAGTTAGAAGGAAGGAGCAAAGAGGAGAGAAAACAAAAATTTCGTACAAGTGGCTTTACGTGCCGTAACTGACGCCGAATACAAACACGTGTACGCGCGCAGAATCGAGTTTAGTCACACCTGCGCATGCGCCAGTGTACTTTTGAAGAGCTGCGACTGTTTAAATGTTGAAGAATGTGCTTCCGAAAGCAATTCAATTTGATATTTTTACTAGAATAAATCATATCTATCTTAATACATTCATTGATCTACACACACACACGCGCACATGCATACACATGCGCATATATGTTTGCATATATGCATTTGTATATATACTAGCAGGGCGCCCGGCATTGCCCGATCGTAAAATACGCTTAAATATGATATTTTGATTAATGCAGATTTCGTATTTATTATTATATTATATTAGATCCGATATATTGTTATGTTTTAAAAAGTAAAAAAAAAAATAAAAATAAAAATAAAAATAAAAATGACTTGTGCGCCACCACCGAGAATCAAAACCATTCAGCTTACGATTTATTTTTGTCTCTGCCGGTAATGCCTGAGTCATGAAGACATGTTTGCTGCAAGACTAAAAATTAAAACATGAACCAATAGCTATTACGTTTTGCATGCATATTCATAATGCCGGCGTTCGACCAACACTTGGCAAATTTAATTTTTTTGTTTGTTTGTTAAATTTTTACACTTTTGTACGGATTTTCCCGGTTAAAACCCAAATATAAAGTTTCGCATGGGTTCAAATGCCTTATATATGAAGTTTCATATATGTAGACCAAAAACTGTAGATGAGTTGTGTAAGCAACATGTTTTAAACAAACATACATGCTAATTTATTTATATCTGACTTTTGTCCTCATCTTTCTTAGTTGTTTCCTCTGGCCTTCGTCAAGTGATAACCGCGACAGGATAGGAATTCCGAATCTCCTAACTGTATTCTCAGCAATTACTGCCATCCATAGTTGTTGTCGTCTCACCACGTTCTGGCTTTTGGTCGCGGTTACCACCTGCCGAAGGCCAGAGGAATAGTTGGTCGAAACGTCGTGAAACAACAACTAAAAATGATTAGGATTAATTAATAATACTAAACTCAACATTGAATTCTAATTAATTAATACATATACCATCCGGTACGGATCCGACCATGGAAGATCATATAATGAAAAGACATGGATTTATAAGGCCAAAAAATCCAACCTTGATCGCCTTTTCGGGGCCCGTGGCGCAGTGCATAGAAACGTTGACTCTCTACGGTTTCAGGTGAGAATTTCTGAAGATAGCGGTTTCAATCCTACACAAAGCCGGCTCAAGGTTTACTTTGAATTCGTCGTAGACTCTTGAAAATTCAGTATGGTATTGTTATACATCTTATGAGATAACTGACTATTTTTTATGATTACACATTCAAATGAACAGCTACAACAGGAATTGGAATACACCCTACTATAGCTTTATTCTCGCAGCTTGTGAGTTTAAAAAATGCAATCTCGACATGAGGACATGATATGCAATACAATATTGTTTTAAACTTGGAAAATTCCACACAGGAGTATGGAAGTCTTCAGACTGATTTTGGACCATCTTGCATTTGTAAACCCTCACGGGAGAAGGTGGTTAAGGCCCCCTGTCTACCTGAATTCTTGGCTCGTGTAGTATAGTCTTCTCTGAGGTTGTTACATGAAATCTGGTATGCTGAAAGCGAATATCGAAGCAGCAGGCAAGAAGAAAGACAAACTCATGTAGTCTATCTACAGAAGCTTAATTTCGCAGAATTATGTACAAATGTTTTTACAAATCTCATTCAGTTTTTGTAAGTTTTTTGTTCAAAGTCTCAAATCTCTTCACAGACAGAAACAGACGTTTGGATGAGGAAGGTGGAGGGGTCTCGTCTCTATACGGTCTGTTCTTCTTGAACTCCTCAGGCAATATATATATATATATATATATATATATATATATATATATATATATATATATGTGTGTGTGTGTGTATATATATATATGTATATATATATATATATATCAAATTTAGTGATTGAATGAATTTAAAACATTTTTGAAGTGAAAAGTTTGAGTTTCATATACAAAGATTTTTTTATTTTTCTAAATAAGACAAAGAATACATGAACATTTTTTATCTCCTTATCCTATAGGGTTTCGACGTTTACCATCTCTTCAGAGGAAGAAAATATTAGCAAATACCTATAATGGTGTACATCCTATTTGCTAAAGTCAGTGAGACATGGAAAATCATAATATAAAATTGATTAATTAAAAGGCATAGAGTAAGGGAAGTTGAATAAAAAATATATAAAAGTTTACATCGAAAATGCATGGTGAAATCCAAGGTGACTGTCCTTGAAAGCATTGTGGTAAAAAAGATCCAAAATGTATTTTGGGTAATCCACTTCACAGAGTAAAGATCCGAGTTCGGCATATTTCTGGAGTAATTCTTCTTTATAGGTCCGGTGAAAAAGTTTTTTAATATGTCTGGTGGAACCTATAGTATTACTGGAGTAAATGCACGAGGATAGACAGAAAAGGAATAGTGAAGGCAGAAAATAACAATGAGAGATAGATGTGTGGTATATATATACATACATATATATATATATATACATACACATATATATATACATATATATATATATATATATATATATATATATATATATATATATATATATATATATATATATATATATATATATATATCAGAATGTGACCTCAGTAGACGAAGTCAAATAACCTCTAAAAAAGTTGACCGGCCGCTTAAGTAAGTCAGGGTGGGAAAGGCAAGAAAAAAAAAGAAAAATATAAGAAAAAGAAAAAGAAGAGGAAAAAGAGCGAATGAAAACTACGTTTTCCAAACTGAAAACAATCTTTACACTAATTTCATTAATCTGTTTAAATCAATTCAAATCCAGTCAACCCAAATAATATCATCTAATATATACGGTTCTATTCTTTTTAATTCTATACGTATTGGTAATATCCTTTAAATGAGAAAATTACACTGAAAATTTAGACTATAATATTGTGTGTAAGCGATTTGTAAAACGAAATCTAAGTGTGTTAATAGAGCGTGTTATTTTAATTTTATAATACTGATGGTAATAGTTGACTGTAAAATAATAATAATAATAATAATAATAATAATAATAATAATAATAATAATAATAATAATACGTTACCGAAAAGTATCAAAAGATCGATAATAATAATAATAATAATAATAATAATAATAATAATAATAATAATAATAATATTTAATATTTAACTGGAAAAAAAACTTTTATATATATCTATATTGTCACATCGTAGAATGTCGAACTGGATAAAAATATAAGAATTTAAAAATCGAGGCATACCCAATAGATTACGCCGTGGCCCATATGGTTAGGTCGTCAGTATTGCACACGTCATGAGTGCGACGACCTGGGGTCGCGCCTATTTTGGAGCACGTCACTGATGAGATGCTGTACATCGAAACCCACTTTGGGTCTGGCGTTGTCCGTTATCGATGCAATTGCTCGATTCTATCTAATTTTGGGTTCTAGCTTTATCGTGAAAGGTGTATGCAGACGGGTATTTATATATCTATCTATAATCTCCTCTTAATGTCTAATATATATATATATATAAATAAAGTGTAAAATGTCTAATATATATAATATAAATAAAGTATAATAATAGTCATACTATAAATCATAATAATCATTATAGTATTAATACCAATTATCATAAAAATCAAATTAGCTAATTAACATTAAGAAAATCAGAGAATATGGTTATGTAACTATGGCTATAGAATTGGATGACGCATTATTGAGTATTATGTGTTCATATTCATATGTGTGGATCAGGAAAATACTTTGCAATGGGGAATGCTTACTCTGTTTGTCGGTAGTAAAGAGGGCGGGCTTATAAACTCCTTAATTGAGAAGCTACATACTAGTTTGAAACAGTATTCTAACAAGATCCCGGAAGTGCAAATTATGTGTAGGAATTTAAAGTGTAGTATGTTAATGTGTGTATGGTGAGCCGCTACTTATAATGTAAATCAACTATAGGAAGGTGTTAGTATATAGGTTAGATGAGATGCTTTGGGGTCTTATTTTTAAAAAACATTTTTTCGCAAAATTTTACCTAAGTTTTTAGTCAAAAAGCGATATGCATTTAATGTTATGTTTTTACCCATTTACATGTATAACAGAGAGTGTATTTTGTTTTATTTTAAGTTGGTTGTATTTAAATTTTTTCTTATGTTAACATCTAGACACTAGTTAATTTTTAGTATTTATTATGGGTTTATTGAAGGTGATAATGTTAACTGCTTCGGATATACAAAGATTGCAAAATGTGTCCCCTGAGCTATATGAGCTAAATTTAATCAGTATGCGCCATTTAATTGAATAGGGAATTTTCTTGTCTTCTAGGCTATTGATCAACGTTGTTAAGGACGTGCTATTATTATCATTGTTTTGAGATTTTTCATTTCTGAAAGAATGCAAGTGGTTTGAAAGTCTTACTTTTGTTAAGTTTGAAGATGCACCTATATAATGTTTTCAATGTTTCATTATTGTTTATTGGTTCATCCATCCCAGTGTTGGTGAATCTTATATTGGGGAGTTGAGTTGAGAGGGGGCCTGAAGATGTATAACGTGGGTGCTGGTTAATAATCTTCTGGTGTTCACTGGGAATTATGTTGGATCTTTTAGTCTGGTTGTTTTTGTTGTTATTATTATTATTACAACCCCGACCGTACGCTATCCCTATATATACTTGTGTCCTGAGTACGTTTATTATGTTCATTATTACCCCCATTTGATTGGTTGTTAGCATGCTTTCGTAGTTGCGCGACTGTGCAAACGTATACCACGTCTTTGTGTATGCAATCGTTATTAAGAGGGCATTCATTTTTATTTTGGCAGTTATATTTGTCTCTAGGTATTGGATCAATTGGAATATCCTGCGCTTGTTTAATTTTCCTGTTATGTGTCGACATTATTGTTTGTGCTAGATTAGGCATTGTAGAGTATGAAATTTTTGTAGAGTTTTTGTTTAATATAATACTATACTTATGTGGGTATTTAACGGAGTTTTCCACAATTCTAAAGTATTCTTTGGGTATGTTAGTTTTACATTGGAGCTGAAAGGGGGATTTTTACGCCTTACTTTTCTATTTTTATTAAATTGTTTTTGGTTTAGGATTGTGTAGGAGGCTGTATTCTTAGTGAGGAGATTGATATTTTTAGGAACATTTTGGCTTATTTTTGTTATTGTTAGGTTTTATTGTCATATTATGGATAATCACTGAATTGAGTTTTCTCACTAAAGAGTTTTTTGTTATATTCTATGCGTTCTTTATATCCTGAGTTCATTAAAGCATTATTGTTGAATGTCGATACTTGGTCAAAGGCTTTTCTGTCAGCTGATAAATTTGATATTCTTTTGAGGATAGATGGAACTATTGACTTGATTACTGACTTTGGATGATTAGATTGTTTACGTACATAAAATAGGTTTAGATTTCGTTTATGGTAAGATTCAGAATATAAATTCGAAGAGATATCTAAAAAATTGGAAGTTTTGTATTTTGGTCGACTTAAATTGTTAATCCAAAGTTTTTGAAACATTTGTATAGGTTTTTAATAGTGTTGTTGTATTGTCTTGGTTTCGCGGGGGGTAACGAATAATGCGTCATCCTTGTAAAGCCCTAAAGCCTCATGTAGTTTGTTGAATTCTATATCAATTTCTTTTAATAGAAAAAGCCCCACGAAGTCGGTAACTTATGCACTATCGGAATATCCCATTATTATGTCGAAGTCATTAGACGTATCCTTCCTTGTCCAATATTTACCATCAAATATATATATATATATATATATATATATATATATATATATATATAATCTATTATTTTTTTATTCAATTGAATATATACATATCAATTAATTTTTAAATTTAATTATATATAGATACGCATATATATATATGCAGAGAGAAAGAGAGAGAAAGAGAGAGAGGGGGAGAGAGGGAGAGAGAGAGGGGGAGAGACAGATTGCCTGACAGAAAGAGGTATGGATAAACATAATGTTGACTTCTTTTCCATTCACATTTCAATTGTCGTAAAAATGTAACAACTTTTCGCTTAAATTTGACGAAACATGTACATTATTGACGACGCCATTTGTTCACTCGGAATTACAAAGTTCAAAGATGGCGGAACGGTTTACACCAGCAGAAGCGAAAATAACCCAGATTGACGTACGCAGGAAATGATATTAATGAGCAGCTAGTACGCGTTCCGTGAGTATGTCAGTTTCCATTCTAACTCGTACTGTTTTATAGCTAAGAATTCCCAAGCAAATATTTGCGAAATTTTGTGGACAACTATGTAGGTTAGTGGTTGCATGCATGCGTATGTAACTTTGATGAATATATTTTATTCGTTGCTTTCATATAGCAAGATTATTTTGTTGCGTTATGGAATGTGCAGGGTGGAACGATAAAATTGTCGCCCTAAAGAAAATAACGCTACAAATTTATTTAAATACTTTTATTGAAAAACAAATTAAGGTAACTTGGTTATGTAGTAGAGCTGACATCTATTCAATGCAGCCGCCTTCAGCTTCAATCACCGCCTCTATATGGGTCTGTAACTGGGAGTATGCCTTTTCTACATGCGCAGGAGGGAGCTTAGCGAATACTCAGCTTTATTGCGGCGATCAGGCTGGCTTTGGTATTGTGGAGGTCATATTCGTGATTTTCTTAGCTTATGACCAAACGAAGTAGTTCTATGTATTAAGGTCAGGGAGGATGGGGGTGGCAGTGAGAAAAGGATACAAAGCCGTAGCACTCCTTCTAAAGCCAAGCCTGGGTCTTAGACTTGTGGGCCGGCGCCGAGTCCTGATTGCACCAGGTGATAACCACACTCTTCGGCACATCAAGGTACACTTTGGTGATAACTTCCAGCCGAATTTGAAGACGTGAGGTGGAAGGTGTGG
>NC_136492.1:26542701-26547701 GCF_053919585.1 Euprymna scolopes | reverse complement strand
ATGTACGTGTAAATGCGTGTATGTATATACGTCGTATCATTTAGTTGATCGTCTAGTGTGTATATTTTAACATTTATGCAAGAGTTCGAACAGGAAACGATTGACATGCACATATCAGAAACAGTTGTAGACAAACAGTTCTTTTTAACAGATGTAAATAACACAACACATACCTGAATTATTTACGAACATTTATTTTCATGATTTCAGCCGACATCTTCAAAGATTATAACGTCTTTACATTGTGGCTGCTGAGGAAACGCCGTCCCTGCGTCATGAAGAGACTCACCCCATTTGAGTCGTCCGTTCTCTCTGATGTCCAGCAAACGACTGATTAGAATCTCTCCAAATCTATATCTCATTACGTGTCTCAGACCAACAGCTGATGTAATCTCAATATAGTTATTTGTTTATCCAAAGAAAAATAATGTTTATATCTATTTTCTATTTTCACATTCCTTTATAGCAATACTATTTAGTTGCTGTCACTTTTCCCAATCTAATTGTTCATTTTTCTAATCATAATAATCGATTCACTCGATTAATAATAATAATAATAATAATAATAATAATAATAATAATAATAATAATAATAATAATGTTTTGACCCTTGGCCTTGCCTTCAACAGTCAACACAGATACTATGCTATGATCACGGGCAATGGGTCACAACATTACATACAGTTGAATTGTATTTTATAAATGTAGACATTTAGACATAATTTAGGGGTTTTCCAGGAATTTAAATTGCATTCTTTATTTTTACATTTTTTTCTACTCAAAGCGTCTTTAGACTATATATATATATATATATATATATATATATATATATATATATATATATATATATATATATATATATAAAATATAACACGGAAATTACATAATTGTCGATACAATAATTTTTTTCAACCTTATGGTATTTTCAAGCATCTAAACTAGACAATTACATTTTTGATACTGGAAAAAAATGTACAAAAATGTAATTGTCTAGTTTAGATGCTTGAAAATACCATAAGGTTGAAATAAATTATTGCATCGACAATTATGTAATTTCCGTGTTATGTTTTTATGTTATTGCTCTGTTTACCACATTGAGCTCTCATACCCGGATTTCCTCCTGGAATTATTCCATTATAACACTATATATATATATATATATATATATATATATATATATATATATATATATATATATATATATATATATATATATATGTCTGTGTACATTTCCTATGCAATAACTATCAATTTTCAGTCTACAGACTCAAAATTTGATGTACAGGGTACTGAGATCTGGGAAAAACATGGCAATATATATATATATATATATATATATATATATATATATATATATATATATATATATATTCCCTGGAGTAAGGAGTATCTACTTATTTAGTGTTTCCTTTTCAAATTAAATATATTTTTAACTCTTTTTCAAAGTGTTTATAACATGTTTTATTAACTATTTGCTCTTATATATATATATATCTATATATATATCTATATATCTTATATATATATATATATATATATATATATATATATATATATTATGACAGTCTCTTTAAGAAACCTGTTTTCTTACCGTTAACCACTTTTAGTTGAAATAAGTCGGTCAACTAAGCTCATATACGCAGATCATCGTATAATGATTAGATCATTCTGACTGACGTTAAAACCATTAAAAAAATAAATGTTTAAATCTCAACTGTATTTCTCGCGGTTAACGGTGTCCGAATAGATTGAGCCCTTGCTAATGAAGCCAGACATGACTTCTGTTGCCGGGTTTGAATCTCTCGACTGGTATTAATCGTGACATCCTGCACTGATGATTCACGAAAGGATGAAACACTAATGTCTAGGTATTTAATAATTATTATAGTAAATAATTATCTATCTTTCTATCTATATATTTTTGCCGCCACTGTATATATATATATATATATATATATATATATATATATATATATATACAGTATATGTATATATATATGTATATATATATATGTATATACTGTATATATATATATATGTATAGATATATGTATATACTGTATATATATATATATATATATATATATATATATATATATACAGTGACGGCAAAAAAAAATATACGCACCTGTATATTTTCAAAAACTGTAAATTTAAGCTAAACTTAGTGTAACTGTTTTTAAACCAATACCTCATCTGATTCGCCTTTTATTCCTTTATGATTTTACCTGTTCATACTTGACTTTTAATTGAAATATTCTAGTGTTCACCTCAATTTAAAAAAAATAACTTCAAATTGACGAGGCACAAAGAAAGTCAGCAGCAACAAATTTGCTTAAAACCAGCTTAAATTATCACCCCTAAATCAGTTTAAAATATCCACCAACAGGCAACAAAACATCTCTAATCGTAATTGTTGTTGTTCCAGGTTAACAACGTAACATTTGGTCCATATGTCACGACGTTCTCTTAGTGATCGTCAGGAGCTCATTAATCTCCACCTTTCTGGTTTATTATATCGAGGAATAGGCCTCAGATTGAAATGTGATGAGAAAACGGTACGAAAGGCTGTGCAAAACACCAAAACACCGGCAGTGTTGGTGATGCCTCTAAATCTGGTCGTACTAGAGTTGTTTTTAACAGGGAAGACAATGCTATCAAGACCCGCGGCCTAAGAAACGGCTCCTCAAATCCAACAACACTGCAATCTTGTTAAAAAGTGCTCTCTTTCTACTGTCAAGAACAGATTAAAAGAATTTAATTTGGGAGGATATGTTGCAAGACGCAAGCCAATGATTTCTGAAAAGAACAGAAAGCGCCGTCTAGAATTCGTCAGATGCAATGAAGATCATGACTCTTTATATTGGTCAAAAGTGCTTTTTAGCGACGAAAGCAAGTTCAATAGGCTAGGCAGTGATGGTAGGCAGTACGTCTGTCGGAAGAAAGACGAAGAATTTAATCCTAGGTGCTCAGTTTCAACGCTGCAAGATGGTGGAGGTTCAATTTTTATGTGGGGCATTATTAGTACCAATGGTCCAGGGCCTATAGTTCGCTTTCAAGTTCGAATTAATTCGATCAAGTACATTAATATGTTGACTGAGCATTTCTACCCTACTTTGGTCGGAATTTGGATGATAATTCCATCTTCACGTAGGATAATGCTCCCATTCACACAGCTGGCAATGTCAAGAGATTCCTGGAAGATCATGATATTCCGTGTTTACAATCGCCAGTGCTCAATCCTACCGAAAACATATGGCATTACATCAAGAAATAGCTAGGCAATGATAAAATTTCAAATTTGGAAGAACTTTGAACAAAAAAAAAAAAAATTAAAGAAAAGCTGGATGCCCTTTCTCCGGAGTATTGCTGCAGTCTAATTCAAGGAATTCCCAAAAGATTGCAGGCTGTCACATTGCAGAAGGGATATGCTACTAAATATTAACTAGTTCATTGTGTTCCTGTTGTAGTTGTGTTGCATTAATGTTCTAAAATTACATTTAAATAAAAATTTTCCATTGTGCAGAGTTTCTTTTTGTCTCCACATTTTGAAGTTATTTTTCTTTTTAATTGACGGGAACACTAGAATATTTAAATTAAAAGTCAAATATGATCAGGTAAAATTATAGAAGAATAAAAGGCAAATCAAATGAGGTATAGTTTGTCTAAAGAGTTACATAAATTTAGCTTAAATTTGCAGTTTTTAAAAAAATTACAAGTGCGGACTTTCTATTTACCGCATATATATATATATATATATATACACATATATATACATATATAGATATATATATATATTTATATATATATATATATATATATATATATATATATATGGTTAGTAGATGAGAACTTCAACAGAGTGCTCGAATATTAAGAAAATTGCAAAAATAAGAGCGTAATATTTATTCATATCTGTGTTACAGAAAACCAAAGCAACATCGGTGCCCTCGGTTTCAAATTCATAACAAACTAG
Organism: Euprymna scolopes; assembly: GCF_053919585.1. NCBI lineage: Eukaryota > Metazoa > Mollusca > Cephalopoda > Sepiida > Sepiolidae > Euprymna > Euprymna scolopes. The sequence continues at coordinate 26,543,725 of NC_136492.1, read as the reverse complement.
ACCAATGTTTCATCGCCTATGTCGGACTCTAGACAAAACGAGGCTGAAGAGAGTCCAATATAGACGACCAGATATTGTCTGCCCTTGTTTAGATTTGAAAACGACGGTATTGATGTTGTTCTGATCTCCTTTACCACAGACATACACACACACACTCACACACATACACACGTATATATATATATATATATATATATATATATATATATATATATATATATATATATATATATATATATATATATATACTAGCAAGGGTGCCCGGCCTTGCCCGGTTGTTTGGAGGTGTGTTGAGCAAAAAAAAAAAAAAAAAAAAAAGTGGTTGTAAGAAGGCAGGCTCGAACCCGAACCGCGAAGGAGGAAAGAACGTGAAAAAAAAAAGTCGCATCTTTGCTGTTAGGACTACCGCCAAACCGGAAGTGACGCAGGTTAAAATTAAGGCTAGACAATCGAAAAGAGGGGATACCTTTCGAAAATATCGACGAAAAAAGCAACCCCCACCCTGTAGAAAAGTGCCCAGTTGAGGGTGAGAGAATTAATGTTTTTAGCCAATGTTTCGATATTTGTCGTCCGAAGGGTCGAGCATCAAAACGATACTGATATTGTGAAAAGCCGTCGCCTCTGTCAAAAGTGTTAGGCAGACATGGAAACATACATACATATATTTATGTATTTGTAGCTCAAATTTTTTACCCAAACCAATTAAAAAACTTGCCCTATCTCTGAATACCCTTTATGTAAAATTTCAAATGTTTAGACCAGAAATTGTCTTAGTAATTTGGTAGAGACCGCAGTGGTCAATGTTTGTTAAATTTTGACTATTATTATGACCCCTTAATATTTATTGTTTTGGGCTCAAATCACTTCATTTAATTATATCCATATCCAAGGAATCAATATCTAAAATGTCAAGTGTTTAGACCCAAATTTGGCGGAGGAGTTTGGTAGAGTTCTCAAAGATCAAAACGTTGAACTTTAACTCCTTAGCAGCCAAATTTCTGGCTGAAAACTAATTACAAACATT
>NC_136492.1:26430201-26540201 GCF_053919585.1 Euprymna scolopes | reverse complement strand
AAAAAAAAACATTGTCGATGTGTTTCTTTTTTTAGGAAGGGGGTCCAATAGCCGGAACGTCCTCGGATTCTGTATAGTCGTTTCAAGAATAACAAAAACAAACAAATGAGATCTTTTTGTTTATTCGTCAGTGTTTTATTTATTTTTTTATTTTTTTATTTATTTTTAATATTCAACAATAAAGCAAAACATATTTCTGTCGACACGATATTATTTTTTCAAGCTAGAAACTTATTGCGATTACCAAATTATTTTATGCGGGGAGAGTGTCTTTTTTTTTTCGAACTTCGGAACATAAAAAAAACGCATTAGGGGAAATAACTATCCGGTTCTAAAAAAATCGATGTCGGAAATAATAATTAAAAAAAAAATTAAATTAAATATATTATCACTATAACTATTATTTAAAGTTGATGAAATAACAATCTTAAATAGAGAACTTAAAACAACTCTCTCGTCGGAAACTTACACTAACATGCAGCTATTTAACAAAATCGATTTCCTTAATATAATATGCAAATGAGTTGACCTCTAAATCGTATATTTTGAAAAACTATATATAGAAATAAATGAAACATTAAAGTAATGGACATTTTGTTAATATTAATCCATTTACGAACAAAAAAAACAAACAAACAGGAATATGAATTGATATATATATATATATATATATATATATATATATATATATATATATATAGTAGAACCCTGCGACACGACATTAAAAATTAGTAAGAAAATACCGGACAGTACATCATACACATGTATGTAATCAAATAACATCGTAAGGCGGGAAAATGCCGTAACCAGGGACCGAAAAACATGGTATTCCACATCGTAACCTGAAAAACCTGTATCCTAGAGCCACTTTTACCAGGGTTCTGATATATATATATATATATATATATATATATATATATATATATATGTATATATATAAGTAAAAGATGGTCACTCACTTTTTGAAGACACTTATTTTTAAAGTAAAATTTAAATGGGAAATTTGAAAGCTTTGAAGTGTCGAATATAATGATGAAGTAATTTTTATTTACTGATTTTATTTTTTATAAGTCCGATATTTCGCTAATACATAGCCTCATCAGGGGAGAAAGTCCGGTTCATTAATTTTTTTTCCTTCAGTTTGGTGTTATGGCCAAGAGAAGAGAATTTACGTGCTGTTCCGGTGATTTCAAGTGTGTAATGCTCCAGTTTCGAGCGGGATTTAAAGTAAAAGATGGCCACGCACTTTTTGAAGACACTTATTTTTAAAGTAAAATTTAAATGGGAAATTTGAAAGCTTTCAAGTGTCGAATATAATGATAAAATCATTTTTATTTACTGATTTTATTTTTTATAAGTCCGATATTTCGCTAATACATAGCCTCATCGGGGGAGAAAGTCTAGTTCATTAATTTTTTAATCAGTTTTCGGCCAGAAATTTGGCTGCTAAGGAGTCAAAATTCAACAATTTGACCTTTGAAAACGCTACCAAACTCCTCCGCTAATTTTGAGTCAAAACACTTGCCCCACCAGAAAGCGCGGTGGCAAGGCCTGGCAGGGTGGACCTCCTAGGTAGTACCCAAGCAGTGTACCTCAGTCCGACAGGTGCTGGGCCGGTTTCCGGCCCCTCACCTGTCGGGCTGAGTATCAAGAACGAATCCTTGACGATTACTCAACCTATCTCCCAGCAGCCGAAGCCGCTAGGAAACACATCCCATCATAGTAAAATGTGGCACAAGACCGGAAAGTAGGGATCCAGCAAGCTCCCCTAAAGGAGGGGCACTCCTGTAATTGTAAAAATTGCCTGAGTAACCTCGTCGGCATTCCCCAGTAGGGGCGCCTCAGGCAGTAAGCAATGAACTTACTCCACCGGAAAGCCCGGTGGCAAGGCCTGAGAGGGTAGACCTCCTAGGTATTAACCAGGCGGCGTACCTCAGTCCGACAGGTGCTGGACCGGTTCCCGGCCCCTCACCTGTCGGGCTGAGTGTCAAGAACGGATCCTTGACGAGTACTCTACCCTGTCTCCCTGCAGCCGAAGCCGCTAGTTGCACTATATTGGGGTATGATCCCGCATAGTCGGGAGATTCTATTTATAAACGATGCTGCTAGGAACTGACGAATCGAATTACTTCACGTTCTGCTACCAACCAATCAAAAACCAGAATTGCTCCATAAATATTAAACCTTTCTGTAGCAATTTCGCATATGTTTTTTTCGTCTCAACATGGGAAGAATTTTTTTCTCTGTGGATTCCAACTCGAGAACTGTCTACTGCAAACCAGTCAACTCCCGGCACTTGTGTAAAACAACGAACAATTGGAAACTGTTCTGAAACAAAATATGTGTTACACTTCTAGAGCCTGGGTGCCCGGCGTTGCCCGCGTGTTTAGATGTGTGTGTTGAGCCCCCCCCCCAAGTTTAGTAGGCAGGCAAGCTCTAACCCGTACCACGAAGGAGGAAAAAAACGTGACGTCTTTGCTGTTGCACCCATCGCTAATCCGGAAGTGACGAATGTTTAAATTAAGGCTAGGCAAGCGAAAAGATGGCTTGACTTTCGAAAATATCGGCGAGAAAAGCGACCCCCTCGCTGTAGAAAAGTGCCGGGTTGAGGGTGTAGGAATTAATATTTGTCGTTCGAAGTGTTCAGCTTGAAAACGATACCGATCTTGTGAAAATCCGGTGTGTTTCTCTGGCAGCAGTGAGTTTCTGGCTACGAGCCTCTTCACAGTTGGCAGCAGCCTTGTGAGTTGAGCTTCGCCATTTTGGTCTGTCCATGGCATGTCGCTCTAGATCTCCCGGTTTGATACTACACCATTGCTGATTGGCTTTAACAGTGTCTTTATATCACAGTTTTGGTCGACCTTGGTTTCTTTTGCCGGCCTGGAGCTCTCCGTACATCAGGCATTTAGGGATCCGACATGCGTCCATTCGAATCACGTGTCCAACCCAACGAAGTTGGGTCTTGATGATGGTGGCCTCTATACTGGTGGACTTAGCTTTGTCAAGGACCTTCAGATTGATTATGCGATCCTGCCATTTGATTCCCAGGATGAGGCGGAGAGCTCGCATGTGGTAGAGCTCCAGTTTCTTTTAAATGTCTGCGGTACAGTGTCCAGTGTCTACGTTTCACAACCATAAAGCATACATACATACATACATACGTACATACATACATACGTACATACATAATACATTTCATGAGACATGCGAGATTTATATAATAGATTAGGCATTTGATTTTTCCATGATATCCTGATCTAATTAAAGCTTCATTATAATAATCCTTATTCTTATCCAAAAATATTCTCATTTTTTTGATAACCCGGATATTCTTTTTGATATAATGAGGATAATAGTTTTTTCATTTTTTCATACCTTCGAAGAGGCATTTTCATTTTTTCGTATCTGCAGAGAGGCCAGAATTTATCCAGGATTGAATGAAGCTTCACATGCCTACTCGCAGTGAATTAGTCCACAGTACATTGTAATCTACATTGCACCGAAGAGAACTTATTTTTTTAAAACTTATTTTTTAAAAATACTAGCAGGGAGACCTGATGTTACCCTTGATTGAATGACGATCAACGAATGATTCACGTTCTTATATTTTTATTGTCATCGACATTGAAAATCGGTTATTTTTAAATCAAATCGGTTGATTGTCTGCTCTTATTGGGGATCCATCACGGTATATCCGGAGAAAGCTTCACATGTCTCCCCACAGTGACTTAGTCCACAATACATTTTAGTCTTTGTTGCCGTGTAAAGAAGCTACTGCTGATTTTATAATATAAAAATTAGGAAAATAAAAGAAATTAATAATATGAGGATAAAAATTAAAAAAAGATAAATTTAAATTTTAAATTACTGACGTAACAAGTATAGGATGAAGATAAATTTTAATTAATAATTTTTTAAAATTTAAATTAACATTTTAATAACAATTCCTTCCTAAGAAATACAACATTAAGCAAAATCATTTATGAGAAACAAGTAGTAAACAAGTCTGATACAAAACTATCATAGATTGAAGAGGATATAATTTGCGCATATAAATATAAACTAGAATGTGAGGGGTTAGTTTAGTATTGACACAATAACTCAAATAAATAATTTGGAGAAGAAAAATAATTACTTAACTATAAAAACACACATAGGATTTATGTAATACTAAGATAGGTGATTAATTGAAATATATTTTTAAAAAATAGAAATACGAAAACGAGGTGACTTATAAATCCTATAGCATGCTTGCTCACTTAAATGGAGATTACAAATATATGTATAAATAGTATATTTCCCCGTCTGAGGAGTGGCTGTTTTAGAATATTTTTGAATGACATAATGTTTTAAATTCTCCGAATGGTCACGAGACAATTGCAACGAATATGAAAATACACAACATTATGCTTTCATTTTTTATTGTTATTGCCTTGATATTGTGACAATATTATATATATATATATATATATATATATATATATATATATCCTATAATCCTACCAAACCGTATCCACTTAACTATTCAATCTCGCCCCACTGCTCTAATTACTATTTTTACAAGGATAGGTTGTCATGGCAACCAGATTATCATTCCTCCTTACTACACAGCGTAAAACTGCTTTGACGTTGGGCCAATACCCTTTCTCACCTTAGGATGAACTCAATCCACGGCGTGATAATTTTCTCCACCTGTTCTTCAAATCGCTTTCTTTTTGGATAAACTTACAGATTGAAATTCTTCATCTGTGCCCATCTACAAAGATATTTATATTTTTATATCATTTATAATTTTCAACAACCTACACTAAGACTACAATAAACATGAATATCTTACTTTTACCACTGTGTTTGATTCACCGGATTTTCGACCCAACGACTGTGGGAACAGACTCACGTGAGATAAATTTTTCATTTTACCCTACTCTATCTATATCATTATTCTACATTTCATTTTCACGCTAGTATGATCTTTTTCATACTTAGTTTGTTTAAATACGTTACAGGAACAATTTCTTTGTGCATTTTGCTAACTCCTCTCCTCTGACGAGAAGGAAAGTATTTCTTCGAAACTTTGCGGATTAAGGACGTTCACCCCGATTTGTTTTTCCTTTCCGAATAATAAATATGTGTTTTACTTTAAAGTGTTTCTCAACATACTTTATTTAACCTATGCCCTAATGTAATGGGAATCCCAGCTTAATTGCTATATAGGTAGTTGTTGAAATAGAAAGTTATGTAAGTATATTTTCATTTCCCATCAGCAAGTTGGCAGGGTCACAAAAGGTGAGGTTCGACAGGTATGAGCCTAAAGATAATGCACTGGAAATTAGGGGTGACACGAGAATTGTGGTCGTAGGCTTCCGGTTGACGACCCCATGGGATAAGAGTGGTTTAGGCAACAGAGGAATGCAGATCGGAGATCCGGCTCTCCGACAACCAGGGTTCGAGATGATAGGCTTGCTTTTAATAAAAGATTGAAGCTTCGAATCCATCTTGTTGTTTATCGAGGCATCTGTCCGCAGTGACCACTTCCCACGAGATGGCAGACCAGCATCCAAGAAGGCATCATCCGCTGGCCAAGGCAACCAGGTATGTACCCATTATACACGGCACATACACGTCTCGGAGACTTTCAAGGCAAGAAACGGTGTAAGGATAAGAACACACACCCATACACACATATAACAGTGAACTGTACGTAACGTACGTAAGAGCATACATACCCACACCAATATATGTAAGAACACAGACTCTTAAAAGTATCCTTAGTAAAAGTACCCGAAAAAGTAAAAAGAAAACGAAGTAGAAGTAAACGAAATAGTAAAGTGAACAAATAAATAAATAATAAATAGAAGGACGCAAAAGGCTCTTTATTTAACACACACACACACACACACACACACACACACGCACGCACACACACACACACGCACACACGCACACACAATATGTGTGCAATTCTAAAAACTATTTATGAAAACTCAACAACTTGCAGTAAATAATAGAGATTGATAGATAGAGAGTGAGAGAGAGAGAGAGAGAGAGAGAGAACGGAAGAGAGGGTGCAGATGGGTAGGCTCATATCTATGAAGTTAAAACTTCATTATAGGAGATAGACAGAAAATTAATTCATTGAGAGTATGTTCTGTAAATATAAGAAAAATAAAGAGCGAAAGAGGGGCAGACAATAGATAGATAGATAGTGTGTGTGTGTGTGTGTGTGTGTGTGTGAGAGAGAGAAAGAGAGAGAGAGAGAGAGAACATTGTACACCTCTCGTCTAAAAGTCATTAATTGGAGGGAGAAAGAGAAAAAGAGTAAAATATAACGAAATGAGAGCGATCGAATTCATGGAAAGAACGACATAAAATAGAGAGCCTGACAGCGAACGAAAAAGGGAAAGGCATAGAGATAGATGTATCGAGAGAGAAAGAGGGAGAGAATCAGAAATGTAGACACGGTATAATTCCGTTTTAATTTGTTTCTAGTATTTATATCCAGACATGTCCAGCATGGCAGTAAGCGACGAAAGGGCGGCGTTCGCCGTCATAAACATGCAATTAATAATTCCCAAAGATAAGCTACATCGAGTCGTATCAAACGCACAAGATCGTTAAACAGTGACGCCGGACACGATATCTTCATGAAAGTTCGCTTGCACCACCGTACAGCATGTCAGAAACGTATACAGAAACGTGTATAAAAACGAGTACAAGATAGCGTCTTGGAATTATAATATATTGGTGTGTATCTGCGTGTCAGTCTATCTAATTCAATCTTTCAAACACACTTTCTTTCACATTTCTTTAGATAACCCTCTCCAGCAACCATTCTAAATCATTCCCCCATCATTGATCTCTCGCCTTTATACAGTGTGTTCAAAGAGTCACTAAAGGGGGTTAAACTTAAAAAGACTCTTTTATTTTGAGAGTGTCTTTCTGTAATTTTAACACAATAAAATTTTAAAATAATGTAAAATTCAAACATTCTTATTTATAAAAAATTATTTCCTTTTAATCTTGCTCATTTTCAGCTTCGCATAAACCTGATGCATCGCTTCATTGCAATCCATATTTTTTTTTAATTTTGAAATTGCTGTGAAACGCAGAGAAGTGCATTTTGGTATAACACTGAAAGAGCATAACAAGGTGCCTAATGTCCCTGATTTTGTGGAAATTAAACAAATATTTTAATAATTATGCTAAGTTTTCTTTTTTTCTGGTAATTTCAAGTGTGTATCACTTTATTGCAGGTCTCACAAAATGCCTAGAAAGGGTTGATTGAGAGCTAGTGGAAAGGAAAGTGTTGTTGCAGGCCTTACAAGTTTATCTCTCGTAGATCTAGCCAAAGAGGTTGGAAGAAATCGGAGAACATGTTCTTCATTCGTTGACAATTCAAACATCAAACCAAGAAAGGACAAAGACACAAGAAAGTCAATATCTGCTCGTGATGTTAGAAAAATTCGCCGTCAACTTATCACGTAGCCGGGCAGCAACAGTGCTGCTATATTCGACAAGGCTGGAATACCTTCCTCGTCCATAAATGCACGCTGTAATGTCTTAAACGAAATTGCAAGAAGGATTAAGCTCATATCAAGTCATGTGTTAAGCCAAACTCACAAGTAAAAACGTTTGGTTAGGGCTCAGAAATACATGCGAACCAGCTTTGAAAATGTTCTTTTCAGCAATGAGGGCAGAGCAACCCTTAATGAGCCAGATGGGTGGGCCAAAGTTTGGAGTCCTCTTCGATTCCTTACCCCTTAATCGATTCCGTCATCAACAGGGTGGTGTAGATGCCATGTTTTTGGCTGAAATAATCTGCGAAGAATTAATTGGACTATTTTGAATGCCAGAATGTGTCAAACTGACAATCCAGTTTTATATTTTATTTTTAAATGAGCATTTGTCACCATGGCTTGATGAGGTCCCATTAGGCGCGTCACCGCAAATTGATTTTTATGCACCACAATGTGCCATCTCATTAAGTCAAAACTACGACATCCTACCTTTACTCATTAGTTAGTGTGGGGAGAATTGGATAACATGGCTACCTTGTTCTCCAGATATAAACATAATTGAGCAACTCTGGTCAACTATAAAGATGAAAGTTTATGAAGAGGTGTTCAATTTTCGTCAAAGAATAAACTTTGGAGAAAGATTTTGGAAGTTTCCTGTAGGATCATATCATCTCAAATCCCCCGACTGACATCATCAGTTGACAAGAGGCTATTCAAAGTGACTTTGAAGCATTAGAGTCGTGTTGATAAATACATATGTCCTTAAACAAAATAATGTGAAATTCGTTCTTGTTTTGGTTACTATTGTAACTGGATATGTGCTTTACTTCATATAAATAGAAATATGACGACTATTGCTTATTACCGAAAATATGCATTTTAGACACTTGCAATTAAGAGATACAAATTTAAAATTACCAGAAATCAGAAAAATTAGAATAACTTAAAAAATATTTGTTCAAATTACACAAAAATCAGAAAAATAAGGCACCTAGTTATGCTCTTCCAGTGTACCAAATTTTATTTCTTTGTGTTTCATAGCAATTTCAAAATGAAAAAAATATTGACCTGTAATAAAGCTATACAGAGGTGTTTTTGTGATCATTCCAAAACATTATTCATGACAGATTACAGAATCTCTGGATTGCGATTTAACTCCCTTATTTCGTTCCGTGAGCTGTCAGATCTCGATTCGTCAAACTCCAAACCCTGCAAGAATTGAAAGAAAACATCAGGAACGAAATAAAGGAGTTAAATCGAAATCCAGAGATTTTGCAATCTGCCATGAATAATGTTTTGGAAAGAGCACGAATATGCGGAGCTGAAAATGAGCAACATTACAAATACATTATTTTTCATAAATAAAAATAGTTTGAATTTTGCCCTTAACTGCCCTTAACTCTTTTTAATTTCCCAATGTTTTAGTCAGATTGTGTTAAAATTACAGGAAGATATCAAAAATGAATCTATTTAAACCCAAAATCTTTCGCTGACTTTTAGACACCCTGTATATTTCTCCATTTCCCCCAATTACCGTATAAAAAATCCACAGCCATCATAGAGTGACAGAAAAAAACAAGGCGATCAAAAAGAACCTTTTTAGTGTTCAGGGCTTTAGGTTTTGTATAAAAATATTATGTATTCGTATCACAAAATACTTCTTAATATGAAAAAAAGTTCATTTATATTACAATAAATGATGAAAAGTACAACGGAAGTCATTATCAATGGGAACACTGTTGATTCATTGAGTCAATCAGTTTGTTTATGCGAGGAGCTACTCTCATGTTCTTGAGCTACTGCCCTTCCATTCCTTGTTCTCCTTCGGTGGAGGAGAAATCCTTCACGACTGAGACAATTCTTTTTATTTTTGTACCTTTTCTCCACGTTAAAAAACGACCCTGGTGTCTAACTCTGTCCCGTGGGGAGGCATTGTAAATAGGTACTCCCATATCACCATCGGCTTTCAGACGATTTCTGACCTTTGTCTTTATTGCTACTAATCTTTAAAACCCTAATTCACATAAGTATTAAAAAATTATCAGGTAGTGTAATTATTTACGCCGACTATATAATTGTTTACTCTCTACGGGCAAATTTACCCCCCCCCCGGGTAAGAACCTGTGCTCACAGAGTTTTCATTGCATATATTTTTTGTGTCACTCCCTCTTTTTTCCGTCTCCCCCTTTCTTTCTCTCTCTGTCTCTTTCTGTCTCTGCCTCTGTCTCTCTCTATCTCTCTCTCTCTCTCCCACATATCATGATTGCAATGGTAAACAAACAGTCATCTTCATCTACCTGTATAATTTGCTGTTATTTTTTATTGGTTTAATAAATGTATGTAAGCTAATGTGATTTATTAAATATTAGCATGGGTGCCCGGCGTTGTCCGGTGTTTGGAGGTGTATGCTGAGCAAAAAAAAAAAAAAAAAAAAAACGGTCAATTTTTTTAAACTTTGACCCCTATTATGACTCCTTAACCTTTATCCTTTTGGGCTCAAATAAAGTTATTAAGTTAGATCCATGTCCAAGGAATCTATATCTAAAATTTCAAGTGTTTAGACCCAAAATTGTCGGAGGAGTTTGGTAGAGTTCTCAAAGGTCAAATCATTGAACTTTTACCTCTTAACAGCCAAATTTCTGTCCGAAAACCGATCACATAGATTTTCCCAAATCTCAGTACTCTGTATATCAAATTTCGAGTTTGTAGACTAAAAATTGACAGAGTTATTGTGTAGGAAAATGTACACAGACAGACACACAGACACGTTCACTTTTATAGATATATAGACTTACATTATTATTTCTCATAATATCTTTATATCTATTAGTATTTAAATGTGTGTCTGGAGAGAGAGAGAGAAAGAAAGAGAGAGAGAGAGTGTGTGTGAGAGTGAGAGTTTATTCAATCATGGTCAATCCGTCGTATAAAAGATAAGCTGACATAACGATTGCATAATAAATCATAGATGAAGGCATTTTATATGGAATTTCTCCCTTTCTTCGTCGCCCATTTTCCTTCTCCTATGTTGTTCTGTATCATATTCGCTTCCTGTTTACCCGGTTCCTGTTTTTAATGGCCAACCAAACTGGAATGGTACTCGCGAAAAAAAAAAAAAAAAGAAAAGTACACACGGGCGCCTACAGACACGCCTACACAACCACAACCGAACATACATATAAATACACAAACACATACACATACGCGTTAATGCTCTGTAGATGGTTAGGCAGTGTAACACTTGCTCTAAAAGTCATAATAGAAAAACAACACTCTTGCAGCGTTTTTTTTTTTTTTTTTCGAGCGAGGAAAACAATTTGTCTTTCATCTTGTTAGAATGGCTATAAACGTCGAATGAGAAAGCTTTCTTACGCACCAACCCCATCTTTTTCCTTGTTGTCTCTGTTTTGTTGTTGGCGGCGGAAACAATGACGGAATTCACATTTATCACCGTATTGCCTCTCCTGTCGTCTCGCACACCGCAGTTATCTCCCCTACCACCACGAGCATTAATAATATTATCAATTTGACAGCTTAACTAAACAGCTTCACAATCACTAGAGGCAATAACTATGAAAATATGCTACTAGTACTACTACTACTACTACTACTACTACTGCTATTACTACTACTACTACTAATATCATTAATAATAATAATAATTATAATTAAAAGAAGAACAATAAGATGAAAAAGAAGGAGAAGTTATTTATCTTTTTCCCACGACGGCATGATGTGACACAAGGATCAGAAAGTGGGATTTAAAAAAAAACAATACATAACTAGCGTATTTGAGGACAGGCACTCCTACAAAAATGCCTTAGCAGCCTCGTCGGCATTCTCCGACTATTAACAATAAAATAACCACTTATTGAAGGGAGAAGACAAAGCCTGGGAGGGTGGATCGCCTAGAACCGCACAGGCCAAGAGATATACCATCTCACAAAATGACATATACCCTATTGACTTTTATGCTGAGGGAAATACTCCCGGCTAAAAGTGAATATAATGTCATTAATCATAGGAACAGTAGTAGCCGTCTTGAAAAAAAAAAAGAACTGGACAAAAGAATAAGAGGAATTAGAATTAAAAAGAAACACTGAGACTATTCAACTGGCGGCAATAATAAAACAGTGAAAGTATTGAGGAAAATCCTCGAATGCGGAAACTAACCGACATGAACCACGAACACTAATTAACCCCAACGAAATTGTAACAGAAATAAATAAATAAATAGCATAAACGTAACACCTAATGAACGTATATCAAACCTAATGAACGTATATCACACCTAATGAACGTATATCAAACCTAATGAACGTATATCAAACCTAATGAACGTATATCACACCTAATGAACGTATATCAAACCTAATGAACGTATATCAAACCTAATTGCGTATATCAAACCTAATGGCGTATATCAAACCTAATGAACGTATATCAAACCTAATGAACGTATATCACACCTAATGGCGTATATCACACCTAATGAACGTATATCAAACCTAATGAACGTATATCAAACCTAATGAACGTATATCAAACCTAATGGCGTATATCAAACCTAATGGCGTATATCAAACCTAATGAACGTATATCAAACCTAATGAACGTATATCACACCTAATGAACGTATATCAAACCTAATGAACGTATATCAAACCTAATGGCGTATATCACACCTAATGAACGTATATCAAACCTAATGAACGTATATCAAACCTAATGAACGTATATCACACCTAATGGCGTATATCACACCTAATGAACGTATATCAAACCTAATGAACGTATATCAAACCTAATGAACGTATATCAAACCTAATGGCGTATATCAAACCTAATGAACGTATATCAAACCTAATGAACGTATATAAAAACTAATGGCGTATATCGAACCTAATGGCGTATATCACACTTAATGAACGTATATCACACCTAATGAACGTATATCAAACCTAATGGCGTATATCAAACCTAATGTCGTATATCACACCTAATGAACGTATATCAAACCTAATGAACGTATATCAAACCTAATGAACGTATATCACACCTAATGGACGTATATCAAAACTAATGAACGTATATCAAACCTAATGGCGTATATCAAACCTAATGGCGTATATCAAACCTAATGAACGTATATCAAACCTAATGAACTTATATCACACCTAATGGCGTATATCAAACCTAATGAACGTATATCAAACCTAATGAACGTATATCAAACCTAATGGCGTATATCAAACCTAATGAACGTATATCAAACCTAATGGCGTATATCAAACCTAATGGCGTATATCAAACCTAATGAACGTATATCAAACCTAATGAACTTATATCAAACCTAATGAACGTATATCAAACCTAATGAACATATATAAAAACTAATGGCGTATATCGAACCTAATGGCGTATATCACACTTAATGAACGTATATCACACCTAATGAACGTATATCAAACCTAATGGCGTATATCAAACCTAATGTCGTATATCACACCTAATGAACGTATATCAAACCTAATGAACGTATATCAAACCTAATGAACGTATATCACACCTAATGGACGTATATCAAAACTAATGAACGTATATCAAACCTAATGGCGTATATCAAACCTAATGGCGTATATCAAACCTAATGAACGTATATCAAACCTAATGAACTTATATCACACCTAATGGCGTATATCAAACCTAATGAACGTATATCAAACCTAATGAACGTATATCACACCTAATGAACGTATATCAAACCTAATGAACGTATATCAACCTAATGGCGTATATCAAACCTAATGGCGTATATCAAACCGTAAAAAATGGCCTGATTTCACACAAAATAGTCGTGAAATTAAGGAGGGTGGCAAGACTGAGGAAGGAGAGCACCACTACCTCGGGGAAACTTATTGCCTGCAACATTCCAGAGAAAACTAATGACCTTGCGAGCAAAAAATCGACGACAAGTTGCTGCTGTAATAGCGCAAAATCATTTGCAATGGTTATCGAAAGAATTTTAAAATACTGAAAATCTGCGGAGACTTGATGTTACTCAGAACAAACAACACATACTCTTATTCCGTCAGCCATGACCGAGTAGAAATCTTGAGTAATTTGCAGTTCTATTATTAAAGTTCGACCCGACCATGACTGACAGAACGACAATATGCTAACTCCATGAATTAAATAAAGAGTTAGGTTTTAAATTCCTTGCAGATTTCCGAGTTCAATGGAAACATTCCATAGTTCAACAGAAGAATTCCTGAGTTCGACAAGGTACACCTAAAGAAGGTCGGAGGCAACATCGGCCGATACATCGTGAGAATAATACTCCGATTCATATCAACAAGATTATGTGTTGTTATTCGTCATTTTGGAATCGCTAGCATCATCACAAAAATTGAAATGTTACAATTTTTTTGAGACCATTAGATAATTTTGCACTGAGTTGTTGAGACGATACGTAAAGAATATGGATACGGTGACTAAAATACTATTTGAAACTGAAGCCTGACACACAGACAAAGAGGAAAAGAATCGCGTCGATATTTGAGGACGCTCTTAAATAAATTCAAACATAACAAAAAACAAAATGGCCGACAACTGAGTAGGAAATAGATTGCAATTTTCTCTGTCTCGTTTTCATTTTTTCATTAATTTATTTGATTGTAATAATTTTAAAAGTATTTTCTTGTGATGCAATTTTTATTCCATGTTTTGATTATTTTGTTGATTGAGCAGCGTAGTGCTAACATTTTTGTGTCCGTGTTGGATTATTATGTATATATTTTTTTTGTTCAGATTATTTTTGTCGTTCGTTTAATATTGATTCTATTCATAATCTGACAGAAATAATTTCGTTAATTTGTTTCACTCAGTTGAAATCCTTCGCCTTCATTTGTTTTGTTTTTTTTTATGTTTTTTGAGTGTTACGTTTTCAGTTTTAATTTAATATTTTATTTGTTAATTTGTTTATTAATTCATTTGATTGCATATTTATTTCATTATTTATATATTTATTTTCTAAAATCCATCAAATTTTCATCAAGCAATAATTCTTTTACAAGATGCAACGATAAAATTGTCACCTTAGAAGAAACGACATAATTTCATTTCTGTTTGAATTAAACTGGTTTTCTTTTCTTTCTTTCTTTCTTTTTTTTTTGCAGCCCATCTACTAGATGGCCACTTGCGTACAAATCCCAAGAGCGATAGGAGCCTTCTATCATGTCTGAAAGTGACACAATGTTCAACGAGCGAGATCGGAGATGCGCCGCTGTACAACCTATGCTCTCTACCGATCCAAATTAAAACTACAAAACCACTGTCAGTATTCTCTAAATGTAAATCCGGACAATTCAACGCTTGAGGACACAGCTCTACGCATCGGACGATCCAAGGTTATGACTTTCAAGTGATTTCAAGTGAGGGCCATATAATGTCACCTCACATCTTCAAAGTCGGCTTGAAAGTCAACAAACACAGAGACCCAGACTTGACTTCAGAAAGAGTGCTACGACTTTGTAACCTTTTCTTACTTGATACCTTTACTCCTCGATCTAAACGCGCTGGACTATTTCGTTTGGTCATACGGTGAGAACATCACCAGCATAACAAAATTCAGCTTGTGACACAATGACGTAGCCCCTTTTAAGGGAGCTGGGAGCTTCTACATCAATAACCCCTATATCTAGCTTCTATTCTTATTTTTTATTTTACTTCAGTCAAAGTTCTCGGAAATCAAGGGGCCCACAACCAGGGGCTAACACTTGAAGTCTATATGAGATACATAGATGTTCGAATGTTCCATTTAAGTTCTTTATCTCTCAAGCACTGAGTTAGTAAAGAATTGAGAACATAATTTTCCTCTCCCCAATTAACCATTTTTATATGTTGAAGTATATCTTTCATGTTGGTCTCTTGTTCTTACTGGATTCCAGGACAAGAATTTATCTAGTCTGGTGGAGTATCCAGCTTCGTGCTATTACTTGAGGTAATATCACTTGGAGAAGGTGCACCATTCCTCGGAAAAGCTGTAGGGTAGCCGTAGTGAGATCTTATTTGGGCTGCGAATACTATGTAATTTTGAATATTTGGTCAGGGTTTACTTCTATGGAAAAAGTATCCTCATGTCAGGTTGTTCTGACAAACCCCTGTACAGAGAGACCTTAGACACTCGAGGATAGTGTCTAGTAGGCATTCAAGTTCTCTCCAGTAGGCATTCAAGTTCTTTGTGTCTGACTTTGTGATGAAGTTAAAAAGTTTCATGTAGGTTTTTTGTGGGTTTGGGAAGATTAGAACATGTCGGTTGGGTTTGAATGACAGGTGTTATAAAACTTCACCGATGTCAGAATAATTCAAGAAAGGTCAAACTTACACGCGGATATATGAAGTTGAAAAGCAAAGCACTGCGTGAAACGCATATTTCTCTCTCTCTCTCTCTCGTTCTCTATCTGTCTCTCTCTATTCCTTTCTCTCTTTCACTCCCTTTCTCTCTCTCTTTCTTTATTGAAAGAGAGAACTGAAATATAATTCTTTATTATTACTGCAATATTTTAAGTTATAAATTTATTATATTTTTTACGAGAATATCTTTTCTTTTTCTTTTCCAGTTTTAACAGCTAGTCCTTTTACTTTTTCATGTTTAAATCTTAACCGTATTACTTTTCATGCTCGCCTTTTTCTATGTAATCCATGATTTTTCCAGGCTTTGCTTTGAAATAAAATATTTTCTCTCTGTTTCACTTGTTACCTGTGAATTATTAGCGAGAGTTCGAGACAGCGATAAATTATTAGCGGCAGTTTTTTTTTATATATCCCGTTACGTCATCGCATTCGTCGTTCCCAGCAGATTTGAGGTATCGTAACAAATTTGGTGGCTATAGTAGCCAACAGTCAACCAAAAAAAAAAAACTGTCTCTCCGTTCCATACAGATTCTGAGAATTTTTGAACATAGAAATTTTATTATAACTTTTGTTTTACTAAACAAATATCGATTTTTTTTTTCAAAATATAGCTGAGAAAGTGATCTATGAACTGTAAAAATTGTTTGAAATTTGGTTGAAAAATGAGTGAGCGGTGAAGCTTTAAATCAATTCTAAATTACTAAAACAAACACTTAACCATATATTCAAACACTACTGTGTTTGAATGATATAATATATATATATATATATATATATATATATATATATATATATATATATATATATATATATATATATATATATATAGTCTAAAGAAGCTTTAAAAATGCAAAAATAAAAATAAAGAATGCATTTTAAATTCCCGGAAGAAAAAAAAAAATAGATTAACTTTAACCTATCGCAAACTTAGCACTTACATAATCCGACTTCTGAAAAGAATTCAATTATATAAGGATGAAAAAAAAACCCTTAACTAAAATTGTTAAATAAAAATAGACTTAGAACTTGCATAAGCTGATTTCGCAAATGTCTTCAATTGTAAAACAGAATTTTACTACATAAAGATGAAAAGAGAAAACCTTAACTAAAATTGGGTAAATAGAAAACGGGGATCATCAGCCGTTTACCATGTCGCTGTTTCGGAGATTTAAAAACAGGACAGCTGTTAAATACATGGCTCTCCAGTGGATAATATATATATATATATATATATATATATATATATATATATATATATATATATATATATATATATAGCTTCGAATCAATCATCGTTATTGCCAGCTTTATTAATTTATTTAATTTTATTTAATTTCAACTTTTTTTTTATTTTTACTTCTTTATAATTTTTATTTTATTATTGTTACATCGACCTTTCTAACCGAAGGGAACGTACACCGGTTCTCACTATATATAGTGACAGTTATACTTACACCGATGGAAGAAGCGACAGTGCTAACACTGACTAGTTGCGTGCAACCAGTTATACCCGTTTCCGATGATCTTAAATAAACTAACCTCGACTTGATTTTCTTCTTACTATTGTGCTACGACACAACAGTTATATTTGACGTCTCTGAATTTTTGAGATGAGGATTGATTATTCGTATTATTCGGATTCACTGGTCTACTGTTCTCATCTTGAGTGTTATTTTCACAACGTTTCGGTCGATGTAACCTCCAACCTCCTTCAGGTGTATCTTGTCGAACTTGGGAATGTTTATTATGTTTATTTTTACCTTATGTTTATTTATATTACAAATTATTTTGCTGTGATTGTTAGCTCTACACTAATAATTAATATAATTCTAATTATTATTACCAACTATTGTTAGTGTTGCAGATACTAATCTGAGATCTTATCATTGATTAGTTAAATGAATTAAATTATTATACAACATGTAAGGTTCCTTATTTAAAAAAAAAAGTAAAGAAAGAGGAGTAGTAGGGACAGGAGGGAGGAGAAGTAAAAAATAATGGTTTGAAATATTACCATCAGCATTATTATATCTCGTATATTTCTTCTTTTTATTTTTTCCTTTTTTTATTTCTTTTTTCTTTTCTTTTTTGTCTTATAATCTTTTATTATTAATGGTGAGATCCTTCTATCGATCCAGTATATATCTTACCGCTAATGCAATTCTCTATCTATATCAGAGCCAGGTACGTCCAAGGATGGAATAATGTTTCCACATCTGGGCAGAAGCTGCTAGAAAGAACTTGTCCTGCATTGATAGAGTTCAAAATAGACTTCGTATCCTCGTAGGAGATGTCCTTTTCTCTTCCCTGCAACCTCTATCTCACAGAAGAGATGTTGCGAATTTGTCTCTGCTGTATCGATATTTTCATGGAAAGTGTTCTATGCCCCCCCTCCCCAAACTTTCACATGAAACACCCGTCTAGCAGAAAACACTATCAATAATCCCCCCCCACTCTTTATCTGTGCCTAAACCTAAACGTAGATTCCATGAACAAAGCTTCTTTATCAGAACTGCACGCCTGTGGAACTGTCTTTCGTTTTCTTGCTTTCCGGCTGACTAAAATATGGTTGTCTTCAAGTCTAACGTAAACAAGTTCTTGATGAGCCGTTCCATATAAGTTAACAAATTTACCGAATTAATTACTATATTGCCCAATTTCTACTGTACACCATTTAACCCTTATCCTCGAGTGGCTTCTTGGCCTTGATAATATGGTGATGTCTGTGTAAAAAAAAAAAATTCCCACATTGATAGCTGTGGAGTTGCGGGGATATGCGAGATAGCAACGTACGTTGTTTATTTTTTACCATGACAATATTCGAGTAATATATATTCTTATAAATAAACAAGAATTCCCATTCATTTCCTAATCTATTTAGCCTCCAAATTATGTACTACGACACTCTTACTCTCGTTTACATTCATGAACAAGGGCCTTTCAAGAAGATAAGTTGACACAAGCAACAAAATTTGGTCAATATCAAATTTAGGAGCGTCTCATTTACAATCTCTGGTTTCCTTTCCTGTTTAAGCCAAACATATAATAATCACTTCCTACGCTGTCTGATGCTTCTTTCTATTTTAAGAAATCTCTGTTGCAAAAATATCTTAAAGGGTTTTGTCTGTACTGGTTATATATATATATATATATATATATTCAGTACAGACAAAAACCATTGATATATATATATATATATATATATATATATATATATATATATATATATATATATATATATATAATTTTTTTCGTACATTTATAAGCTACAATCAACATCCAAATGAATGCTGGCGATAATTACAGGTTTCAAAAGGCGAACAATTAAAAGATATATATGCCTTACTTAAAAATTGCTAGGTTTATTTATGGTCTCTTTTATATATAAAAAAAATCCAACCAATTCTTCTGCTGATGAGGAGACTCTGTTTTAAAAAAAACTATATGTCAAAATTATTGTCCGTGGCTTAATGTCTATCACAATAAAAACATCGTTTCCGAAACGATCGTACAAATTATTGACTTTGTTGTTGTTCCTTCTTGTGGGGACACAAGTGTCTGCAGTTCCCCAGAACATTCACCATTAAAATACTTGTAGAACAGGCAGAGGGCTGCCACATTTCGTCGATGGGACAGAGACTGAAGCTTAGATGCCAGTTCAGGGCCTATCAGATTTGCGACTCTCTTTTGAACCCTGTCTAGGAGCGAGAGGCTAGTAGGAGATGCACCAGCCCAAATGTGACAGCAATACTCCATACATGGGCGAATGGTGGCCTTATAGAGGTACAGGATACTTTCGGGTGTTAGTAGTTAAAGCTTTTGTGAGATTTTAGAAAACCATTCTTAACATGAGGGGGAGACATTGGAAAAAAAACTCAAATTTGCTTAAAAAACGATTTTCTTTATAAAAATATACTAGTTAATCAATATATATATATATATATATAAATTGTTTTAATTGAAATTAATAATAATAGTTATTTATTATTTAATCAGAAATTAATAATAATGTTTATTTATTATTATATTAAAGCGCTTTATCCATAACTTCTTATACGCCAACTCATATATACCAGATATATGAGATGATAAATAATAAGATATGTATTCATGTATCTAACTTAAAATATTGAAGCATTATCCAAAACCCTTCATATATATATATTATTTTTTTTTCGTACATTCATAAGCTTCAATCAACATCCAAATGAATACTTTGACGATAATTACGGTTTTCAAAGGGCGAACAATTTAAAGATACATCTGCCTTACTTAAAAATTGCTAGGTTTATTTATTGCATCATTTATATATAAAAAAAACCCACCCAATACTTTTGCTGATGAGGAGACTTTGTTAAAAAAAAAACTATATGTCAAAATTATTGTCCGTGACTTAATGTCTATTACAATAAAAACATCGTTTCCGAAACGATCGTACAAATTATTGACTTTGTTGTTGTTCCTTCTTATGAAACAGATTTTTAATTTTTAATTCTAATTTGAATTTTAAATTATCAATCACATTACTATATATATATATATATGTGTGTGTGTGTGTGTGTGTGTGTGTGTGTGTGTGTGTGTGTGTGTGTGTGTGTGTGTGGAGGGGTGAAGGTGAAAATACTTATACATTGTTTCCGCATGTTTATATTTGTACAATTTCATTAACCTCAAATTGCGTACAAACTAGAGCTTGTAGAGAAACTCTCCCTCCTCTACCCACGGTAAAAAAAGAAATCACTGAAAAAAAAAAAAAAAACACCAAAAATGAAAAGTCTTTATGGTGTACTTACTTGTGACAAAAAGAAAGTATCGTCTACCAAAGGCCATGTGAATTGATGAAGTAGTTTTATTAATTACAATTTTTTTTATTACACTTTCACCCCAAACAAGGCACATTGCCACTTTGGTGTCGGGGGCTACTATCAGGGGCAACAACTACTGGGGTACTATGTTGGGATTTGGGCAGCAGGATGTCGGTTCACGTTACTGCATGTCAGTACAGTTGGGAAGCAGGGACCTGGAATGGAATTCCAGAGTCTAGCGGTTCTGGAGAAGAAACTACTGGAGTAGAAACATCTTTTACATCTAGGGATCTCTACTATGTGGGGGTGGGATTTAGCTGCCTGTCGGGTTTGTCGAGTGTGTCTACGTCGTGGGGGCACAAGTGTCTGCAGTTCGCAAGAGCATTCACCATTAAAATACATGTAGAACAGGCAGAGGGCTGCCACATTTCGTCGATGGTTCAGAGACTGAAGCTTAGATGCCAGTTCAGGGCCTATCAGGTTTGCGACTCTCTTTTGAACCTTGCCAAGGAGCGGGAGACTAGTAGCAGATGCACCAGCCCAAATGTGACAGCAATACTCCATACATGGGCGAATGGTGGCCTTATAGAGGTACATGATACTTTCGGGTGTTAGTAGTTAAAACTTTTGTGAGATTTAAAAAAAACATTCTTAACATGAGGGGAAGACATTGGAAAAAACTCAAGTTTGCTTAAAAAACGATTTTCTTTATAAAAATATACTAGTTAATCAATTTACATGGTTTTTGGAATATGATATTTTTATTTCGAGGGTCCATACACCATGAACTTTTTTCTTTTTGCTTTTTTTTAATGGAGTAGAGTGAGTTCTAAACAAGTATTAGACGTTATGTTTAAATGTTCATTGTCACGTACAGACAATATTTTGCATGATAATTTTATGATACAGACTAGCAGGAAGACCCAGTGTCACCCGGAATTGAATTTAAATTACTATGTACTTTTTCACTATGTTCATAGCACAATATTACATTTTGCTGCTCTGTCTCCTTTCCTATTTTGCGCCGGATATAATTGGAAGAAGCTGAAAAGTTGGAATATTCCCTGAATCAATTTTATGCATATTATTTACATTTAATTAAAGGTACTTGTACAGTTTAATCAAGACATTGGAAGGCGAAAGTTTCGAAGAAAGGGTTGTATTATGCATATTCGTTGTGGAACGGAGTTCTACGGAAGGAGGTTTCACTTGATTTCATCGGATGGTTTTTGTTTTGCAGCGAAAAAACAATTTGTTATGATACCGAGCAAAAGGTTCGATTTTTAGGAGGAAAAGATAGTATTAAAGATGGGGAGGGAGTGTCGACGCTTTAACTGGAGTTATCTCCCCGCGGCGTGTTCAACAAATTTCATAATGGCTGACTTCAACGTGCTCTCATAAAAACGTGTTTTTCTACTGTATAGTAGAAGCTACTTGGTCAAATTAGGTAAAAATTTTTTTTTTTTTTTTTTTTTTTAGATCTTCAGTCCAGGACAGATACGTGCAATGCAGCCTTTTTCGATATTTTCGTTTTTGGATGCCTTGATAAACTGCACAAGTACCTAATTAAAAGTGTATTCATACCTTTGAAGTTGTAAGGTGATTCTGTCCCCAAGTGTCGCTTAGATATGGAGTACAAATATTTGAAACATCTGGTGTAATGTAGATATGCAGAACCACTTTCATTATTTTTTGCAGAGAATTTAACTTTCTTTTGATTTATAAGTGTGTCACATTGGTACAGTCATAACGTCACCAGCTTTGAATTGTACAGTTCCGGTTTCGATTCTAGCTGATGTAACCTAAACACACTTTTTTTACTTTTGAAATCACAACTCTATAATAATACGTTGTCTTAAGGAGAATAGTTTCCCATCTCCCTGGAAAATATCATCAGTATGTCCTGTATTTAAAAATTCAGGTGATCTCTCATCCCCCTCTCCATACAGGCCAATAAGTCTCCTGTGCGCCATGAGTAATTTGCTGGAATCTGTGTTAAATAGAGAACTAATCAACCATCTCAGCAAAAATAATCTTTTTATTGACACACAATATGGTTTCCGTTCTGCTTGATCTACAGCAGATATGCTTACAGTTATATCTCATAGGATTAGCGAATCTCTCGTCAGAGGAAACCTTTCTAGGGCAATTGCTCTTGACATATCAAAAGCCTTTGATAGGGTATGCCATAAAGGTTTACGTCACAAGATCTCCAACTGTGGTATAGCTGGAAATGTCTTCTCAATTATTAAATAATTTCTCTCTGACAGGTTCATAAGAGTAGTAGTTGATGGGCAAAAATCAGAAGCTCACAGTATTAATGCCTCAGGGATCCATCCTGGGGCCAACTCTTTTCCTGATCTACATTAATGATCTTCCAAATCACATCCTTACATCATTCGTAGACATTTATGCTGATGACACTACCATTTATGGTAGCACATCTAAGACAGTAAACGACCAAGTTCTCCCCGATTCTCTCTCCTCTGATCTTGAGCAAATGGTACCATGGGGAAAGAGGTGGCTTGTTACTTTTAATGCATCTGAAACCAAGTTCCTATCTGTACATCATCAATGCTGTGATCCCCATCTGGCATCAATTAAAATTAATGGCTCTCGTCTTGGGAGGCCTCAAGTTTAGACAAGCTTCTGGGCTTGACCTTTACTCCTGATCTTAAGTGGAATAAGTACATCAAATCTGTTTCCAAGACCGCTAGAAAAATGGTCGGATCCTTCTATCGATCCAGTAGATTTCTCACTGCTGATCCAACCCTCTATCTATATAAGAGCCAGGTACGTCCAAGGATGGAATACTGTTGCCACATCTGGGTAGGAGCTGCTAGAAAGAACTTGTCCTGCCTTGATAGGGTTCAAAATAGACTTCGTAGCCTCGTAGGGCATGCCCTTTTTTCTTCGCTTCAACCTCTATCTCATAGAAGAGATGCTGCGAGTTTGTCTCTGCTTTATCTTTATTTTCATGGAATTGTTCGACTGAGTCCAAGTCCAACGTGAACAAGTTTCTGATGAGCCATTCCACTTAAGTTAACAAATTTACCAAATTTCCATTACTATCGATTACTATATTGTCCTTTTGTCTACTGTACACTCTTTAAGCCTTATCCTTGAGTGGCCTCTCGGCCGTGATAAGTGGTGACGCCTATGTAAAACCCCCCCACTAATTTTAGATTTTAAATGAGCGCCTAAAACTCCTTCAGAATCAGCTAACATATCAAATGCAACTTACAGTTACTGAAGATGTGCTCCTGCAGTGTTTATATATATATATATATATATATATATATATATATATATATATATATATATATATATATATATATATATATATATGCAGTAGCATCCAAAACTAAGGGACACAATTTTAAAACCTAATATCTGTTAAAAATAACAACTGTGAAAAACTGAAATTTTGACAACTGGTAGTCGTTATTATCCATAATCACATACTAAAATTTGAATCATTTGCAAGAGATAGAAAAATAATTATGACAATTATTTATTAATTCATATTCAAAATAGGAACGTCCAAAATTAAGGGACAAAATTGAGAAGAATAATGTAAACAGCCAAAAACAATAAAAATACATGTACAATCAATATTTAGTAAATTAACCCTTGTTCTCAATGACAGCTGCACATCTTCGACTACAAGAACAAAGCAGTTCTTGACAACCCTCTATACTAATTTTCTTGAAGCTTCACCCACAAATCCTCCGTGTTAGTGGGGTTTATTTTAGTAACTTTCACGCCTAAGGTCTTCCAAAGATTTTCTATTGGATTTAAGTTGTCTTTGCGGTGGCCAATCCATAATTTCGAAATCTTGCTCACTAAGGTAACTCATTACCACCTTGCCTTGTTACATGGGACATTATCTTGCATAAAGGTTGCCCTATCGAAACCTGAATTCTGTATGATTGGCACAACATGATGTTTTTATAGATTTGCGCGTTTATACGATTTTTTAACCGGACAAGAAGCGTTGTACCTTGGCTAGAAAACATTCCAATTACCATGACGCTTTCGCCCCAAAGCTTGACAGTTTTCTTAGTACACTTTGCACTTAATCTTTCACCAATACGTCACTTTACATTGTTTTTTTCCATCATTTCCAAATAAATTAAACTTGCTTTCATCACTAAATATACTTTTGCCCAATTTTCATATGTCTAAATTATATACCTGTTTGCAAATTCTAATCTCTTCTTCGTATTCTTCGAATAACAAATGGTTTCTTCCCTGGGGTTCGATTAAACAGCCCTATTTCTTGCAGTCGTCTAGAAACAGTCTGTCTTGGCACATTAACACATGAGGTACTATTCATAACCCTTTTAATTTCTGTGCAAGACTTAAAACGGTCCTTTAATGACATACGCTGCATTATTCGATCTTCTCTTGCCGAAGTTTTGCTGGGTCTGCCGGTTTTAATAGCACTATTTTGCCAATATCATTGCAGGATTTAACAACCCTGCCTACAACACTCTTGAAACGTTTCACTTTCCCTGAAATCTCTCTAATGGTGCGCTTTTCCTTGTGTAGCTTCACAATAGCTTGTCTTACAGAGTAATCAAATTTTTGGCGTTTCGCCATGGTGTCGGCTGATACAACATTTACAAATGACTAAGTAAGACTTATTCTTTAAAGGAAATCAAAAAATTTGAATATAGCATACTGTTTACATTGTTTTTCTCAAGTTTGTCCCTTACCTTTGAACGTCCGATTTTGAAAATACATAAATGTTATAATTCTTTTTCTATCTTTTGCAAATGATCCAAATTTTAGTATGTTATTATGGATGATAAGGACTACCAGTTGTCAATATTTCGGCTTTTCACAGTTGTTATTTCTTACAAATTTCTAGCAAATATTAGGTTTTAAAATTTTGTCCCTTAGTTTTGGACGCTACTGCATATATATATATATATATATATATATATATATATATATATATGTGTGTGTGTGTGTATGTGTGTGTGTGCGTGTGCGTGTGCGTGTGTGCGTGTGATTATTTCAGTTAATCACATACATTAATATCCGAAGATATAATTTTATGCGTAAATGTTCATTATTTACTTTAGCAGTACTCAATACATAGGTAGAGCTAAGTAGTAAATTATAAAAAAAAATATATGGCAATTAAGCTACACAGAATATAACGCGTTTCATTCTCGTGAGATTAATCTTGTAGCTTAATATATATATATATATATATATATATATATATATATATATATATATTGCTAGAGTTCAAAATAGACTTCGTAGCCTCGTAGGAGATGTCCTTTTCTCTTCCTTGCAACCTTTATCTCACAGAAGAGATGTTGCGAGTTTGTCTCTGATGTATCGTTATTTTCATGGACAGTGTTCGAATGAGCTTCAATCTATGGTCCCCCCTCGCCAAACTTTCACAAGAAACACTCGTCTAGCTGTAAACACTATCAATAATTCCCCCCACTCTTTATCTGTGCCTAAACCTAAACGTAAATTCCATGAACAAAGCATTTTTCTTAGAACTGCACGACTGTGGAATTGTCTTCCGTTTTCCTGCTTTCCGGCTGACTACAATATGGTTGTCTTCAAGTCTAACGTAAATAAGTTCTTGATGAGCCGTTCCATATAAGTTATCAACTTTACCAAATTTTCATTACTAATGATTACTATAATGTCCAATTTCTACTGTACACTCTTTAACCCTTATCCTTGAGTGGCCTCTTGGCCTTGATAATGTGGTGATGCCTATGTAAAAAATATATATATATATATATATATATATATATGTATATATGGACGTGACTCAGACGCTAAGGAATGACGATGGACAGTTATGTCTTTATTTTGTGTTCTAGCTGATAGCACCCGAATCACACACATACACACACACACACACACACACACACACACACATATATATATATATGTGTGTGGGTGGGTGTGGGTGTATGTGTGTGCAGAAAGAGGGAGAGAGAAAGAAAGAAAGAAAGAGAGAGAGAAAAGCAGACAGACAGAGTCATAGAGAAAAAGAGAGAAAAAGAGAGAATGAGATTAAAAAAAAGAAACGTTGAACGAAAGATAAACACAGAGAGAGAGAGAGAGAGAGAGAGAGAGAGAGAGAGAGAGAGAGAGAGAGTATGGAGTCAGAGAGTGAGCGTGCTTGTGGGGATTGAGGTATTTTTATTCAATTATAATATTTTGTCAAAGATATGAAAACTAATTGTTATTTGGGATGGAGCGAAGCAACAGAGATTCATTAAATCGCGATATGGCTTCTTCGCTCGCGACTGATGTGTCATCAAAGTTCAATTGATGATCGTGTATTTGTTTGGGATGATGCAATTAATAAAAGAAGTCAGCGAATATATTATGTAGACGAATGCATCCAATTGTAGATGTCGAAAGGTTATTCATAACAACGAGTGACAGTTACCATCACAATTCACAGCCATATCAAGCCGAAATGTTGTATCCCACTGAACCACCGAGTTAAACAATGTAATTAGTTAATGTCTAACCACATGTTGTAAGTGATAAGTTGATGATTGACTAAGAGGATGGGAAGATTGTAATAATCATATATATATATGCATATGCATATATATATATATATATATATATATATTATTTTATTTTATCAACAATTACTTTCTGTTGCAAGTTTAGAATATAATTGTCTATAATACCAACTCAATTATAATCTCAGCTCAATGAATTTACAAAAGAGTTTTCAGAGCATATATACGTAAATTGAATAAAATCACAACCTACATGAATAGAACTTCACTTATTTTGGCGTTAAGCTCTTGCAGCTGTTTCGTGAAAGGATGGACAATTATCTATCGTCCATAGAACTGTAAATCTTCCATCCAGTTACTCCTCAGAGACGCTTACAACTATTCCCAACAAGTTTTTCAATCCGTTGTGAACACGTTTATTTTTTTCCATACATATATATATATGTATATATATATATATATATATATATATATATATTTATATATATTATTTCCATACATATATATATATATATA
Organism: Euprymna scolopes; assembly: GCF_053919585.1. NCBI lineage: Eukaryota > Metazoa > Mollusca > Cephalopoda > Sepiida > Sepiolidae > Euprymna > Euprymna scolopes. Next base: position 26,512,424 of record NC_136492.1, on the reverse strand, counting down.
TATGTATATATATATGTATTTATATATATTATTTCCATACATATATATATGTATTTATATATATTATATGTATATTATTTTTTTCATATATATATATATATATATATATATATATATATCATTTTATTACTGTTTTATCTGCTTAGTTACACATGTTTCGGTTACCGAATCGTATCAACGATCCAGCATCTTCGTCAGATTTTAACAGAAACCACCTAATTGCCATTGCTCCCAGGTGCACTCTGATCCGGAGTGGAAGTACCTGTTAGGGTCCCAACTATGTGTTAATTAGAAACTGAGTTAAAACAAAAAACACACACAAATATGTTCTCTTAAAAACTGGATTCGGCATTAAATAAACTGAAAACGGTTGACATGCTGTAAAAATAAAAAAACAACCAAAGAAACTATATATATATATATATATTTATATATATATATATATATATATATATATATATATATATATATATATATATATATATATATAGTCCAAATAAGCTTTGAAAAACAAAATGTAAAAAATGTAAAAAAAGTTTAAATTCCCGGAAGAAAAAAGAAAGAAACTAACTTTAAACTATCGCAGACTTAGCACCTACATAATCCGACTTCTAGAAAGTTTATAATTGCATAAGAGTAAACATTTATATAAGGAGAGAAAAAAAGCCTTAATTAAAATTGTTAAGTAGAAATAAACTTAGCATTTGCATAAGCTGGTTTCGCAAAAGTTTTAAATAATAAAAGAGAATTAAACTATATAAGGATGAAAAGTGAAACCCTTAACTAAATTTAGTAAATAGAAAACGGGAATCCTCAGCTATAATGTATATATATATATATATATATATATATATATATATATATATATATATATATATAAAGAGATATATATATATAAAGATATATATATAAAGATATATATATATATATATATATATATATATATATATATATATATGTAAAAGAGATTTAGAAGGCTGTCACAATGCGAGGAATGAATTATAGTCGCTGTTGGTAAGAGGAGACGAGAACAAGTGGCGATTTACAAATCAATAAGTACATATATATATATATGTTTTATTATTATTATTTTTTTTTTTTTTTAATATATATATTTATTCAGTTGTATGGTAAAATGTCTTACTTGTTTTCATGCGACGTGTTCCATAATAATTTCGGAAAAATTTTCCCTTTTCAAATGGTGTGCGTAACAGGTCGATTCAAAGCATGCTGGATGAAGGGCCGGAAGTTGTGTAGCTATGTGAGGCCTCGGGCCAAATGTGAGTAGGGGATGTATGTATGGTATGATTAGGTGATTAGCATGTTTATAAATTTGCTATTTTTATTTGTCTTTATTTTTATTTTATTTATTTATTTTTGTTTGTTTGTTTGGTTTTAACTTGTTTTAGCGTGAGCTTTTTTTTTTCTTGTTCTCTGTTATGTTGTCTTTATCATTATTACTATTATTTATTTTTTTTTCTGCTGATGTGTGGCTATCTCTGCTTTTCTGGGTCACTTAAGCCGCTGCTGGGCTGTGTCCGGTCGGCTACTGTAGGGGCAGGCTGTGACAGCGGAGGGGGGTTGGGGTCGGTAGCTGGGTGTTTAGGTTAGTGTTGCTGGGGTGGGAAGATATGCGAGGTGGAGGGAAGGGGAATAGGGGTGACATTCTTTGGGAGTTGTTAATTTGTTTATATTCGTTAGTGGTAGTAGATTTTTATATTTTTTTATTTTTGTTTTATTCTAATTGGTTTGTATTACTTCGGCTAACTTTTAATTTTGGTTGGTTTGTATTAACTTTTGATTTTAGTTGGTTTGTATTACTTCACTCACCTTTAATTTTAATTACATTTTTTTTAATTAAGTATATACTGCTGTTTTATTTATTAAGTTTCCTTTGTTATATTATTGTTATTTTATTTAATTTATTTATTTTTTGTATTATTTATATGAGAGGAGGTTGTGGTAATGTCCTGTTTGGAATGTGAGGCGGGCTGTGAGCTGTGTGCAGTGGTGTATCTGTTCTAATGGGTTATGGTTGTAATGATAAGTGTTAGGTGGGAGCCGTACGTAGAGTTATATATTTTAGTTTTAGTTGGTTTGTATTACTTCAGTAACTTTTAAAGTTAATTAATTATTATTATTATTATTACTTATTTTTATTTTTTTTAAAATATATACTGCTGTTTTATTTATTAAGTTTCTTATAGTATGTTATTGCTATTTTATTTATTTATTATTAATATTATTATTATTATTTTTCTTTTTTTTCTTTTTTTTTATATGGGAGGAGGTTGTGGTGATGTCCTGTTTGGAATGTGGGGTGGGCTGTGAGCTGTGTGCAGTGGTGTATCTGTTCTAATGGGTTATAAACAAAACAATATTATTAGCGAAATTAAAGAGCACTAAAGGGGTATATATATATACAGTGATGATCATATTTATTGGCACGGTAAAATAAAAGTTAAATTTTGTCTAATAAATTCTAAAAAAGGGATTAAATTAAAGAAAATAACAAAGTATATTATGTATTTTTAACTGGCCTTTCCGATGCAGCAATCGGATTTTAGAAAAAATAAATAACAAAGGAACAACAAACATAATTGCAAAAAACCCTTGTTCAAAATTATTGGCACGATTTATTTAATAATCAATTGTATAGCCTTTGGCCTTGATTACCTTCCTCAGTCGCTTTTCATAGTTTACAACCAAGTTGTTGCACTCTTCAGTAGTAATTTTAGCCCACTCTTCCTGACAATAATCCTCCAATTGAATAAGATTCTTAGGCTTCCTTTGCATTACCCTCAATTTTAATGTTCTCCATAAATTTTCAATTGGATTAAGGTCTGGGCTTTGTGATGGCCACTCCAAAACATTAATATGATTGTCCTCAAGCCATTTCTTAGTCAGTTTAGCCGAATGCTTTGGGTCATTATCTTGCATGAACCACCAACGACGACCAAGTGAGAGCTCTTTAGCAGAGTCTTTCAGGTTTTCATCCAATATTTTAACATAATCTTCCTTTTTTATGCTACCTGTGACCTTAACAAGTCGCCCTGGTCCAGAGGCAGCAAAGGATCCCCAAAACATCAAACTGCCTCCACCGTGCTTCACTGTGGGTATGGTGTTCTTAGGCAGGAAAGCTTCGCCAGATTTTCTGTAAATATAAGACACTTTATTATGGCCAAATAACTCTATTTTCGTTTCGTCAGTCCATAGAACACGTTTCCAGAATGCAACATCTTTATCAATATGACGTTTTGCAAAGGCTAGCCTTGCTTTCAGGTGCATAGGCTTCAATAAGGGAGTCTTTCTCGGACGACATGCTTTTAAACCAGCTCTCTTCAAAACTCTACCAACTGTATGTCGAGATACATTCACTCCAGAGGTGCTCTGTTCATCAACAATCTCCCCAACAGAGATCCTTGGGTTTTGTTTTACTTGTCGAACAATTTTCCGTTCATCTCTTGGGGAAAGAATCCTTTTTCTCCCTCTACCCTCTAAACTCATAACGTGGCGTTGCGATTTGAACTTGTTTATTATGGCTCTAACAGTGGATTTGGGAAGGTTTAGCTTCTTTGAAATCTTATCATAGCCCTCCCCATTGGTATGGCATGCTACAACAAGCTTCCTGACGTCTTTGCTGTGTTCCTTAGTTTTAACCATGGCGATTGAAAATTATAATTTAGTCACTTATAATAGTTTAAATAAATCGCTATCTAAAAATTATCTGAAAAAAAATTATTCACTGAATTAGCGTTAAACAAGCATAATATGGCTATAAAAAAGTTCAGAAAGCACGTAAACCGGAAATTGATTGATATTATACTGATACTAAAAGAACAACAAAGCCGTGCCAATAATTTTGAACAAGGGTTTTTTGCAATAATGTTTGTTGTTCCTTTGTTATTTATTTTTTCTAAAATCCGATTGCTGCATCGGAAAGGCCAGTTAAAAATACATAATATACTTTGTTATTTTCTTTAATTTAATCCCTTTTTTAGAATTTATTAGACAAAATTTAACTTTTATTTTACCGTGCCAATAAATATGATCATCACTGTATATATATATATATATATATATATATATATATATATATATATATATATATATATATATATATATATATATATATATATATAATTGTACAGAAGTTCAGGAAAACAGTGCTATCGTCGGTTTCAAGTCAAACATAAAGGGACCAGTTAATGGTAAATCGTAAATAATGTAAGGCTCTCGTCAGCCATGTTGTTTCTGTCTGAGGAAAAAGTAGGCCCGCATTTATTGTTTAAAATGATGTTCCTTTTTATTTAACTATAGCTTATTCCTATCTCGGTATACTTGATTTTTTTGTAATATGAATTTTCTAATTTTTTTATTTTTTATTTAATGCATTTTTAGTAAATATGTACTGTCCTGTTTTAGTTTCCGATCCGCATGGTTTCCGGTCTGCCTTTTGTTAATTTTAGCTGGTTCAAGGGAGGTAATTACTTTATCTTATTAATTTTCTTCTTTCTTTGTTTTAGTTAAGGGGAGGTAATACAAGTTTCAGTTGGTCTGTGGGAGGTAATTAATCTATCTTATTTTTTATTTATTTTCTTTTATTATAGTTGAGGGGGTATGAAGGCTAATTAATTCCTAGGTATTTTTGTTTTTATATATGTGTATTGTATTCTTTAAGGTAGCCATAATTATCTTAATTTTTATACTTACAATTGCCTAACTGTCTAGTCTGTGTGTGTGTGTATGTGGATTATATATATATATATATATATATATATATATATATATATATTTAAAAGAGTGTAGCCATCAACAATTGTGGTTTTTTTTTAAAGGTTTTCATCCTATTTTTATTTTAAAATATTTTTATAACGCGTTTCGAGCTTAGGGTGTGCTCTCTTCAGATGAGCACACCCTAAGCTCGAAACGCGTTATAAAAATATTTTAAAATAAAAATAGGATGAAAACCTTTAAAAAAAAACCACAATTGTTGATGGCTACACTCTTTTAAATATACATTTTTTCTCTCGTTGGAACTACACAACCATCACTTTTAATATATATATATATATATATATATATATATATATATATATATATATATATATATATATACTAACAAAAATATACAAACTGCTATTAGCGTATTAAGCGACGCTCTTAGAAGAAAATCGAGTGGAGATATTTAGATGATGTGAAAACATCGTTAATTGGTTAACGCAAACAGCGTCTGCCGTATAGCGCAACGTTGGAAAGCCTTGGCTCTCATTTGGGCGGTTAGGTTTCGATCCTGGCTTGAGGCAGTTGCCTGTCTAGCGCACTGATGAGCTGCGAAACAGTACTGTGTGTATAACTATATATATATATATATATATATATATATATATATATATATATATATATATATATATATATATATATATATAAATTAAAGAGCACTAATACTGGAGATGAATGTAGCTTCGAAATATATTCACAAATTTCAAACAAAATAAATATCTGTTTCGTTTGTATTAATGCGTTGTTTCGGCTTCAAACTTATCTAAGACGTATTTCATTATGCGGATGGAGTTTGGTAGAGTTCTCAAAGGTCAAATCGTTGAACGTTATCCCTTTAATCGCTAAATTTCTGGCCAGAAACCGATCACATCGATTTCTGAAATCTCTGTACCCTGTATATCAAATTTCGAGTCTGTGGACTAAAAATTAACAGTTATTGCGTAGGGAAATGTAAACACACAGACACATGCACAGACAGACACTTTCGCTTACTTTCCTTAAACACATACATAACAGATCCACACGACGTTTAATTAAGTCAGCTATAATCTCCCATTCCAGCAATATAATTAAGCAAAGAAAAGGTTTTTTCCACGTTGCTCCCTTTCTGTCGAATATATATATAGGCTCGGGTTTCGAATCCTGAGTTCGGATGTGTCTAACTGATGAGCCCAAATGAGGGCGAAACTCGAGTCTTGGACTTCCGGTTCTTTGACTGTCATGGCTCTTGTGAGCTGCGACGTTGTTTGGCTGTGGAATTTATTATATATATATATATATATATATATATATATATATATATATATATATACATATATATATATATATAATCCACACACACACACACACACACACATATGTATATATATATATGTGTGTGTGTGTATTACGTTGTAAAAAGAGAACGAAGATCACGGTTTAATGTACAAATTAGGTTTTTATACCCCCCATCCCACTCCTTCTTAATAAATGAATGATAGATCGATTTCCATTGACTGATAAGCACTGGAGGAAATGCGTTAACCTGGAAAGGAAATTGTTGACGAGCAGAGTGACGGGATGGCCGTTGGCAAGATTTCGTAAATGGCGTCAGCAACGAGCAACGTAATAAGAAAGCTAATAAGATGAACAAAAAAAAAAAAAGAAGAAATAGAAATGAACGAAATGAAGAAGAAAATGAAGTCTATCGTGCTGAAAAGAAACTACTTAGAATGTTAGACAAAGATTAAGACAAATAATAACATAAATATTTTAGTTTTGATAATAAAGAGAAATAATAATAATAATAATAATAATGATAATAATAATAATAATAATAATAATAATAAAATAAGGAAAGTCCGAGAAGTGAGCACTGACCAGACCTTCAATGCATAAGTACGAAAAGAACTGGGACCTTGGGTAGGCTTATTGCCACTCAAATTCCAGTAAAGACCAATGACCGCTTCCAACGAGAAGTCAATGGCAAGCAGCTGTTGCGAAAATGCAAATTTATTTGCAAATGGTATCGAAAGAAGTGGAGAGTACTGGAAAATCTGGGAAGACTTGTTGTCACTCAGCTTCTAGGGAACACCATGGGCTGTATTCACTGAAATCGTTTATGACCTGCGTGAAAGCTCCTTGTGAGCCAATAATAATAATAATAATAATAATAATAATAATAATAATAATAATAATAATAATAATAATAATAATGTTAATGCGAATAGAAAAATCGGAGAGAGAGAGAGAGAGAGAGAGAGCAAATCTCCATTGGAAGAGTGCAGAGACTACTGGGAGGCGTATTGCAACCTAAATTGCAGAGAAGACCAATGGTCTCAATCGTAAGCGGCTAATTCTATAACGCAAAATCATTTTAAATAGTTATTGATAGAGTTGGGAAGCGCGGTAAATATCCAGTATTTGTAGTACTCCACAACCCTATCGAATTGACACTCAGATCCAAGGAACATCTCCGATAATTATAAGTGATCAATCACTGATGACTTGTGTAAGAACTCCCAGTGTGTGGTTGTTGTTCTTGGTGGTGGTGTTGCTGTTGTTGTTGTTGTTGTTGTTGCTGATGATGATGATGATGATGATGATGATGATGACGATGGAAACAAGGAAAATATAAAAATAAATGAATGAAGAAGGTGGTCTATAGTAATTAAAAAGAAAACTAAAAACAATTACGGAATGTGTTCTTTGTCGAACTTATTTGTATTTGTGCACTCTCGACAGAAATACCTAGACTTACCCAAGCATAATCATACTCCTTCACAGATGTTTCTAGGAGCCGGAACAACTTCCTTATTTAATAAGTTTTCCTTCAAACTCGTGAATATTGGGATTGCCTCCTTGTTGAAATTTAATTTCAATACGAACAGACATCTCGCATCTCAACACTCTACATAGTGCCCCTTGTATACGTAATCTCCAAAAGTAGCCTCTTACGTCTAGGTGGCAATAAACCTTTATTTGGAATAAGAAAAAAAGAACTTTATAAAATTGGGACTTGATTAAAAAAAAAAGATAAATTATAATCTTATGTATAAAACTCATCATGTCGGTCTGTCTCCACTTTATCACATTGCATTTGCCCCGAGACGCGAAATGGCAGGGTAGCGCGAAGCGAGTCAAATGATTGCATTTTTAAGGGACCGTTTTTTTCTGGATCTTTAGCCGGTAAAAATAGCTGCTAAAGATCAAAATTGAAAGAAATTGGAACTTGGCAGGCGTAAGTCGACTTAAATTGTCCTTGTACGCATGCATATATATATATATATATATATATATATATATATATATATATATATATACTTTATCAATACTTAAAAAAAAATCTCGCTCGTAATACTGTGCATATATAATAAGCTTAATAGGTATATTATGCCTAGAGCTATATTAATATTGATTATATTGTAATACAGTATAACTCCCACTTGAACATCCGCTTCATTTAAGTTAGAGGATGCTGTTCAAGTTTCGTAATTAAAATAAAAAAACTTTAATTTTCTAAGAATTAAGAAATAGTAAATGAAATTCATTGATATATGATACTTCAAGTATTTATGAAGTTGAGTTTACGATATATTGCAGGTAAGAATTGTTAAATATTATTACCAGGAACAAAACATTGAAAATAAATTAAATCTACTCTTACTTGTTAGGTATTTATTACCTAAGTTATCATCTACAAAAATCATACATTTATGTAAAATACAGTTTTTAAAAATTTATTCATTGAATAAGTCTCATTGCAATTTCTATTTTCATCGATTGAGCTCTTGGGCGCTGCCATTGTATTCCGTAAGCGATCACGAAAATCTACAATTTCTTGGTTCTGTAGCTTCTTTATGATTATATATCTTCGGAGTGACATTGCTTGCAAAACATAGTTGTCACTAAAGTAAGGACTTTTTTCTAGAAATTTTATAACCGTCTCCATAGACTTTTCTACATCATCCCATGATATTGCTTCATCAGAGTGTTCTTGGTTATTTACATTAGGGTCAAGAGAATGGGAGTTGTCTCTATTTTCATCACCATTACTGCCTTCAGGATATTGATCAGTAGTTCCCTCATCTTGTTGCACTCATATTTCAACATCATTTGCATTAAGTGATTTAAGTGATACTACTACTGCTGCTGCTGCTGCTGCTACTACTACTACTACTACTACTAATAATAATAATAATAATAATAATAATTAGCGTTATCTATTGGAATTTAACAGTTGTATCCACCATCTATTGTATACTGCTGCATTGCTCAGGAATACTTCCAATCTTTGGATGTCCGGCGCGAACCCAGATCCTCACGATGTTACTGCTCTCGATTTGTACAAACTGAAATATACCTTTTTATACACCGTGATAAATGCAGTTGGAGAATATATAAGGTTATGTGGGTTCCTATGTGGTAGAAATGTGCGGCATATATCGAATAAATATACGGCTAACGCGAAAAAAGACCACAATATTATTGCACCATCTTTTAACAAAACAGATACATTTTTATTCTTAGAATACCACCACTTATCAAGGTCCGGAGGCTACTCAAGATTAATGGTAAGGTGTTAGGTAGACAACAATATCAGTCATGGTGGAACTTGAGTCGAGCTATATTATGTAAATGGACGACTCAATAGGAATTTATTTACATTAGACTTGAATACGATCATGTTATAGTCAACCAGAAGCAGACAAATGTTATTGCGTTCCACAGGCGGACAGATTTGGGTAGGAAACTGCTAATCGTATTTACGTTTTGTTTTGAGCACGGATAGGGAGCGAGGAAATTTGTTGGCGGTTGTTTTAGCTAGGTGCGTATTTGTGAATGTTTTACAGAGAGGAACCAGTGATTTGAGCTCGGTCGAACTACTACACGTTGATTCTAGTTCGAAGTCAATAAAGTTGATTTTATTGTCGATATTCTCGTTTGATGCTACATCGATATCAGATGAAAAGAAAGGGCATCGTAGATAACAAGAAAAGGCTATAGAGGGTGATATGTAACAGCAGAGTGCGGACGCGAGTATGCAAATACCGAGCCGTGTGTGAAATGACGTCACGGCAAAAAAAAATACTATAAAAAAGAGAGAGTATGATGCTACCGTTTGCCGGGGAGTGTTACTTGGTTGAGCTCCGTGGTGTTAAACACAAAATCAAACGGTAGGCACATGGAAACAGCAACAAGTTGAGATGTCATTGGCTATAACCAGCTGGCATGGGTCGCTCTGTGAGTCTTCATTGCGTCGTTACAGGAGCATTTCCATCGTCGACATTAAATAGCAGGAACCGGACGCTGAAATTTAACGCTTGTACAAAAATAGCGAACAAATGCATTTTAATAAAAATATATCATTTATTTTACATTTAACACTGGCGGAGCATATTTAAATTAAGACCCGTTGAGATCCGATCCATTGCAGCCAAACTGCGATGTCGCGTCCGTCGCGTACAGAATCCAAGCCTCAGCTGTCTTAAACAAAACAAAATAATCACAATTCAATTTCACTCTTCTTAATTGCAAGAGAGAGAAAGGGAGTGAAAGAACGCAAAAGAGAAAGAGAGTGAAAGAGGCAAAATGAGAGAAAGAGAGATATTCATACAGATTGATATATTCTAACATTTTCAAAATCACAAATCACTCGCATGACACCTCACAAGTACATAACAAGCTTCATAAATCTAGAATTCCTCAGCTCCCCCAAAATATGCAACAAGAGAATGTTAGAAAAGACGACCACTTGAGATACGTCACAGCCGTATTGAGAAGTCACGCGTGACGGGAGAATGAGGAAATGCATATCGTTGTACAACAACAAAAAAAGCGAGTTGAAGATCTTTTCTATTTTTTGTCTACTTTGCGACTGCACGTGTTGGGTCTAACTGTTGTGGGTAACGTTACAGATAATCGACACCGAAGAATACGTTAGTATCTAGGATTCTTGTTGAAATAATAGCAGCATTACTTGGAAAGTTGTTCTTAACATATTGAGGGGGTACTTTGGTAACTATCTCTCACATGTATTTTAATTGGTTCTCTAGGCTCGCAGTCGCAGCTGCTTATACCATGCCTACGTAATGTATGTAACTCTTTGGTTGTCTATTAAGCAACATCGCCTGTATTATGGTATAGATGATGGTGATGAAGATATCACTACTATTAAGAAAATTACTACTACTACTACTATTACTACTAATAATAGTAATAATAATAACAAATAACAATAACAACGTTGTGCAACAAATTTCTGTTAAGAAAAGTACATGCCACATAAAACCAATTTCGGTATCAGAAAAGTATCCTAATACTAAATCTGGCCTTTATTTCTTTAGATTAAACACCATTTTCATGAACTACAAATTATAGTTTATTATTGGTTATACTTGAAAATCAGATAATTGTCAGTTTAAACAACAAATCCTCTCGACCATCTTGCTTTAAGCGGCATCCACTCTTTTTTATATTCTAGCAGTAGATGCATTAGACCAGATATGGCAACACTACTCTATGCAAGAGTAAATGATGGCCTTGTAGGGGTGCAGAATGCTTTCAAGTATCAGTAATCTTCTAGCTCAATTGAGGGAGCCCACCTTCTTTGCAGCAGCCTTCACAATATCTTTAATGTATTTGCTCCATTTCATATTGCCAGTAAATGTTAGACTGAGGAGTTTGAAGGGAGAATGCACAACAAATTTCATGTTCCTATGTCTAATAACACTGTGTAACAAATTTCATGATTCTATGTCTAAAACCGCTGTTTAACAACTTTAATGTTCTTACGAGGGGCGTGAAATAAGTAATGCCTCTGGTCAACTTCCCATAGAAGTAGAGCAACAAAACTTGACACAGTTATTAGTCTTTCTCTACATAGGAACCACCCAGAGTTATGCATTTCTCCCATCGTTTGATGCAGCTCTGGAGACCGTTTTTGTAGAACACCCCAGGTTGGTCCTGCAACCACGACGTGACTTCAGAAATCAAGGCTGCATCATCTGGGAAACGCTTTCCTTTCAAAAACAACTTCATGGCTGGGAAGAGGTGAAAGTCAGAGGGTGCAAGGTCAGGAGAGTAGGGAGGATGGGGAATGATTTCATAACCACACGCATATGTTTCTGATCTGGCGACATGCGAGTTGTGGACCGGAGCGTTGTCCTGCAGGAGGAGGGTACCTTTGCTGATCTGTCCCTACCTCTTGATTTCCTCAAAATGAAGCATAATCGGCTCCTGTAACTATGGTACCCTTTACCAGGAAATCTGTCATCACTACTCCGTCCTGGTCCCAGAAGACTGTGAGCATGACCTTGCCAGCGGATGGCTGCACCCTTGCCTTCTTTGGAGGTGGTGAGTTCAAATGCTTCCACTGCATTGACTGGGCTTTGGTCTCTGGATCATAGTGATGGGCCCAGGTTTCATCCTGTGTAATGAGTCTTTTGAAAAAATTTGACTCATCTTCTTAGCACAAATTCATCCTCGAGCACTCAACGCGTTCTCGCTTCTGGAATGGTGTGAACAACCTGTGAATCCATCTGGCAGACACATTATGCATATGCAAATGGTCATGAATAATAGCTTCCACAGACCCTGTACTAATCTTGACATCTTGGCTATTTGTCGAATAGTAATGGGCCGATCTTCCAAAATGGCAGCCTCAATTTGACGGACAGATGCCTCATCAATGGCAGAAGGGGGCAACCAGGCCTGGGAGCTGTTTCCTCAGACTTCTAACCATGTTTGAATTCACAATGCCAGCGTTTTACAAGGTCATATGATGGGGCATTATTACCATAAGTTTCTTTCATTTCATCAAAGTCTCCTGTAGTGTGCGTCCTTTCAAATACAAAACCGGATCACTGCTCGGCATTCAACAGGCTCCATTTCACACCTGGCTCAGTTCAAACACCTGTAAAACAGAAACTACAATTAGTTCAGAGCTGCCATTTGCCACATAACCCAAAGAGATATAAATCATTGCACATGTAAAATTTCAGTTAGATCAGACAACTGGAAGTGGGTCAGAGGCATTACTTATTGCACGCCCCTCGTATCTTACCATTATTATTTTTTTTTAAATTAGGAAACATCTTCATTTACTATGGATTATATTTTTCTTGGGGTGGGGATCATGAATCAAAAACACAGAATTGTCAGTTGAAATAGTTGCCTCTTTACTCATCTTGTCTTCCCTTTTTATATTCCAGCAATATTCTGCCAACATGCCAGAGTTCCATTTTCCTTTAAAACGTTTTTGCACCATTGAAATATCCTACTGGAATCTCTTGTCATTGTTCATCTCTCACATTACTAAGATTCTCAGTAAACTTCTCAAAAGTGACAAATTCGACTAAAATAAGGACAAAAATTGAGTTCCCTTCCCAATGTGCATATAAAATTAACCACATATGTCTTGTGCTTTTTTGAGTTGCATAGTTTAATTATTACTGTGATATCGATAGTTCTAAAAGCACAACAACCAGTCCCCCCCCCAAAAAAAAAACGGAAAAAACTTTTGTATTAAAAGCGCAAATGCTTCCATACAGTGCAAGGCACTAGGGAAAACAGTTGGAATATTAATACTGATTGACTGTTCAGAGAGGGTCCATTCAATTTCGGTCTATTCCGTAAGTTACAAATGGAAATATTCGGGTCAATATAGATCCTTTTTTATGAAAGTACCTTACCGAAAAAACAAAAACAAAAAAAAACATGAAAACTGTTTCGATTTTGACTGAATGATCGAAATCATATCTATTAACGGTCTTCCCTTGCTTGAAAAATTTTAATTCGTTATTAAATTATAGAAACCCGATGGAGCAAATATTTTTCTTCTTCGTATTTTTCTTTATTTTGTTTTTTCTACATATTTTTTTACAATGAGGGTAACGTTTATAATAATAATGAACTAAGTTCGAACCTCGTATTTTAAACTGTGTTCAGTATTCACAGAACACGAACGCAATCTCTCGTTATGCTAAAATGCCATTAGATTCTATTCTGGTTCAAAATAATTCGAAAATCAATAAATTTATTGAAAATCAATTACGAGTATACAACAAAATCGATTGTTCGAATTTCTGATGAAAGAAATAACAGGTAAATATAAGGGTGTGTCTGTAAATAGTAATTTCTCCATAGAAACGCCTTAACACAAAATAAGAAAGATACATCAACGTTACTTTCTATCAAAGAGGTTGACGCTGGCTTAGTTGACCAAGCTGGTGGTTCAATTTGATGTTACAGCAGAGATAAAACAATACATTCGTCTTCGGAGAAGCAGATATGTTAGAGACGTGTTCAAGACGTAGAGAATTTGATACGTGTTCGAGACGTGTTCAAGACGTCTTTACGACGTAGAGGATTTGAGACGTTTTCGAGACGTGTTCAAGTCGTGTTCAAGACGTAGAGGAATTAAGACGTTTTGGGGACGTGTTTGAGACGTACAGGATTTGAGACGTGTTCAAGAAGTGTTCGAGACGTGTTCAAGACGTGTTCGAGATATTGAGGATTTGAAACGTGTTCGACACGTTTTCGAAAGATGTTCGAGACGTGTTTGAGATGTAGCAGATTTGAGACATTTTCGAGACGAGTTCAAGACGTAGATGATTTGAGACGTGTTCAAGACGTAGATGATTTGAGACGAGTTCAAGACGTAGATGATTTGAGACGAGTTCAAGACGTAGATGATTTGAGACGAGTTCAAGACGTAGATGATTTGAGACGAGTTCAAGACGTAGATGATTTGAGACGAGTTCAAGACGTAGATGATTTGAGACGAGTTCAAGACGTAGATGATTTGAGACGAGTTCAAGACGTAGATGATTTGAGACGAGTTCAAGACGTAGATGATTTGAGACGAGTTCAAGACGTAGATGATTTGAGACGTGTTCAAGACGTAGATGATTTGAGACGAGTTCAAGACGTAGATGATTTGAGACGAGTTCAAGACGTAGATGATTTGAGACGTGTTCAAGACGTAGATGATTTGAGACGTGTTCAAGACGTAGATGATTTGAGACGAGTTCAAGACGTAGATGATTTGAGACGAGTTCAAGACGTAGATGATTTGAGACGTGTTCAAGACGTGTTTAAGACCTAATCGAGACGTAGAGGATTTCAGACATATTTTGGAGACGTTTTCGAGATTAGAGGATTTGAGACAGGTTCGAGACGTTTTCAACACGTGTTCAAGATGTAACGGGTTTGAGGCGTGTTCGAGACACGAGAGTGCAAAAAAAAAGACACGTTAAAGGCACGAGTGTTCAGAGTAGTAGAATTAGAGACGCATGGGCGACGCCAGAAGCGAGACGCGAAGTCACATGCGACCTGAGAAGAAAAATGAAGTGTGTAAGTATTTAGAAAAAATGCGTTGATGGAAATGCCTGATATAAAGGTTTTGTTAAAAAAAAGAAATGCGTCAAGTTTTTCCCCTTTCTTTTGTTTCCTTTGCATTTTGGGTCCGTTAAAGTATAACGGCACCGTAAAAAAGGGTGTATAACGTTCAATCTTAAACGTCTTCCATTGAAGAGTTTGAATGCGAAACGCGATGGACGCCATTTTCAAAATTATGACGCCATCCCTATAAAGAATATTGTTTTTTAACACTCGACCACATTGAGGATTCTTTTTCGATTTCCGCTAATAGCAGCAGCGTTATTTAATTGGAATGTATAAGCTATTAATCAATGTTTGCCATTTCTCCAAATATTTAATATCTCTCAGAATTTCAAATGTATTTATTAAGTTATAAAAAATATAACCGAAGGAAAGACTGAGAGAGGTATAAGTTATGTAAAAAGGAACATACCCCAGTAAGTAAGGAAGCAAACTAGATAAGTTTGAACATGATAGTTGAAAAACGTTAGAATCGAACCTAGTAGTCAAGTGTTAAAAATATAATAGATATTTACTTTAGTAATGCAGTCGATTGGTGATTCTTCTAGAAATTACTGGATATTAAATATGTATGTTAAAAGAATGGACAATACAAGTTTAGAAATAATAATTAAAAAATAGGTTAAAAACGCTATAATTTAATTTAGGAATTTCTTTATTTAACAGAGGCGTGTAGATGCATGTGCAAAGCGCGCGTGTAATTTGAAACGGGAGGGAGTCACATTGTTTGCCCACGCCTCTGACGTCTTCAAGAAAGGAGATTCCCAATCTATTGAGAAAGGGTTCGAAGTTAGAGACGGAATCAGAGCCGGAGACGAGAGTCAGAGAGAGACTTAGAGGAGAGAGAGAGAGTCGGAGACGAGAGCTACTTAGTGAGAACTGATGCCCCTGGGAAGCGTAGAGGGGAAGAGTAGACCATGTTGTCGTACAGGCTTGTATCCCTGACCATCATCAATCAACCCGCTGGTATGAATAAAGACTAATCTATATTTGTAAACTGTTGTCTTCGTTTGTCGTCATTCCAATACCCTTTATGTAAAATTTCCAATGTTTAGACCCAAATTAACTTGTTATGAAACGGAACAGACTCCAGTAAGTAAAAAACAAACTAGATAAGTTGAAAAGGATATTTGGAAAAGGTTAGAATTGAACCCAGCAAGAAAAGTTAAAAAGAAAACATATTGAAATCCTAGGAATGCAGAACGATTGCTAGTGTTCTCGCAAATAACTAAATATTATTTATGTCAGATACATTTAATTTAGAAATGCAGTCGAGTGTTCATTCTTTTAGAAATAACTGGGTATTAAATATATCAGTTAAAAGAATGGACAATATGAGTTTAGAAATAATGATTAACAAATAGGTTAGATATTGATTTGGGGATTCTTTATTTGCCAAAAATATGTTTGGACATACATAGGCTTGAATCCCTGACAAACATCAATCATCCAGCTGGTATTAATAAAGCATCATTCATATTTGTAAACTGTTGTCTTCGTTTGTCGTCATTTCACCAAAAAAGGAAAAGGTAAATGTGTTTTGTGTGTTATCTTGTAAACGAGCTTTGTATAACACCCTCAAAATATGATGTGTTTCATCCGCCATCACCAATAATGCATATCCCCTTTATCTGTGTTAACAAGAACTGTTGCATCATGTCTCAGTTCTGTATTGATAATAATATAGAAGTCTCCAGGAATCGTCCTAGTCGTCGCACCGAGGTAAGCAGTATATAAATCTCATTACAATCCTTCGTTCTGAGTTACGTTATATGTTGTCTCGATATGTACCCCGCTACACAACAATTATTATAACTATTATATAACCTTTTCTCTTCCCTGCATCCTCTCTCCCATAGAAGAGACGTTGCGAGCGAGCCTGTTTTTGTTTTATCGTTATTTTCGTGGCAGGTGCTCGTCTGAGCTCCAATCTCTAGTCCCCCCTCGCAAATCTTTTACGAAAAACACTCGTCTAGCTGAAACCACTGTTAAAAACTTTCCCCTCTCTTTATCTATGCCTAAATCAAAACGTAGATTCCATGAACAAAGCTTCTTTCTTAGAACTGCACGCCTGTGGAACTCTGTTCCGTCTGCTTGCTTCCCACCTGACTACAACCTGGATGTCTTCAAGTCCAACGTAAACAAATTCCTGATGAACTGCCCCGTTAAGTAGACATTTTTATTAAACCCCCACACTAACGTTATGTACATGCAATAACCCTTATCCCTGAGTGGCTTCCGGGCCTTGATAAGTGGTGTTCACCTTGTAAAAAAAAAAAGCTAGATTTCCGAGTCCTACAAGCCCACAATTCTAGCATGAATCAAGTATTAGATTGTATTAAATGCCAATACGAAGTAAAAACAATGCAAATCGTTTCGTACTATAAAATCTTTTTAAACACACTTTTTAGTGCTTCCCCATTTATTTATTTATTTTGTATAAGTGGGGAGGAGGGCGCAGATTTTGCCTAAACGTAAAATACGCTTAAATATGATATCTTAATTTGTCCAGATTTCGTATATAAAGGGTGGGGCAGAGACATTTGCATATTGACGTTCCAAATATATTCCAAATAAGCAAGTTGCTCTCCCCCACTCTGTATCATTATATAATCGTGATTTCTAAAATAAAAAAGTTATATATCTATCTATCTATATATATACATATATTTATGTATATAAGTATATATATAAGCTATATATATTTTTATATATAAGCTATATATATAAGACATATATTTATATATATAAGCTATATATATATATACTGCAGTATATATATATATATATATATATATATATATATAATCGGGATAAAATAACACTTTTATATTTAAATATTTACAAATTTATAAAGAATTAGAATCGGTAATTGTATCGAAATCGGGAATTTAGTACGGAATCGGTAACTGTATCGGAATCGAGAAAAATGCCGGAATCATCCCATCACTAATATATATATATATATATATATATATATATATATATATGTGTATATATATATATATATATATATATATATATGTGTGTGTGTGTGTGTGTGAGTGAAAAGCTTTGTCGCTCTGCATGTAATTGAACTGTGTTATAAGAACAATGTCGATAAGTGCAAAAATATATAATTCTGTGAACGCACTCATATCCGATATATTTAATACAATGAAAACAAAACACTGAAATATAATCAATAATGCCATTGTTCCTGTTTAATTCTCATTACGAAACTATGTAAAACATTTAATATAGGAAAAAAACGCCCCTTAAAACTATCGATAATGAATTAAATACGCATGCGCCAATGGCAAAACACATTTTCCCCCCGTTTTTAGAAACCATGAGATTGCGTGTTACTAAACTTGTTTTGCATCAGATATACGAAATCTATTTCCTCGTTTACACGGCTAACATTGAGATCAGAATTAGACAGCTTGTTGTGACCACTGTAAGGAAAAACTTAACTCCCGAAAAAGGGCATTCATAACTGAAACAAAATACTGATTGAAATATCGCTTCGTCACTGAGCGAGGGCAGAGGTAGGCACAAAAGATGTTTTTACTGTAAGTAAATCCCAGCTCCCTGCAAAGAGGCATTTTGAATTGGGGAAAAAATAAACATTGCCTTAGTCTAGAAGGATGTCTTAGTCACTAAACGATACAAGAAAAAAATGAAATGAATAGATATTAAAATATGTTCTTAGCCAAAAGTCCAAGAACGGGAGTGCTTGTTTAATTGCCTCCTCACAGGAGGAGAGATGCACAATATGTTTTTAATGTGCGGAAATTTGTATCAGGCTTGAGGCATCTAAACTTCTCTGGTCAAGGACAGACAGACATTCAGTGCTTTATAGAAAAAAAAAATATTTCACTGGTGTTTAATGAAGAGATATTTCAAAAATACGTAGCTGGCACAAAAACAAAGTGCTTTAATCTGGATGTATCTCCATGTCACTAACCATGACAGAAGAGATTAAGTGCAGTGTCCGAAGAGATATGAACTTTCATCCTTGCAAGAACCCAGACGTGACAAATCCTATTTACATGTTTTCCTGCACGAAGAGAGTTAAGCACAACGCTTGGTTTTACTGTGAGGAAAATCCAGCTCCTGCAATTAGAAGAAAATAAATTTTGAAGGATTTTTTGCACTGACCGATAGCAAAAAAGAAAAAAATGATATGTTGAAGTAAAGTGTCAGAACAGATACTACATTTTGCTCCTAGCTAAAACTCCAAGGGAGAGAACGCCTATTTATTCGTTTTAGTCTTGAAAGATCTATTTAACGGGCCGAGCAAAGAAAAGAGGAAGCAAAGGATCAAAACAAATGTTACTAGCCGTTATCCAAAATTTAATTCTGACCAGAATTGGGCTGGATGGTCCGAGAAGGGGTCGGTGTCAAGGTTCGCAACCTGTCAATGATCGTTATTTCGCAACCTCAACTCGGGAGTCAGTTAACAACTAGATGAAGAAATACGACGCATTGACTCTGTGGTGAATTGTTGGACAAGCTCAGAAAGGAACCAACGACTCCCGCATCCTGCAGAGGCCCCCGTCCACAGCAATACCTCATTATTATGCCTAGATTTGGAATGGTGCATCTACGTCGGCATCCATCTGGTAACAGGCAAAGTGCTCACCGAGGTATTGTTAACAACCTACCGCGTCACGTAACAAGAATAGAGGCAATATAAGAAACTACTGGACAGACAGGGAACACTGCAGAACACGGACGACGTCGGCACCCCTCAGAACTTTATCGATGAAGTGGCGTGCACCAATCACCCACCTGGCCCAAGGCATGTTCAATATATGTCCAAGGGCCAGCGCCTCCGAGTAACAACGTAAAATGGCAGAATTGAAGACACCCCAGGGTATAACTGGCCTTCTCAGATCTCCACCCTCTTCTTGGCATTCTTAATTTGTCCACGCCATACTCGTGATCAGATATCCGATTGCTATAATGCGTACCATATTTGTTTTCACTTTTTTCCATCTTACGGCGTGAATTCCAGTAAGGTAGATTATTGTTTACGATATCATTTAGTCACAGAATATCAGTGCATGATTAATCGAGTTTGCCGCAAACAACGGAATTTATTTCGTCTATTCTTCAGATTTGTTTTCCTTGTTCGTCTCTTATCTGTTCTTTATTCATCTCGCTTAAATTGTTTCGGTTCTTTTTAGAAATACGTACAAAAGAATTTGTTGTCGTGACGGAAGAAGTTCCGACTTTGACCGAAGAAAACCGAATAAAGTTCAGATGCTTCTACGCAATACAATTTATTCATCTCGCTTACATTGATTCACCTCTTCTGTGGAATACCAACGGGGCTACTCTGTCATCTTTGGCAGGATAAGAATGATACGCCTAGGGAGCGTTGATTTTTCAATCCCATTTTCCGACTCCAGTGTCATTTCGAAGCTTAATGCTTCCCGTCAGAAGAGGAAGAAGCAGCTAGATTACAGTCAAGTATATCTACAACAATTACATAGGCTATATTGACTTAGAAATGAAAAAACGGAATAAATAGAAAATACAACAAAAAAATAAAACATAAGGGAAATAGCATGGCTCGTATATAGTTAGTGGATTAGAAGACAATGGGGAGTCGTGGGTAGAATAAATATATTTATATCTATACATATTAGTGATGGGACGATACCAATATTTTCCCCGATTCCGATACAATTACCGATTCCTTACTAAATTCCCGATTCCGATGCAATCACCGATTCCGATTCTTTATAAACTCTAAATATTGAATTATGAAGTAGCTATTTTTTCATAATTATAGTAAAAAAAAAAAATGTTAAATGTGCAGATATTTTCTTAGGCGTAAAAAATACACTTGTAAGAAATGATCTATAGATTTTATTTTTACGATTGATTAAAAATCAATAAATATTTATTATTTTATTATTATTACCAACAGTGAAAGATTTTGCTTTGAACAGAATTAAATTAAAAAAAAAAAAAGAAAAAAAAGAAAAATTAAAAGAATCTTTTATTGGAATCGGAAAGTAAGTAGTAATTTTCCGATTCGGATATCGATTCCGATACCCCTAAAAGTTCCGATTTTTTCGATTCCCGATTCCGATTTGGATTAATCGTTCCAACAACACTAGTTCTTTTTAGAAATACGTATACAGGAATTTGTTGTCCTGACATAAGCAGTTCCGACTTTGACCGAACAAAACCGAATAAAGTTTAGATGCTTCTACACAATACGAACCGAACTAAATCGACTTTGAAACTAAAACTAAATCATAGTTTAGGATTAGGTTAGGGACAGCTAGGGATAAAAAAAAATGTAAAAAAAAAAAAAAGTTTCGTGCGTATTGTATCGATTGTTCGGTGAAATTCATTAACGTTAAATTCTCCACTATACATTTTGAGATGAGGAGTGATTTTTCGTGTTATTTTGATTCAGCGGATTACTGTTCTCATCCTCACTGTGATTTTCGCAACGTTTCGGTCGATGTAACCTCCTACCTTCTTCAGGAGTATCTTGCCGAACATTTTCCAGAGATCTTAGACATCAATTTTATGAGTCTCCTGTTCCAGATCTGAGACAACATTTTCATTGGTCTGTCGCATTTAAGTTATTAATTTATTTATTAATAATAAATAACCTTTTTGTTGGGCTATCATGTTTAAATCGCAGATAGGGGGTTCGTTGTTCAATACTGCGTAAATATGCGATAGCATATTTGCTGGTCTTTGTTTAAATTTGAGGTAGCATTTTCATTGGTCTCCTAGAATCAAGCTAAGGCAGTATCTTCGTTGGTCTGACACGCTAAAATTTGAAATAGCATTTTTACTTTTCCGTTATCTTTTCTTTCAATATATATATATATATATATATATATATATATATATATATATATATATATATATATATATATATCTTCACTTCTCTTCTCTATCTGTCCTTCTTCTATATAAATAAAATCAACTCATCTTTCTCCTCGACTTTGACGTTAATAGGATTAAAAATAATGACATAAAATGCAAATGTATGCGCACAAACTGTAGCACATTATCTGAGGTGTGCTATACGCCTATTACCTCTACAGTTCCTCGACAATGGCACATTCCTATATTTTTCCCGGTGAGAGTCCACTGCCGAAATCGGTTAGATTCAATAGAAGTTACAACATCTTTTCTCTCTATTAGATTCCTCCTTTCCCCGCTCCTCATTTACACCGCAGCGGATGCGTTCACAAGGAACAGTACGAGGAAACACCGGTTTGGAATCGTACAAGGTAATTTACGCCGTATTTTTTAAAATAATCTTTTTTCCCTGATTTATGCTGTCTGTTTTTCCCATAATAAAATAAAAATAAAATTTAAAAAATAAAAATAAAAAACGCGAAAACGCGATTATTATTATTGTTTTCATTTTGTTTTATTTTAGTTAGCGTAAGACACAACCTGCGGGACTAACCGGTTTTTACTTCCATTTTTTACGATTCTAACCGTTATTTATTTATTAGTGTTTCAACTCAATGTTTACTTTTACACAAATATTTATTATTAAAACGCAACGATATCGTGATTTCACTTGCATTACATTTAAATTAAAATCAAAACAAATAAATTCATTAATAATTCGAGAAAATGCGGGACTACTGAAACTAAACCAAAAGAAACTTCACTGCGGAATTGATATTTGACCTAATTCACTTTTTACTTAATTCACCACGTTTTTTTTTTTTTTTTTTTACGCTTTCGCCTAAATGATTCCAGTTCGAGCCCCCCCACCTCTCGAACTTTTTTGGGATTGTTCAAACACCCGGGCACCGCCGGGCCGTTCGTATTGTATCACGTTCATTTTTATAATTGTTTTTGTTTTTCACGATTTTTTAAAAATAGTTTTTTAGCATTGTTTGTTTTTATAATATTTAAACACGGTTATTACTTCGCTTTGTTTTCATTTTACCATACCCCAACCACACGCGCCTCTAAAAACCCGGGAAACGCCAGGTAGCCCCCCCCCCGCTATATATATAAAACGTCCCTCTGTAATAACATAATGGTACCCCAAACTAGGAAACTTATTTTGCTGTGTTCTGATTGATTGACGCCAATCCAATGCATGGAACATTCAGATATTATTGTTAAACACTTAACATGAGAGAGCGAGGATCCAAGCGTTAAATGTGAAAAGAGGAAAGTTTCGTTATAGATACGTAAAAAGCCACTTACTTCCACATTTGATTGTACTTCAAATTGGTAGCGAGAGAGAGAGAGAGAGAAAGAGAAAGAGAGAGAGAGAGAGGAAGTCAAAAGCGCTTCAGTATATTGTAGTGTGTCATTTGCAGAGATATCAAGGGAAGTGATGTGAACATTATTTATGCAGAACAGGATGAGGTGTAATCTCAGAATCTATCCACTGAGCACGACAACTGTAGTACTATATGTTTCAAACGGTAGCTCGTCGACATCTACTTAAAAAAAAACAATTAGAGAGACAAACATTTCACGATTCAGGATATATTTCATAAATAAAGACTTTTTGAGGTAAACATTTGTGCCAAAATCTATCGAATGTATTTTAAAGTTATTCACTTAAAACGAATTCCCTGTTAATAGACTCGGCATCTACTTTCTTCTCACCGAACAGAGATGCGAGAAGTATAAGCCAGCACCCCAGAGGTGGGGCACTTTGAATTCCTAAACAATTGCCTGGACAGACCAATCGGAATTCTCAGATGGGATGGCGCGCTTAACTCAGTCAGCAATTAAGCAAATCTTTCCCAACAAGGAGATGCAATGCTTGAGAGGATGGAGCTCCTTTGACTACTCAGGATCAATACGACAGTCCGACTGATAAAAAGCCACCGAATTGGTCCAGTTTTTACTGAGCTGATTATCGAGGACGGATGTTCGATTAGCATATACTTGTCTCAGTTATTTGCTTGACTCCTTGTAGATAGGACAGTCAGCACGTCAGCTGTATATTTTGCAGGACGAAATATACATTACTTGTTACTAATAAAATTGTTTTTGTTTAGGTGGTAGATATACTTCTAGAGTAAAAAAAAAACGAAAGAAAAAAATGACGGGTATGATCACGTAAAAACAATAACAAACAAGAGTAAGAGAATAAAGGAGTTAAAGAAATCAAAAACGGAACAAAAAATGCCACGTGTCATCACAAAGTAAACAAACACATTGTCCAGAAGAAAAAATGAGTAAAACGTACCGTTGATGTCAGAGAGGGGATTGGATAAAAAAAGAAAAGGGTCTGCTGTGTCGGCAGTGGTTGTATAAAGGAAGAAAAACCAACCGGAAGAGGAAATTCGGAAGAACGTAACTTTCTAAGTAAGAGTAACTTAAAAGGGAGATAATTGGTTCAAAACGGGGAGACAAAGCACCTAATTTTAAAGTAAAAAAGGTATAAAATACAAATATCTCAACAACTTGACCCGATAAGAAAAAAACGATGTGATTTATGTTCTCATTGTCTTTGCTTCTATGTGTACCAAGCACACATGTGTCAGGTGCGAAAGCGCAAATCAATGAAGCAAGAGTGTCAGCATTGCTTCTTAGTGTATACTTTGCAAAACCTTCCTCGACTTTGCCTGCAACTGCTGAGCCTTGTTGCTCTCAGTGTCAGTGTTAAAACCTACACTATTAATGAATATTTGAGACCAATGAAGAGGACTTCATGCAGATGCATTCGGAATCAGCGCCCCCAAATTAGTCTCAATCATCTTAGAAAGCTTGGGCACCAAAAAAATGTGTAAAAAAGAATGCGAAAAGTATAAAAGCTTATAACTTTTCTTTATTCAGTGACGTGTAGGAATACAAAATAACATTATGAAAAAAACTAAAAAAATTTTTTTGCAGGTACATATTTTCGACCGACCCTTCAGTCTTCATCGGTGTAGTGAAAGTGATAGCAGACACGGGGAAAAGGTGTATTCAGAATCAGCGCCCCCAAATTAGTCTTAATCATCTTAGAAAGCTTAGGCACCAAAAAAATGTGTTAGCCAATGTTATATAGCGAAGAAACTTTGTCGGTTTTACTAAGATGCAAAATACCAATCTCAAGTGTTTATGCAAGAAATAATAAATGGTATACAGAACAATAAAAACGTTTTGCGAACTCCAAAACCTCCGAAAAGTTATCTCGTGTGAAGAAAGCGCCCTGTTAACAGGTGCGCACGCTTTAGGCGTTCACAAAGCAAAACAAAACAAGTGTCACTAAAACCTAATAATTACTTAACACTTTACGAGTCGCACGGCGTTAACTTGTGGTTTTGTTTCTGTTTTTAGTTTAATCATTTCCTTTATTTTTTTTCTTTTATCCCCTTTTCTTGTGAGCTGATGAGGTTATTTAGTTAAATTTTTCACCAATATATTTCCTTACGTACTTCTTTGTCCTTTTCTTTCTCTCCTTTTCGTTCTCGTTTCTTTCTTTTCCGTATTTTCTTTCTTTCTTTCTTTCTTTCCTTAATCGTTTTCTTTTTATTTTCTTTCATTTTTAATGCAACTTTTTGCATTTTTGTTTTCAATGTTTTACCTTTGATTTCATACTAGATTTTCTTCGTTTTATTTCCATTTTGAAGATGCTGACGAGAAAACCTTACAGTCAGATTTTAACGGGAGGAGCAATGATAAATAAGTACGCTTTTCTCTATTTTTTTTTAGTTAAGCGTACTCACAGATCAAAGAGGTCTTCCTCGAGCGATTCGGATGTTTATTTAGAGCTGTTTAATTTCTGGCTCAGATGGTAGAGCGAATGACGTTGTCATTCAGGTCCGGTTTCGAATACCACTATAAGTAGCTGTAGTTATGAGCCATATAAATAAGAAAACATGTATAGGCATATATATATATATATATATATATATATATATATATATATATATATATATATATATTTATATATATATATCTATATATATATTTATATATATATAAATATATATATATATTTATATATATATTTATATATATATATATTCATATATATATATATATATATATATATATATATATATATATATATGAATGGAAATGTATAAAAAGAATGCGAAAAGTATAAAAGCTTATAACTTTTCTTTATTCGGTGACGTGCAGGAATACAACATAATATTATAAAAAAAAATTGAAAAAAAACTTTTTTTGCAGGTACATAAATTCGGCCGATTCTTCGGCCTTCAACGGTGTAGTGAAAGTGATAGCAGACACGGGGAAAAGGTGAATGGGAAAAGAAGGAGTAGTAGGAGGATATATATATATATATATATATATATATATATATATATATATATATATATATATATATATATATATATATATATAGTGTTGAGCCTGGTAAGTACCAGATGGGTGACCATTTGGGAATTCTAGGAACTTTATGCGCTCTACGCTTATGTCGGCATTTGTTTTCTATCGTCTTATACACACTTCACTTGCTACTGGTATTTAAAAATGTCGTCTCAGGAGCGGTGTGGTTGGTGACTGCGCACCTCCTGCCACAAAAATTTCACGCGCAGGCACCCCTTCGTGGGTATCCATGGCCTGTTAAAGCCTGAAGGAACCCTTATCTATAATATAAAGCTGAACATCTGTGTGTGTGTCTGGTCACGAATAGGCTCCTATATGGTTGACTATTATAGAAAACTTATCACATATAATGATACAAGATGTATCGAGACATAGGAATGGGTATGATTGATCTGGCATAATGATGATTCATTAACATTGTGGGGTCTTACATGATAAGGGGTTGGCCCCTTTTCATGTAAGTAAAAATAGGGAATTAGTTAAATGTAAATATGAAATAGGATAGTCAAGGATTCGAACTTGCGAAGCTAGATTTGGAATTGAAAATTCCAATCACAAGTTAAAATAAATACAGAATGTTATTGAAATAAAGAATTGCAATTGTTTAGCTTACATATCTGTATATGGAAAAGGAATGTAATAATGAAATTTTTTTCTGTTAAGGAATTTAATCGTCAATTGAAATAGTAAACATTTTTTGTAAAAATGTTATTTGAAAAATAGGTTACTGAACTCAGGGTCATATCAAGGTTGGCAACGTAACGCATGTCATCCAACGTGCCTTATGAGCACATATTTAATCATGCGATGACGTGACGAGTACTCAATATAGGAAAGAGTTCGAAGTTAATTAGGGAGAGTTAGATCAATCAGATCAGAGGAGCAGAGAGGTTCAGACCGATTCTCGGTACCCTCTGCAAGTGAGAGGGGTTTAGAGATAACCATGTAACAACTTTGAATTCCTGAAATACAAAATCATGGAGCGGTCATGAAATAAAGGAAGTCATTATCTTTGTGTATCTGCGTCTTCTGTGTTCATCATTACAACGAGAAATGTAACGTGTTTATATTATATGCACAACTGTCAAAACGTAAATGTCAAACGCACTATCTCTTGGTCTATCTATCAAGATATTCATAAATCTACTCTCATTGAATTGGTTCTCTTGCAGTAACATGTACACCGTCTATTATATATATACAGAACTGTCTCTCTCTCTCTTTATATGTACATTGTCTCTATATCTCACCAATGTCTCTATCTCTTACAACATGAACATCTTAAGACATATGAACATTCAACGTATGAACACTCCTAAGACTGTCTCTATTACTCAAAAACTCTCACAGATATGAACAACAACAAATAACATCAGTCCTCTTCTAATAAGTATTACATAACATATACGAATACTTGGTGCCGTATTTTGTACTTCTAACAATAACACCACCACGTACCATATGTGTACTTTGGTGCCGTGACCAGGATTTAAGTTCATTCGAACCTTGCCTCTCCATAACACTCCTCCCCTGCCACAAAAAAATTATATATGCATGTAATGATTTTTTTAACTTCTAAATTTCATGCATATTTCTAGTTTTTTCAAATGTATTTATTATTATTTTTCTTTTTTCAACGACGTCTTTTTCTGTTCCACAATAAATCATTTTAACATTTTTTCTTGTCCACTACCGTTAATGCATTTAAGTTATTTATTTTTCTCTCTATTTTTTTCGTAGACATAATTTAACAGCCGTTCCATATAAGTTATCAACTTTACCAAATTTTCATTACTAATGATTACTATAATGTCCAATTTCTACTGTACACTCTTTAACCCTTATCCTTGAGTGGCCTCTTGGCCTTGATAATGTGGTGATGCCTATGTAAAAAAAAAAAGAATCCATTATCTCATACATATTTTTTTCATTTCTTTTTCTCGAAGTCTCTCTCAATGTATGTTTTTGTTTCATTTCAAATAACAAAGATGGTATTTTCACCCCAATTTTAAAAATTGACATTGAGGCAGCCGACGTCCGATAGACTATGCTTTCTTCTGCTCAGGATACTTGATTTTTAACTTTACATTCCAATTACTTTTTTGAAATTAGAAGCAGCTCTATCTCTTCCTAAGACGTCAGTTGCTTGAACCATGGAGATAAGGGATCTTTGGGTTTCCCTTTTATTGAATAGGACGGTGTTCACAGTTTACTTAATTTACCTAAATACAGAGTATTTTTCTAACCCATCCTAAACAATTCCCTATCTTCTGTTCTTCCTTCCTGCTACCAAACATCGTACTAACTCTATTTACGAGAGGTCGGTCCCTATTTCTACCCTCGTACACTGCATACGACGTATACGGATAGCTGATTTCGTCTATACTGGTTTCACGTCCCGCCGTCATGCTCCGTGTCATGATTTTTCGTTCCATCAACGGTACATAAGATTCCTCATCCGACCCCTCTCGTTGATTACGACTCTTCTGTATTGCATAACCAGCTTCGTCTGTGGCTGATTCGCTGTCTGAATCACTAGATTCCTTTGGAACGGACAATGCAGCTTTTCTTAACGGCCTCTCTGTAGTGGGAATCTCCCACTCCTCGATAGACGCTATCCTGAGATGCTCTGCATGCGCCTTCGTTATAGAGCCCGTTAATTGATCCTTAATTCTATATGAAACCGGCACAGTCTTTTCTATCAGTGCGTAGTACGGTTTCCATCGTATGTCTAGTTTTCCTCGCTTTTGGTGGTTTTTATAATACACCAAATCACCAACCTTAAATTCGACGGCTCTTGTTTTCTTCTTAGATCTATCTATCATTTTTTCTGGCATTCTTTAAATTACTCCTTACTAAAGTAAAGGTTCGATGCATTTCCTGTAGAGCGATTTCATGATCCTCATCCCAATAGTATACTCTGCGGGGTCTTAGAATATTGTCCAACGGCAGAACAACATCTCTATTGTAGAGTAAATAAGAGGGTTAAAATTTCGTCGTTTCGCTTACATGGAACCTGACAGCCGCTAACATCTGATTCATGTATATATCCCACGACTGGTCATTGTCCCCTATTTTCTTCGCTAGGACGTCATGCATCGTTCTATGGAACCTTTCAACTTTGCCGTTACTCTGGGGGGTGATAGAACGATGTGGTCAAATGATGCACAGTGACGTCCCCTAATGCCTTTTTCATTGTTGTGTTTATGTTCTCAGGCCCGTTATCCGTTAAAAGCGGCAGTGGTGCCTGAATCTGGGAAAAATCTCGTCAATCAACAGATGCATCACTGTTTCTGCTTTCTTATTCGGAACGGCAAAAGCCTCTGGTCAACCACTGTACATATCTATAAAAGTCACTATTTATTGGTTGCCTGATAGAGGCAAGGCCCGGAAACATTTAACGCTAGTTTAGCGAAAGGAAAAGGAGTCAAATCGCTCTCCTGTATTTGAGGTTGCTGTTTCCTCAAATTTCTGGTTTGGCACGGAATACATTTACCTATGTATTCGTTTAGCTGTTTAAATAAACCAGGCCAGAAATATTTTTGCTTAAAGCGTAAAACGTTTTTTCCACGCCCATGTGACCATTATCATCATGGTATTGAACTAAAACCCTTTCTCTTAGATGCGACGGAATATATAACCTAATTATCGGTTCGTTGTCAGGTTGCGACAAGTAATATACTATATCGTCCATTATTATGTAATTTTTTCCGTTCCATCTTGGACGCTTTACCGTTTTTCATTCGCATCTTTAAATCTACAATCTCCCTATCTACTTCCTGTTCCTTACATACATCTAAACCCGATAATGTAGGACGCTCGTGTGCTATCGATGAGTCTTCAGCATCCTTATGTGATACAAAATCTTCTGGCTCAAAATGATTTGAATTTATTGCACTCACCGTGTAATTCATACTGTCTATTTCTACAGGGGGATCATCATTGTCCTGGCTCGAATCTTCAGCGCGTGACAAGAGATCCGCACAAACGTTGTCTTTCCCCTTCAGGTACCGTATGGTGCACTTATAGCCAGCCATACTTAAAGCCCATGTCTGTATCTTCCTATTTTGTATTGGTGGGTTCAGTAAATACTCCAATGGTCTATGGTCTGTATAGATGGTGAACGTAGCACTATGCAAATAGTGATTTAATTTATTCAGGGCATAGTGTATCGCATATGCCTCTTTCTCTATCGTTGACTATCTGGTTAGAGTATTACTCAACTTGTGGTAAAAGTAAATAGGTTTTCTACCTCTTTACCTTCCTTTGGGTCATAGACAATTTGTGACAGACATGCCCCAAACCAATGATCAGAGGCATCTGTACACAGTCGGTAGTCCTTATCCGGATCGGGATAAGCCAGTGTTACCATATCTGCAAGCTTCGTTTTTAGGCTATCAAAGGCAGACTGACATGCATCGTCCCAATAAAATCGTGCATGCTTCCTCGTTAATCGGATAAACGGCTCGGCGATATCGGAAAAATTTTTTATAAATCGCCGATAGTACGATGTAATACCAATGAAATCTCTTACTTGCTTTACAGTGGTTGGAGTCGCAATCATTTTTATAGACTTTACTTTATCCATGTCTGGCTGTATACCCCTCTCACTAACTTTGAACCCCAGATACTGTATTTCTTTATTAAAAAACCCACACCTCGTTGCTTTTATCCTAAGATTGTGCTTGCGCAAACTACCTAAGACCTAATCTATGTGTTTTATGTGATCTTCCTTTGTATTGGATATGGAAATAAAAAAATTAAAAATTAAAAATAAAAACGTTTACAAGTGTTTTTGATATACATGTACGTAATAATACTTTGATAAGTACGTTTTCACTTAAATAGGAATAGTATAATAAAATTGTGGGGTCTGCGTTCGCGCCTGGCCTCCATAGAATGGAAATAGACAAAAACTTTAATAAAAACTTTTCATATCTATCTGCGAAAGTACACTTTGATAATTATGTTTCAGTTTGAAGAAATATGTTATAATAAAATTATGGGGTGTTCGTTCGCGTCTGCCCTCCATAGAATGGAAATATGTCACAAAGTTTAACAAGTTTTTTTTAAATATAGATCCACAGAATATTGTAATAAGTGTTTCACTGTGAACAGGTATGGTATAATAAATTATGGATTTTTAAGTATTTTATTTTTACTTTCATCATATTTTGCTTTGGTTTTGATACCCCCAAATTCGAAGTTATCTCTTTACAACCTTTCCTTTTCATAACCTATCGTACGTCCATTTTCTGTAGGCTGTTTTTGACCCCAGTCAACGACGGGTATTTTTGCTAGTATATATATATATATATATATATATATATATATATATATATATATATATATATAAACACGGTAGTGTTTGAATATATGGTTAAGTTGCAGTTTTAGTCATTTAGAACTGCTTTAAAGCTTCACCGCTCACTCATTTTTCGACTAAGTTTCAAACAATTATTACAGTTCATAGATCACCTTCTCAGCTATATTGTGAAAATTGTTTTTCAATTTTCGTTCAGTAAAACAAAAGTTATGAATTTTCTGGTGTTAAAAATAGTAAAAGAATGTAAGGATGTGAGCGACGCTTTTTATGACTGGTTTCCGTAGAAACCACGTCGCTGGGGCGACTTCTGTTGCTACTTATTCGAAAAGAGAAATAACAAGTGAAACAGAGAACGAAAGCATGAAAGGGAGATGATTGGGAAGATTTTATTAAAAGCAGACGAGTGCCGTATATTGTTATTACATATGTGTATGTTATGTTTATGGGGGCAAAAAGTAAGACTGAAATTAAACAAGGAAAAGGGAATTTATTGGAAGACTGAAAAAATCGTGGATTATAATAGAAAAATGTGAGCATGAAAAGTAATATCGTTAAGCTTGAACATTGAAAAGTAAAGGACTAGTTGTTAAAACTGGAAAAGAAAAGGACAAGGTATTCTAGTAAAATATAAAATAAATTTATAACTTAAAATATTACAACATAAAAAATTAATCATATAATGTTATAAATTGGATTTTAAAAAATTCTGAATTCTGCAAGATTTTAAGTTATAAATGTATTATATTTTTTTACTAGAGCATTTTTGATAGAATATTTTTTCTATTTTAATTATATATACATTAGCTGTATAGAATCTGGGATGTCAGGTCGAAATATATTGATGGGCGAAAGGTTTAGTCAAGAAGTATTGAAGATACACCGAATATCTTAACTTGTTACGATATTCCTGGAAGCATAAAACACACGGATCTTCAATAATAGAAATCAAAAGGAAATAACTCTCATAACTTAAATAAATAAAACTTTTTTTTTACCGCAACTAATATTTGCAGAAAATGAATTAAAATTAAATTAAATTAGATATAAATAAAATTAGAAATAAATGAAATAAATGCCCTATAAATGATATTTCTAAATAGGACAATTAAGCCAATTCTGTTACTAATAACCATAAATAACATGGTGTTAATTATTTAACTAAATTTTCCTTAACGTATTATGCAAATGAGGTTACTTCTTTAACGTATAATTTTTTTGAATAAATAGTATAAATAAAGGTATATTGGAATGCAAGTGTGTAAGGGCTCTTTTTTATTATGAAAATTGATTTGTGAAGCGGTGGACCTTTTGTACATATTAATCAAATTGTAAACAAACAGGAATATAACTTTACTAGCTGGGCGCCCGGTGTTGCCCGGTCGTACAATACGTTTAAACATGATTTTTTTTAATTTATGCAGATTACGTATGTATTATTATAGAATCAATCTTCTTTTTTTTTACACAGTGATCACCACTTATCAAGGCCCGGAAGCCACTCAGGGATAAGGGTTATTACAAGTACATTACGTTAGTGTGGAGATTTGATGAAGTTTTTAATTAAATCGCAGTTCATTAGGAATTTGTTAACATTGGACTTGAAGACATCCAAGTTGTAGTCCGGAGGGAAGCAGGCAGACGGAACAGAGTTCCACAGGCGTGCAGTTCTAAGAAAGAAGCTTTGTTCATGGAATCCGCGTTTTGATTTAGGCACAGATATAGAGTGGGGGAAATATTTCACAGTGGATTCAGCTAGACGGGTGTTTTTCGTGAGACAGGTGTTTTTCGTGAAAGATTTTGATTATTATATATTACTAGGAATAATTTTGCATATGGACTGATTCGCAAAAAAAAAAAAATAAAAATAAAAAATAATAATGATAATGTCGTTAGTCACATTCCGTCTGTTTTTGTTTACAATATTACGTCGGCTGATATTTGGGTTTGACGATAAATGCCCTAGAAAAGTCATTTCTGGTTAATTTTTAGCTTTAAAATATGCAAATGTCGAAATAATTTTGCGACGATTTTAAATCGTACCTTTTGTATCGTAAATTGAACTCATTAATCAGAAAAAAATTAAACTAAAATGAGGAGGTACATCTCGGCTTGAACAGGGGATCATTCGATCTGTAGTCGAAAACATTACCACTAAGCTATATTGCCAGATGACGACAGGTCTTTTTTAAGAAGAAAATGATTTGCTGAGAATTGAATTTTCCTTGATTTGCTGAGAATTACCTTCCTTGACCGGTGTAACGTAAAATATCCCTCTGTGAAAAATTATTTTTTTTTATCCATAAGAAAGAAATACTATTTTAGGATCGAATTTTTTCAATTTTCGAGACTTATCGAATGAATTTCTGCACAACACCTATCTAAGAACACCGACAGATATATAAATTACCTTTGTGTAAAATTTGCAAAAGATAGGATCAGCCGTTTGGGAACCTACAAGGGACTCTCTCGCTCTCGCTCTCTCTCTCTCTCTCTCTCACACACACACACACACACACGCGCGCGCGCATAAAGTGACGTTTATATAAAATCAGATTTTAACAGAGAAATTATAATATATAAATTATTATTATTATTATATATATATATAACATTATATATATTATTATTATTATTATTATTATATATATATATATATATATATATAAATATATATATATATTAATATATATATTACATATATTATTATATATTTATATATATATATATATATATATATATATATATACAAATCCCCGAAATTATATATATATATATATATATATATATATATATATATATATATATATATATATATGAATCCCCGAAACAGTGTTTCATGGTAAACAACTGATGATCCCTTGAAAAATAAAAAAAAATGGTATTATAGTAAATTCGAGAGAGTTGATGCAGTGATTGCAGGTGATTAAATGACTTACTGACTAGATGTTTTTTTTTAACGAATGATGAAAAGTAATTTTTTGTATAGTTTCAAATGTTAAAACCTTCAAAGACTTTATATATATATATATATATATATATATATATATATATATATATATATATATATATATATATAACATTGATTTAGTAAGTGAGTTATTTGTGAAAATTTGGCAATAGTAGATAATAGACATTTTGGCAGGGTCTTTGTCGTATATATTTTAATCTTGTCAAGACCTGGAATTTTCACGGCAAGTGCTCATTTGCACTCATATGACATGGCATTAAAATAACGATCAAACAGAAACAGGCGAGCAGCATCTTTTTGTGGGATAGAGGTTCTAGGGAGAAGAAAAGAGCATCACTTACTAGGTTTCGAAGTCAGTTTTGAACTCTTTCAAGGCATGATAGAGTGCTCCGAACAGCTCCCCCTTAGAGGTAGCAACAGTACTCCAATTGAGGACGTATTTACCCTTGTAAACGCAGAGGATTATCGCGGGAGTGAGATACCTTCTGGAGCGATAGAATGAGGCAACTATTTTTCCAGCGACTTGGCAACGGGTTTTATGTAAGTCTTTCATTTCAGGTCAAGAGTGAAGGTCAGACCCAGAAGCTTGTCGTGAGAGAGTTTTTCTTAAGAACCATTTATTGAAATCTTCGTCGGGTCCGCGTCTCTTTAAATGTTGTACATAAGATTTGATATTCATTTCTTTCTCACTATCAGCTCTGGTTAGGCCGATATCATTAGGAATAATGACTTTAACTAGGTTGGTTGGTTGTTTTTGGTTTACGAGATATCAATTCTTTCCAGGTTATTAAATGCCGAATCCAGTGATTTTGAAAAAAAATTTTTAATAGAATATATATATATATATATATATATATATATATATATATATTGTTGTTGTTTTTTTCAAGTTGGTTTCTATTTAACCCATAGTTGGGACCCTAGCAGGTACTACCACTCCGCGTCATGGTGGAAGCAATAGGAATTAAGGGGTGGCTCCACACTCCCCCAAATCCCGAAAGCTGGTGCGTCACCATCGGATATAGTTTAAGGTCATATCCAGGACAACTTTAACTAGGATTGCTACCACTCTCCTATTATGGTTTAAAATATCTAGTGTGAGGATTTATAAAATAAACTTCGAAATCATATTTGTTTAAGCCAGCACCTTTCTCCACAGCTCTTATATACTCGATACCGATGAGACAGGGGCCTACCGGCTTTGCCCGGGCGTAAAATACGCTTAAATATATTTTAATTTGTACAGATTTCATATATAGTTAATACTATTTGAGTCGTGATTTAAAAAAAAATGTATTTAGGTGTCATCAGCTTAAATTGAAACTGAAGCATTCAAAGCTGGTGACGTTACCACTGTACGAACGTGATACGCATATAAGCCGAGTAAAATCTAAGAACAAAAAATAAACTAAGATGAATGTGCCAAACGTTTAACAGTTTTGTAAAACGATTTGACCGATTTTGACCCTTAAAATCTAGTTTAACCTGATAAAGACCCATAAAAGAACGGTCCGTCAAAAATCTAATTATTTGGGGCCTCTAGCGCCGCTCTGAGATTGTTAGTTTCGGAGGAGATATAGTTTAAAAATATGGAGACAGCCAGACATACCGACAGAAAGACAGACCGACAGACAGACAGACAGACAGACAGACAGACATATAGCCGTTTATATATTAGATTTACGGATATACGAAGGGCGTTCCAAAGGTTCCGAATTTTATTCCGCCCAAATGACTTATAGGGGATTGCGATTTGCGTTGTTATGATGACCGAACTTATGCACACATGGATTAAATATTTCATTTCTCTGTTGCTGATATTGATGTCCGAAACACTAAGAAAGCAATCTTTGTCATAGACGTGTGTCAAAAACAGAGATCCGTCACTGAATTCCTGATAAAAGTACATTAAAAATGATAGCGACTATTTTTTGAACTCTGTCCAGGAGCGAGAGACTAGTATCAGATGCACCAGCCCAAATGTGACAGCAGTACTCCCTGCATGGGCTAATGGTGGCTTTGTCGAAGTACAAGATACTTCCAGGTGTAAGAAACTTTCTAGCACAGTAGAGGGAGCCCACCATCTTCGTAACAGCCTTGGCAATGATCTGGATGTATCTATTCCAACTCATGTTCCTTGTGAATGTTAGGCCGAGCAGTTTGTAACGAAGTACTTTCAGGTGATGTAGCTTTCGCCATAGCTGTTGGTAGTTGGTAAGGTTTCGTGTAATTATTAAAGGAAACGAGCTATTACAAGTGTTTATGTTTTACAAAGGGTATCACAAATCTTCATGTTATATAAAAGGTGGCTATATTAGAAGAAGAAGATGCTTCATACCTTTTTTCTCCGGGGTATTTCTGTCTTCACTGCTGGTTTCTGTGATGAAACATGCAACAACCAACACTACAAACGATTATAGAAACCTGAATTTTCTCCTGTTATGAACCACAAGACAACGACTTTATATTTTATAAAATATAAATTTATTTCAGGCTGTATTAGTTGGCCTTCACCAGGAGTCTGCTTACGCATCTACATTGCATGCTCCTTTCTAACCCTGCTTCCCGGACTTGGAGCGCATCTGTTCACTTTGGTGACCAAACACAAACGCTCCAATCTAATCTTTTTGATCTCTTAACTTAGCAGTTCCGTCGACGTCATCATCAAAAGCAGACCTCTCCAAACTTGTGATCTCTGTCACGTACGCAACTGTTGAAGGTTATTTTGTTTATATTTAACTTAGCTAATTTCTGTAAACGTCTTCAGCTAGAACCCATTGTTACATTCCAGACCAATTTATTCTCTAAATATTAAATAACTTCCAATCTAAACTAGTTTGACAATATCATTGGATGGATAAATAGATAGATAGATAGATAGATAGATAGATAGATAGATAGATAGATAGATAACTAATTGAACTTTTAATTTTGTTATTATCTAACAGAGGTTGAGACCACGCCGTGAGAATCGATGACTGGACAGACTTGGATTATTTAAGAAGGTAGCTCTACAAGAATTTGGTAACATTGAACTTACAAAGCCTTGAATTTAAGCTTTTCAAAACAAAATCTCAGATGATCAATCGATTTGATTTCAGGTGTTGGAGGAATGAATGCAGTTTCCATAACATGTTTCATGATGTTGCAAATTTCTGTCCACACGTAGAAAAGCAGTTATTGATAACATATGTATGTAATGAAGGTTAGTACAGCTTATATATATATGTATATATATATATATATATATACATATATATATATACATATATATATATATATATATATATATACTAGCAGAGAGACCCGACATTGCCCGGGATTGAATGATGATCTTTTAAATATACGAGGTGCCTTCAATAAGTTGCTAGCCATTTTTCGTATGGACACTTTTATTGATAGCACACATATGAAACCCGAGTTCTCTTCGAAATAATCTCCTCCAGCGTCAATGCATGTGTTGTATCATTCAAACAACTTCTTAGGAATTGTGTTTCGCTGACAAGTACTTGTAAAAAAAAACGTCGATTATGAAAGTCCCGTTCAGTTTTATTTACACAAAGAAAGATAAGAAAATTATTTACAGTGGTTGTGTCTAGATGCTTTCTTGAGACTGCTGTATAGGGATAGCCAAAAGATTGGAACATATTCGAGCACCTACCAGGAAACTTACGATATGGTACAGATAGACTAGCGACCCCACTTCTGTGAGAAAGAATCAGTTCGGAAAGGAAGAGGACATCCCTTACTATATTAAAAAAAAGGCTTTTTTACTCTATCAGGCGCGACACATCCCCAGATGTGACAACAGTATTTAATGTTAGATATTAGGGACACTACGTTAATAATAACAAGTAAGTCAGCTAGTGTGATTTTTGAGAAGGACCACACTGAGTGCATAATGATAACCCAGAAATGAGTGACGTAAATTAAAACAGAGGGCAGCAGGTCAAACGGTAGACAAAATAAAGATGACGCATGTCGTAAGGTTTCTTCTACTGGGAGAAACAAAGGGTTTTCAGATTAGTGTCTCCGTGGAAGCCGTACGAATGAGACACTGCAAATAAAGAAAGAAACCGTTTACTTTAAGGCGAGTGTTACTTTGATGTCAGTCCGTTCGCGTTACTCATTTTAGTTAAGTTAGAGAGTGAGGAAGTAAATAATTAGCTATTAGTCTCTGTATCCTGAATCAATCCTCTCAGCGACCGTCTCATTGTGTCTTCAGTCTTCGTGGAAATAAGTTTATTTGCATAGTAACCATACGACGAAGTATAGCGACTATTAAAGAAGTGAAAAAAGAAGATCCACGCGCGTATAAAGAACACACGTGTGTATAAAAACTTGATTTTCTTTCATTTGAAAATAGAACTCTAAATATTTGATATAATACAGTGTAATTCGGATAGAAGAGGCCTCATCTGAGGTCCCTACTACTCTCTTATATTCGGGTTAAACTTATCTCCAGGGTTCTTATATCCGGGTTACACTGGCTCTAATTTAGGACCAGAGAAATATCCGTGTTTCACAGGCTCTAATTTGGGACCAGAGAAAATAGCTCTTATAGATGGGATTTTTCTTATATTCGGGTCTCTTTTATCCGGATCACACTTTATATCGAGAGGAAAACTACATTTTGTCTATATGATTCATAATTATTTATGTTTTTAAATAAGTTCTTAACTTTCTCTAAAGATGCTGTGATTGTGATGGTGTTAATCCTAAAATGAAATGTAGGATTTTATTATAACGACTAAATGTGTCAAAAATATTGTTTAAAGTTACATAAGATAGTGGATAATAATCTAGGCATAATACATTTTCATGTGGCATCTGTTGTTGCAAACCTACAGTACTTTATAACTGCTTCATTTCTTCTTTAATATCGATCTAATAGTTTTTTTTTCCTATATTTACCTTTATCTAAACTCCTCTTTCTTTTCTCTTCCCCAAATTCGATCATGAAATTAGCATGCACCAGTAACCCATTCTATTGCAATTAAATCCTTTTCACTAAAACTTTTTTTATCGTAAACAAATTCCAAATTGATAAATATGAAAAGTCAGCGATTATTCAAATAATCACCATTTTTATCTTTTCATATTCTTGCCTTTTTATTTATTTTTTCTCTTCAGCTCTCAATAGCGACTTATTAAAAGTCATTGTCGTCTACAATACGAAAACTTATTTTTATTCATGTATTGAAATATTTCGCACCGTTTACAGGGTCAGCATGTCAAAACATATCGTTTAAAACACAAATAACAAACATAGACTCACACATACACACGCATATATACATAAATATATATTATTTAAATAAAACCCCATATATATATATATATATATATATATATATATATATATATATATATATATATATATATCGTCACCCACATAGAGTACTGTTTCGGTGTTTCACAGTTCATTAGTGCGGCTAGACAACTACTTCAAGCCAGGATCGAAACCCGATCGCCCAAAATGACAGTAGGAGCTTCTAACCGTTGCGATATATATATATATATCTATATCTATATATATATATATATATATATATATATATATGAATAAATATGCATATATATGCGCATGTAATACGCATATATATAATTAACTAATAATTATTCGATACCTACGGACACAGATGTTTCATGCCTACGCAACCATCAGTTTAGGAGGTAACTATTTTCTACCCTCAAGGCCACTGGAAATTAAGAACGATAAAACGGGCGAATACATTAAACAATCTAATCACTTCAGGTATTGCTGCTGAGGCTTCCCGGATCTTCCTTCTGCAGAGTTTGTTCTGTAGATTCTGTGTGGGGGAGACCTCAAAGTAGGTGACAGCACGGTGGACAGTGCGTCGCCAGGTGACACAATCAGCAGCAGGAGTAGGCCACTGGTGGTGGTTAATGTGGCAGAAATAGAGTGACTTCTTCAGAGAGGTTTTATATATACGAAAAAAAATACATTAATAAATTTACGTGAGGGATTTGAACCTACAGACTACATCATGCAAAAAAACAAAAACAAAAACAAAAACAAAAAAATAACAAAACAAAAAAAAAACAAAAAA
Source organism: Euprymna scolopes (assembly GCF_053919585.1). Classification (NCBI taxonomy): domain Eukaryota; kingdom Metazoa; phylum Mollusca; class Cephalopoda; order Sepiida; family Sepiolidae; genus Euprymna; species Euprymna scolopes. Next base: position 26,471,599 of record NC_136492.1, on the reverse strand, counting down.
AAACACACCATCAACTCATCCACAGTAGAATTTTCACGGCCTGTTGTTCTATCATTGTTACTAAGCGACGACATGGAAAAATGGCTTTACCGATGATAGATAAATAAAATAACGGTTTTGATTATCGGTAATTATCGGGGGTATTCTGAGACAAAACTTAAGTAAGATCACTCGTAGACTTATGCACTAAAGTTCTGTAAATTTTAAATAAAATCTGTTCAACCGTTTCGGCGTCGCTAAGGAACGTACTCACACACACAGACACAAAGTTGCATATATATATATATATATATATATATATATATATATATATATATATTAGGATCAATATAATATACATTTTTATTAAAAATATATTAACGGCTCTATAATGTTATTCAAAATCTCTTTGACAACGCACTCCCCACCGTTTTTGAATTGCCATACTTTTTCCGTTTCTATAATGGAACTGCGTCACACTTTTCACAATAAGAATTTTCAAATATTTGTATTGGTGTTTTTGATTTCTTAATTGCATTCATCCAGAGGAAGTGTCGAAATAAAAACGAAACGTTTGTGAATACATAACTCAGTTTGTTCCTTTTTATTTCTCAATTTCGTCGGAATACTATTTCCATTAATTTAATGATATATATATATATATATATATATATATATATATATATATATATATATATATATATATATATATGTAATTAGAATAATGGAACTATCTTTACATAACACCAAAAGATAGAGGAAGTGAGGAAGCAGGGCTTTGGAAATCCTTTTACTCGAATACGATGTCCAGCATGTTAAAAATACACCTTTTGTTGTAAAAATCTAATGGATAAACATCTGAAGAAGTTGATGGGGACAGGATATTTTTACGGAAACATAAATCGTAAAATTGCCAACTCATCAATGAAACAGCTGTAATGGAAAAAACCCAAGGAAATAAACGAAGGTTATTAAAAGAAAACGTGAGTCTTTGAATTTTCAACAAAATTTTACACTATATATGCTCTGCCCCTATTAAATAGGCACATTGAGCTTAACTTAAAATTAACGGTGAATGGGTTTAAAATAACAATCTAGACCCGTTAAACGAAAATGGTATGAATTGAAAGTAACGACATTTCAAAAACAAACTATATATATATATATATATATATATATATATATATATATATATATATATATATATATATATATATATATATATATATACTAGCATTTCAGCCCGGCGTTGCCCGGGTGTTTGGAGGTGTATGTTGGCATTAAAAAAAAGTCAATTTATTTTTAACTTTGATCCCTATTACGACCCCAAACATTTATTGTTTTGGGCTCAAATGAAGTTATTAAGTTAGATCCATGTCCAAGGAACTTATATCTAAAATTTCAAGTGTTTATACTCAAAATTGGCGGAGGGTTTTTTTCGAGTTCTCACAGGTCAAATCACTGAAATATGACCTCTTACCAGCCAAATTTCTAGCCGAAAATTAATTACGAAGATTTCCCCAAATCTCAGTACCCTGTATATCAAATTTCGCGTCTGTAGACTGAAAATTGACAGAGTTATTACGTAGGGAAATGTACACACACAGACACAGACACACACAGACACACACGGACACGTTCTCTTATATATATATATATATATATATATATATATATATATATATATATATATATATATATATATATATATTGAAGGCGAGCAACATTACGTTTTGCGAGAGCATTGAGATGGCCGCTCAAAATGAAAATGAACCCGAAATCAACAGTGGATATGTAGAAACGAGGACAACGTTGCCAACAGACTATAGGCCACACATGTTTGCGGCTTTTGCGACAGAGTTTTCCACTTATTTCAGTTACAAGCCGTTCTGCTCCAGCCAAACAGACCGCCGGAAGGAATAGGTAATAAATCCTTCATCCATATTCAGATCTGACCACGTACTAATATTGTAAGACATACATCCACTATAATAATCATCCCAATTTTGTTTCATGAAACTAGATCAATGAAGTTATATTTCCGATTTCAGAGCATATATATTAGTTAGTTACATTCTAATAACCAAAGACAAAAAAGGTGGCAGTCCACAATAATATTTTAAATTATTATTTTTTTCTTTCGTCTTACAAACGTTATACAACCCATAATGTAAATTATATGTTTTTGTTTAACAGGGTGCACGTCAGAAACTTTCATTTAATAATATAAATACAAGCACACTAGTCAAAAACAGAATAGAAGAAAAGTGATCAAGTCAAGCATGCATTGTCCCCCCTGAGTAAAGGAGGCATAAGAAAATGACTAAGTTCAGCATTTGACCCATCCCCACCCTTTAATCCCCAAAGTCCCCAGGGGACGTCAAATCCTAGAAAAAATGAACAAACGATGCAGTTTTAAGCCTTAACATATGCAAACTTGAGTTCTGCAACATGGAAAAAAGGAAATGACTAAGTCCATTACTTGCCTTCCCACACCTTTTTTAGACTACTAAATAGACATACACGGATAATTTGGGACAAATATGGTAAAATAGTCCCCAAAATGGAGTGTTTTTATTAGCCCTCAAAAAGCCCTTGAGGCACATCTAAGAGTTATCGCGAATTATAGACAGACAAAATAAGTTAGTTACAACATTTTAGAAAGATTTATGAAAAATCAAAGACATCAATTTTTTTTTAAAATAAGCACAAAAATGTCAATTTTAGCCATTTTAACACCTAGGGGGAAACCAGAGTTTTCCCTGAAAATCCGTTCTGTTACTTTTTTACTCATATCATGTTTAATGTTTGTGCAAAATTTAAAAAAAAAATCAAAATGTATTATTGGGAAAAGTGCAAATAGACGAACGGACAAGGGTGAATTTACAGGTCCACCCTCTTTTTGTCGGGAGTCCCACCCCTAAAAAGGAACATTAAGTCAAAAAGCACGAAAAAAAACTCTCATCTACATAATTATAAAACTTTGTGGATCCCCCCCCCGACCTTGAATTTTTTATATCGGACGATTCCATCTTAAAAAAAAAGAATGAGGGTGGAAAGTTGTATGTTTTTCTTTCGATTCTAATGCTAGCTTCGATAAAAACTTTAGCAGTTTTAACAAAAGAGCTACAATAATATCAGAGCGCTTCCATTTACGCTGAACATTTACAGAATGCCAACATCAATATATTACATATGAATGAGTCCCCTGTGGAATTTCCACAGGTCCCGTTAATATTTATTAATTGTGTAAATTATATTAAAAAAAATAAATAAATTGTATTTAAAATAGGAATTTATTTTTCAATCACAATGTACCTAAACTGTTCAATCATCATACAAAAGTCGCAAGCGTGATTTATTTACCATTAAGATTTAAAAAAAAAGCCGCATAACGAAACCCAAGAAACCCTTCAATAAGATCAAATATCAATTTAAGTCGGCAATGTTCATATTCTTATCCGGACTAGTTGCATCATGCGTAAAATAATAGTTTTTTTAGCTTATAGTTTGCCCAGGTTTCAAGTTTCATAAATGCACGATCGTCTCTATGTTTGGTCAGAAACAGTTAAATTATGCCCGCAGAACAAAAGGGTCAGCACTACTCACTTACCTCTCAATTTGGCCAGCTAAAAACAAAAACAAAACTTTTCTCTTTCACGACTCGCTCGCTTATTCACCCAACCAATCATAATTTCCTCCTCCTCCTCCTCCTCCTCCTCCTCATCCTCCTCTTCTTCTTCTTCTTCTTCTTCTTCGTCTTCGTCTTCTTTGTCTTCTTCTTCTTAAATGACAACGAACTCACACAAACGAGATAGATAACGCCCCAATAAACGAAAATCTGTCGCACGAAACCCGTCTTTTTACGCGGCCATCTTAAACTCATGTCGGCATTTAAATTTGCATACATGTATTATTTTTGTGTCAGAACGGTTCAGGAATCGAGTAACAGCGCTTCCCTACAGTATACACATGCCAACCGTGGACGCTTATTACTGTGATTCTTCACATTGCCGTAAAAAAGAAAGGACTCTTTAACTTTCAGCAAAAAAATAATAGAGACTAGCAGCATCACGTCTGTGAGAACGAGGTTGCAAAAAAAAAAAAAAAAGCATTTAGCCAATCAAATTCAGACACCTTTTATTAACCCCCTCAAATGGGATAGAAATTCACTAGTCGAAATATGAGAAAGTGCTACAGCTCAAGTGCTGTAAGCTATGGTCCTTTAGTGAAGACTCACTGAGTTTTATTCAATAAACGTTTCGTCTTGAGAAGCTCTTTGAATTTTCAGCATACACCAATTATTGACAAAACTATGCCGATCTCTTCTTTTCTTTCTAGAAGACTAAGTATACATTTATATTCCCTATAACTGGAAGGGTTAGATCATATATTTCCTAGCTCGTGAGATGGAAGTTTTCTACTCGGATATACACATAGCTATAAACAGACTTGTTCGTCGGTCGGAAATCTCCTACTTTAGAAGTAAGGAGTAATTTGTATTTTTACTGAGCACATTAGACTCGATACGATTTGAACTCGTTGTGACCGATTCCATATTCTGCGACGTTATCCATTAAACTAATAATGCACCACCTACCCTCACGCACATACGCCAATGTATTTCGCTGCGTACGGATTCTGAAGATCAATGATGGAGAGAGTTTTAATTTCCGATTTTTGATTTGTGTCGGCCTCGTTTCTCAACAGGAAACTCAGTCGACAGCGGATGATGCACCCCCCCCCTCCACTCAATTCCTCCCTCTTTCTTGATCTCTATCTCTTTCTCTTTCTTTTTTTTTCTCTCTCTCTTTCTCTCTATTTCTGTTTGAATTTCCTCTTTTTCTTTTTTCTTTCTTGTTCTCTTTTTTTTCTCTTTTCTTTCTCTCTTTCCTTTTTTTTCTCTCACTCGCTCGTTTTTTTTTTATTTTATTTCTCTCTTTTTGGCTAAGTCTATTCCGGTCTGTCTACGGACAGACAGACATAGGGAGAAACAGATAAAAAAAAACAACTTTGTCATGAATAAACTAACTTATTGCAAGTAAATAAAGATATATTTGCCTTCATAATCTCCCTCTCCCTTTCGATTCTCTCGCTAGTTCTTTCTATATTTCATCTTGCAGGTTCTCCTCTGTTTCGCCTGCTATCATTTTCCCCCCTTTTCCTTTATATTTCTCTCTCTCTCTCTCTCTCTCTCTCTCTCTCTCTCTCTCTCCCGTTCTCTTTGTCTCAATTCCGATCTCCTTGTTCTCTATTTTAATGCCCTTCTTTCGCATCCTCTCTCTTTCTTGTCTTGTCTCTGATTAGTTTTTCATCTCAGTCTCTTTTGGTTTTCGCGCCATTTTCTCTTTCGACCGTTATAATTTTTCTGTGGGTTTTCTCTGTTAGGCGTCGTCTTTCTTGACCTTAAAACCAACGGCTTTTGCTGTCTTTTATGCTATTTGTCATATGCGCATTTCCTCTTTTGTAGAGACGGTTTCTATCGCTCTCGTTGGCGCACCCGGGCAAAACCATAAACACATTCTCTCTCTCTCTCTCTCACTCTCTCTCTCTCTCTCACTCTCTCTTTCACACACACTCTCTCTCACACACTCTCTCTCTCACTCTATCTCTCTCGCTTTCTCTCTCTCTCACTCTATCTCTCGCTTTCTCTATCTCTCTCGCTTTCTCTCTCTCGCTTTCTCTCTCTCTCGCTTTCTCTCTCTCACACACTCTCTCTCTCACTCTATCTCTATCTCGCTTTCTCTCTCTCTCTCTCTTTCTCTCTTTCGCTTTCTCTATGTCTCGCTTTCTCTCTCTCTCACACACACTCTCTCTCTCACTCTTTCTCTATCTCGCTTTCTCTCTCTCGCTTTCTCTCTCTCTCTCTCGCTTTCTCTCTCTCACACACTCTCTCTCTCACTCTATCTCTATCTCACTTTCTCTCTCTCTTTCTCTCTTTCGCTTTCTCTCTCTCGCTTTCTCTCTCGCTTTCTCTCTCTCACACACACTCTCTCTCTCACTCTATCTCTATCTCACTTTCTCTCTCTCTTTCTCTCTTTCGCTTTCTCTCTCTCTCGCTTTCTCTCTCGCTTTCTTTCTCTCACACACATTCTCTCTCTCAATCTATCTCTATCTCGCTTTCTTTCTCTCTCTTTCTCTCTTTCGCTTTCTTTCTCTCGCTTTCTCGCTCTCTCTCGCTTTCTCTCTCTCACACACTCTCTCTCTCTCACTCTATCTCTATCTCGCTTTCTCTCTCTCTTTCTCTCTTTCGCTTTCTCTCTCTCGCTTTCTCTCTCTCTCTTTCTCTCTTTCGCGTTCTCTCTCGCTTTCTCTCTCTCACACACATTCTCTCTCTCCCTCTATCTCTATCTCTCTTTCTTTCTCTCTCTTTCTCTCTTTAGCTTTCTCTCTCTCGCTTTCTCTCTCCCTCTCTCGCTTTCTCTCTCTCTCACACACACTCTCTCTCTCTATCTCTATCTCGCTTTCTCTCTCTCTTTCTCTCTTTCGCTTTCTCTCTCTCTCTCGCGTAATCAATCTCTCTTACTCACACCCTGCCTCTTACGCATTTAATCAACCATCCTCCCTCCCCTACACACGCACTTAATTTCTCACCCACTCCCCCTCTTAATATCTCATTCACCCAGGGGCATTATTAATCATCCTTGCGCTTTTACTCATTATCTTTCTCTCTCTTCATTTTATCATCCATTTTTTTACTCGCCTCGCTCACTTTTTATTACTCTCTTATATACGCTCTTTTCTTTCTTTCTTTCTTTCTTTCTTCTTCTTCTTCTTCTTCTTCTTCTTCTTCTGTATTTCACGTTCTCTCTCCCTTTCTCTCTCTTTCTCTTATTCACTCATTCAATTTCACCTATTCTCTTTCCCACGTACACATAAATGTACACCACCCCTCATTCTCTCTTTTTCCGTCTCTCCCTCTCTCTTACTTACGAATCGTTCATATTTTTAGCTGTCGATCATTTTATAGTTTTTTTACATCGACGTCATCATTGATTTCTCTTTTTTATTTTGCTTTCGTTCTTTCTTTCTTTCCTTCTTTTCGTCTGATCCCCATCTCTGCCTGTCTCTATCTCTCTTATCTTAATAAAACTGAAAGTGTGTATTATGTTAAATAGATTGGTAGAATAGTAGATTGCAGATGGATGAAATCTACAAAATGTAGCCACCTTCAACCTCAATCATGGGGTCGCAACTGGAAACATACCTTTTTTCCACAAACGCCGGCGGGAGCTCGGCGAATACTCGGCGGATGGCGGCGATCAGGCTGGCTTTGGTGTTGTAGGAGGTCAGGTTATGTTCCCGACGTATGACTAAACCAAGTAGTCCAGCGGGTTAGTATCCGGGGTAGGATGGACGCCAGTGAGAGAAGAGTACAAAGTTGTAGCAGTTCTTCTGAAGCCAAGCTTGGGTCACTTTGAACCTGTGCGCCGACGAAGTCCTGCTGCAACAGCAAGTCTCTGCCAGCGGTCACCTTATTGCACCAGGGGATCACCACACCCTACAGCACATCCAGGTACATTTTGGTGTTGACTTTCAAACCGACTTCGAAGATGTAAGGTGGCATGATATGGCATTCACTTAAATCCATACCAAAGACCATAACCGTGGCCGAAAACTTTGTTTTAATCAGCCTGAGCAAGTCCCTTTTATTCGTGGCAGCCCAGCAATGCATTCTGAGGGTGCAAGTAATAGTATCGTTGTATTGGATGATTAGAGAGTATGAGTTGTACAGCGACGCATTTTCGATCTCGAACTTTGAGACATGATAGAAAACTCCTATCGCTCTTGGAATTTGTACAACTAGAAGATAGTCTGCAACAAAAAAAGAACAATTTTCATTGAACGGAAATGGAATCATGTCGTCTTTTCTAGAGACAAAATCTTATTTTTCCATCTTCTCTCTCTCTCTCTCTCTATATATATATATATATATTTGTTTTCATCCACATACAGTACTGCTGTGTTGTATCACAACTCATCAGTGCGGCTACACTATCACCTCTCTCAAGCCGTGGATTGAACCTAAAACCATCGCGTTGACAGTCGGCAGTTCTAACTATCGACCCACGGGAACGGCGGCCGCAAATAATCTCCACAAATGTCTATTTTAAACAAACATTCGTGCACTATTTTTATAGTACTCAAACCGCTTTGTTTACAAACAAACAACGAGCCTCGCATTTTTCAGCCAATTAAGTAGCGGGTTAGGGTTAGGGTTAGGGTTAGCCAATTAAGTAGCGGGTTATATTACTTACACCAGTGATCTACCCAAAGGGGTGAGGGCTTAAAATATATCGCAGTCATCACCTCAAACAAAGCGCAGTGACACTTTCATGCAGGGAGCTACTATCTTGGACATAATTTGCAGGGAGATTATGTAGGGAGTTGAGCAGCAAGATGTCTCTCTCTCTCTATATATATATACATAATGATTTCAACGTCTTGTCAGACGAGTGCAACTCCCTCAGACACTTAAAGCCCATGAGCCTAAAAATGACGTTTTTTTTAGTACTACCGGTGAATTCACACACTCAAGCAGGCATGACATTGAAGATGGTCATTGAGATCAATTATAACATGCTTCCAGCATTTCAAGCCTGCACGCGTCACAACTTTTCCATTGCCACATGAGCACTTTTATAGAGAAATACCTGAAGGAATATCTATACACAGATGATGTTACAGAGACTTAGCTTTGTACGACAGCTAAGTCTCTCTCTCGGTTCAAAATGTTGAGATCAAGCAACAAGCAAGAGCATGATAGCCAGCAACAAGTTAAACTGCAGACCAGCTTAATGCGGGTACTGGTATCCCGCTTTATGGTTTTTAAATCAGAGATTTGCATCTCCTAGAAAGGTTGCCTTCACCACGGCTTACAGGAGTCCTCTCCACCCCAACACACACATGCAAACACACACGGTGCTAGTTGGCCGAAAAAGGGTTCATTCACCCTTTGGAAAGGTCTTGGTTTTAATCCTTCAGGGAGACAAGCCACCCTCCTCACCAAACAAGTCTGGTGGGGTTACCAGTTTAGTTGCCGGTTACCCGACTATGAGGCAGGTAGTACTGGACTATATGGTACCAGTAGCATATGACATGACCTGACACACACACACACACACACACACACATATATATATATATATATAGAGAGAGAGAGAGAGAGAACGCTTTATATATATACATATATATATATATAGATGTAGATAGATAGATAGATAGATTGATAAATAGACTGATAAATAGTATCAAGATACAGAAAACTTTATATATATATATATATATATATATATATATATATATATATATATATATATAGAGAGAGAGAGAGAGAGAGAGATAGATAGATAGATAGATTGATAAATAGTATCAAGATAGAAACTAGATTTTTTTTAAATTACATTTTCACCCCAAACAAGGCACATTGCCACTCAGGTGTAGGGGGCTACTATCAGAGTCAGCAACTTCGGGGGCACTATGTAGGGATTTGGGCAGCAAGATGTCGGTTCACGTTGAACTTGAACTTCTGCATGTCAGTACAGTTAGGGAAGCATGATCCTGGAATGGAATTCTAGAGTCTGGCGGTTCTGGGGAAGAAAATACTGGAGTAGAAAGATCTTTTTCATCTAGGGATCTCTACTGTGTGGGGGTGGGATTTAGCTGCCTGTCGGGTTTGTCGAGGGTGTCTGCGCCGTGGGGGCACAAGTGTCTGCAGTTCGTCAGAGCATTCACAATTAAAATACTTGTAGAACAAGCAGAGGGATGCAATGTTTCGTCGATGGGACAGAGGCTGAAGCTTAGATGCCAGTTCAGGGCCTATCAGATTGGCGACTCTTTTTTGAACCTTGTCTAGAAGCGAGAGACTAGTAGTAGACGCACCAGCCCAGATGTGACAACAATACTCCATACATGGGCGAATAGTTGCCTTATAGAGATACAGGATACTTTCAGGTGTCAGTAGTTTTCTAGCACCGTAGAGAGAGCCTACCTTTTTTGCAGCGGCCCTGGCAATGTTTTCAATATAATTGTTCCAGCGCATGTTTCCTGTGAACGTTAGGCCAAGCAGGTTGAAAGATGTACTCTCAGACAGGGAGTCACTGGCCATTGCTATTGGTGGCAGAGAAGGGTTCTTGTAGTTATTGAAGGAAACCAGTTTGGTATTGGCAGCATTGAATGTGACCAACCATTTATGTCCCCATTCCACTACAGATTGGAGGTCATCCTCTAGTGTTTTTGCCATTTCTTTAGATATGTGTTCATTTGTTTTCCTGTCATGCCTTTTATAGAGTGTAGTGTCATCAGCATATATACCCATCTCAGAGACAGTTATGTCGGGGAGGTCATTAATAAATATCAGGAACAATAGAGGTCCAAGAATAGACCCCTGAAGCACTCCCGCATTTATATCACACTGTTTAGATGTTCGATCGTCGAGGACAACCTGGATTTTTCTCTTGTCCAAGAAGGATTCAATTATGCTAAGTATTCTACCAGTGATACCGTATGATTTAATTTTCCTGAGTAGACCCTTGTGCCATACCCTGTCAAAAGCCTTAGATATATCTAGAGCTACCGCTCTGCCCTCCCCCGCTTTGTCCAGTGAGTGGTATATACGTTCAGAGATTTCAGTGAGAATGCCAGCTGTGGAGCGGGCTTGTCTAAATCCATATTGTTTGTCAGTCAGAAGTTTAGCGTCTGTAAGGTGCCGGACTAGAGCATGGTTAATTATGGTCTCAAATATTTTGGCGAAAAGTGGGAGGAGGCTAATGGAGGGATAATTTAATGGGTCATTTCTTTCGCCAGAATTCTTGAATATTGGTACCACAGAAGCGGTTTTCCAACAGCCAGGAAAGCATGATTTATTAAGGCATTTGTTGTAGAGTTTGGAGAGAACTGGAGCTACTTCAGCTGAGCACTTTTTTAATAACACAGCTGGGATGAGATCAGGTCCACATGCTTTGGAAGTGTCAAGATTTATTATGATAGCATGTACCTGAGAAGGGGTGATTTTTAGATCGTCTAGCGTGGCGTCTGTCCGCAAAGGAAAGTCAGGCAGGGGGTGGTTGGTAGGGTCCAGTATGGAGTTCGAGGCAAACCGGCTGGCAAGCATATTAGCTTTGTCGGTTGCTGAGCAAACAACCTCGTGATTGTTGGTTAGTGGGGGAATTGTTGATTGCCCATTGTTTACTACACTGTTGTAGATTTTCCCGAAGTCACGATTTCCTCATTTTTGTGCTTCGATGCGTTTTTTAGTGGTTTCAGTAAATTCTCTCTTGGCTGTCGCTATTTCTTTCTTAACGTTATTTCTCGCTTCTATGTACTTCTGTTTGTTTGAACTGGACTTATGTCGGTTAAATCTGCGGTATGCATGCTGCCTTTGAGCAATGGCAGTTGCGCAAGTCGAAGTAAATCATTGGGGAGAGTGGGGCTTGCTATAAAATTTCCGCACGGGAACATGTGCTTCTATTGCTGTTTTAAACCATTCAGTGGTCTCATTTTCGCACTGTTCGGCAGGAAGAGAAAAAATATTTCCCCATGGGACATCTCTGATAAAATCTCTGATGGCTTCCCAGTCAGCCTTTTTAAAATATCTCGTTGCTTTGAGCACTGGCTCTTCAGTTTTGGGTCTAGAATTTAGGGCGATTTCTACCATTATCACTGCATGGTCAGCGTTCCCGAGTGGGCTGTTAGCATCTGTTGTACAATCCTCAGAAACTGTAGTCAGAAACAGATCTAGAAGTGATGCTTGTTGTTCTTGCTGATCAGGGAAACGCGTTGGAAACGTAACCATTTCTGATAGGGAGTGAGATATAGCAAAACTATGTGTTGTGCTGCCCGCTGTTTCTGTGTGAGTAGAGAATCCAAGCCAGTTTTTGTGGTGAACATTAAAGTCACCAAATACATGGACTTGGGCGCTACTGTCAAGGGAGAGATGCACAGATAGATAGATGGATAGATGGATAGATAGATAGAGATAGATAGATAGATAGATAGATAGATAGAAAGGGTGAAAACCAGAAAATATAGACGAGAATGAGCGAAACATGGTATCTGCGTTGTGTTAGGGTTAAAGCAAGAGAGAGACCAAATGAGAGAGACAGGGAGAAAAAGAGAGAAAAAAAAGGGGAGGAAGAATATGGGCGAGAGTAAAGTTAGCGAAATCTGATATCTGTGTCACGGAAGTGTGGCATAATTTTTTTTTTTTTTTATAGATCTTTGAATCGGTGCGTTGAAGAAGTAAAAGAAATTCAACGAAGACAGAAACGGAGGGAAAGCGTGGGAGAGAAATCAATTATGTTCTAATTAAAATGGAATAATTTACTGGAATTTAAATCAATTGAACGGCGACAAAGAAATATACGTTTTGAAAAAGAGATATGAATACGTGATAGAAATAATATTTAGAAAGAAAAGATGAATGAGTAAAACAGGGAAACAAAATAGCTAGAATTTCCTCCAAAATAAGACGCCAATTAAATTTGTTTACTCAATCTGGCATATTGAGCAATATATATATATATATATATATATATATATATATATATATATATATATATATATATATATATATATATATATAGTGCCATCACTAAAAAATATTTCTGAAATTAACGTGTCTTCTTGCGGATCGTTTATATATTTATTTCACATTTTTAGTTTTGTTAATATATATAAGTAAATGGAGTTCGACAATTGCCGCCATGGCTATTAAAAACGGGGACGAGATTTATACGAACGGGGGCGGCGATGGTAGCCCCAAGAACCCCCACCGCCGCCGCCAACACTGTCCATACCCGTGTTTTTTTATGTTGTTGTTGTTGTTATTATTATTACCACCATCACTATTATTACTATTATCGACAGCACGAAATAAACAATACTGCAATCACTATCAATGATTGTTAACCATCGACTAAGCAATCAGTAAAAAAAAAAAATAATAATAATATTAGCGTGATCCTTATTATATATATATATATATATATATATATATATATATATATATATATATATATATATATATATTGCTCAATATGCCAGATAGAGTAAACAAATTTATTAGCTGCCGAATACTAATAGCTTCCATTACGGGATTTAGCATACACCTTCGGTTTGAAGTTCAATATCTGTTTTTTTTTTGTTTCTTTTTTTGCTGTATCAATATCCAATTTCCCTTATTCTATGTAACTAAAATGAATTAAAAACTTAATTTTTTTTTAACTTTCTATGTTTATTACCTTTAGCAAATTAGGTGCAAACGTTTTATAATATTTGCTAATATTTTTACACCGAAAAGATATATAAACATCGAAAACTCATGGGTTAAGGAAATATATTTTACTATACTGTATTCTTTGTCTTGCATACAATAAAATATGAAATTTCTATATTTGAAATTTAACTTTGTCAAATCTCAAATTTTAAATTCCTAAATTATGTTATATATATATATATAATGTATATATACACACACACACACACACACACACACACACACACACACACACACACACACACATATATATATATATATATATATATTATATATATGATGTATAAGCGAGGCCCGCTGTCCGTTTGTTTGTAAACATACTAGTAGCTCGAGCACTGTTGAGAAAATGGCAAATGTGTATCTAATAGACATTTAATAAATCATTTAGGAGCAACGATTCTTGCTCCAGTGGTTAAAGGATGAAATACGAAAAATTCTGTGTAGCTTAATTGCTATATATATTTTCAAAACTTTCTAGCTAGTTCTACTGACATATTTTCAAATTAAACGCTAGAAATATTTACGCCAAATTGTATGCAGGTTCATTATTATTATTATTATTATTATTATTATTATTATTATTATTATTATTATTATTATTATTATTACTACTATTAATAATAATAATAATATATATATATATATAACTACTTAATTTACTCATATAAAATTAATATACGAAAGTATTGATTTATGCGTAAACTTTAAGTATTTACTTCAAAAGTGCTGAAGCCTGAAGAATCCTAGAGTGTATGAAACGTGGAATATTCAGTGTAGCCATATATATTTTATAACTTACTATATATATATATATATATATATATATATATATATATATATATATATATATATATATATATATATATATATACTTCAGAATAATATAATGTAATAGATCTACTGGTATGGAAATCCAGTGATTATTGGTCTTACAAAATATTATTGGTTTTAATATTTTACGATATTTTATAAAGACAATTCCAGCTAAATAAAACTTTCTCAATATACCGAATTGAACAAATAAATCTAAATTTAGTAATTTAAATTTCAAGTCTAGAATTTTTTTTTATATGCAAGACAAAAAATACATTTCAATAAGTATATCTCCTTAACCTATGGGGTTTCGATGTTTACCCATTTTCTCAGAGGAAAAATATTAGCAAATATTATAATAGTTTCTACCTAATTTGCTTAAAACATTAACCATAGAAAATCATAATTAAAAGTTTTTAAATAATAGAGTAAGGGAAATTTTATATTCGTTCAAAATGAGATCGAAAACCTATAGGTTAAGGAGATATAATTATTGAAATGTATTCTTTGTCTGGCATATAATAAAAATTCTAGATTTGAAATTTAATCATTTCACGTCATAAAATTTTAATTACTAAATATTTATATATATATATATATATATATATATATATATATATATATATATATATATATATATATATATACGAGTGTTGTCTAAGCTGGAATCTGAGCAAGATTTAACCCTCCAGAAACTAGTAGAGGACTGTGAAAGGGCCATTACACTAAAAAAGGATTAAAAAAATATAGAAGAATCCGGAGTGGCATATGTAAGAACAGTTAGAAAACCATACGCACCAACCAAGAACTTTACAAAGAAAAGCAATGGAACGGGATATTCCAAAGATAATAACCAGAAATATAGTACACAATATAACAAGCCTCTTCCTAGATATAACTCTAAGAGATGTGCAGGAAAGCATTGGGAATCAGATTGTCCTTATAAGAAGAAAAAATGCTACATTTGTAAGAAGGTGGGACACAAAAGCGATTGCTGCAGATATAAAGATTACACCAGAAAGAGAGTACAGCAAACAAAATCAAATACAAAATTAGACAAAGATCGGCGAAAATACGTAAAAGTGGAAATATTTAAAACATCAATAAAGTTACAACTCGACTCCGGCTCCGATGTTTCTATAATAAACCTGAATACGTGGAAAAAGATGGGAAAACCGGCCATGATGTAAACTAGTAAAGCAGCCCGGACGGTAACTGGTGGTGGTATAACATTTGATGGAGAAGTTGTCCTCCCGATAAAATTGAAAGGGATTTCGAAGAAATTAAAAATATTCGTACTAAAAAATAGTGAAAATCTGTTTGGAATAGATTTAATTGAGAAATTCGGACTATGGGATAAGCCAATCAATACATTATGTAAAAAATTAGAATGTTCTTCTCCAACAACAGTAAATATAAAAGACGATTTAAAAGAATTATTTCCTGAGGCATTCACGACTAACTTAGGTCGCTGCAATAAATTCAAGGCCTCGTTTGAACTTAAAGAAAACGCCAGCCCAATTTTTAGAAAAAAGCGAAATGTTCCGTTCGCTGGGTTGGAAAAGATTGATAAAGAATTAAATAGATTGAAACAGACGGGAATTCTATCAAAAATAGAACACAACGAGTGGGCAGCCCCCACCGTATACGTAAAGAAAAAGAATGACGAAGTTAGAGTGTGCGCAGACTTTTCGACCGGGGTCAACTCCCTATTAAAAGATCACCATTATCCCCTACCAAGCCCAGAGGAAATATTCACGAAGTTGAATGAGGGTAATATCTTCTCCAAGATAGACTTGAGCGACGCGTATTTGCAAATACCGGTCGAGGAGAATTGCTCAAAAATACTATGCATCAATACGCATAAGGGATTATACAAATACAACCGATTGCCTTTTGGCATCAAAGTAGCGCCTGTCATCTTTCAGCAAGCGATGGACACCATGCTAAGTGGTATTGAGTGCGCATGTGCATACCTGGACGACATTGTTGTCAGGAGCAAATCCCTAGAAAAACATAAGGAACATTTGAAACAAGTATTTACTCGAATACAAGAATTCGGCTTTAAAGTAAAAGAAAGTAAATGTGACTTTTGTATGAGCGAGATTAAGTATCTTGGACACATAATAAACAAACATGGACGACGTCCAGACCCAGACAGATCTGCGGCAATAAAAAATATGCCAGCACCCGATAATGTAACAACCTTGCAGAGTTTCTTAGGACTCGCAAATTATTACCAATCTTTTATTGAAGGAATGCATAACTTGCGAGCCCCCTTAAATAATCTGCTTAAAAAGGATACACCGTGGAACTGGACGCAAGAATGTCAAACCGCTTTTGACAAAATAAAGAGCGCACTAACATCCGAATTATTCTTAACGCACTTTGACACAAACTTAAAAATAGTCGTCGCTAGTGACGCTAGCTCCTACGGCTTAGGAGCATGCATTCAACATATTATGCCGGATGGATCTAGAAAACCAATAGCGCACGCTTCGAGAACGCTGATACCAGCCGAAAGGGCATATTCACAAATCGAAAAAGAAGCGTTGAGCATAATCTTTGCCGTGACTAAATTTCACCGATATTTATATGGTAGACAATTCATACTTGAAACCGACCATAACCCGTTAGTCACGATCTATGGATCAAAAAAAGGATTGCCGGTATACACCGCAAATAGATTGCTGCGCTGGGGTACAATACTACTTAATTACGATTTCCAGCTACAACATCTAGCATCAAAAAAGATTTGCCATGCGGATGGACTGTCAAGACTGATACCACAGAAACACAATCTGGAAGAATCAGTCATTGCAGCAATTCGGACAAATGTTGAAGTAAAAAATATGGTAGCAAACATCATTAAGGAACTACCCGTAACTTTGTCGGACATTAAAAGGGAAGCCGAGAAAGACGAATATATAAAGGACATAAAAGAGAAAATTAGAACGGACACAAAGGTGCAGGAAGTTTTCTCCATATGTGACGATGTGTTACTGTACAGCGAGAGAGTGGTAATACCCAAAACATTGCAGAATAGGATGTTAAGAGATTTCCACACAGGACATCCGGGGATAAATCGAATGAAGTCGTTAATGAGAAGCTACGTGTACTGGCGTAACATGGACACTGACATAGCGACAACAATTGAGAAATGTAAAGGATGCCAGTTAGCCGCAAAATCTCCACCTATAGTACACAAACCTTGGCCGAAAACCGACCAACCATGGTCGAGAATCCATATGGACTTCGCTGGTCCAGTAGGTGAAAACTATTATTTAATTGTAGTGGATAGTTTCACAAAATGGCCGGAGGTAATGCGTTGCAGGTATCCAACAACGAACAACTCAATAGGGTTCCTACACGAGTTGTTTGCAAGATTCGGTGTACCAGACACACTGGTCACTGACAACGGAACGCAGTTCACATCCGCAGAGTTTAAGGAATTTTGCGACACGTTCCGAGTGAAGCACATCACGACTCCGCCGTATCATCCAAGGTCGAACGGCCTCGCGGAAAGGTTCGTGGACACGCTAAAACGAGCGTTAAAGAAATCCATTGGAACACCAACAGAAAAAGCTTTGCAACAATTCTTGCAAGTATATAGGATTACACCACATCCTAGTACACCATCAAACATATCACCAGCTGATCTAATGTTTGCCAGAAAAGTAAAATCAGCGTTTGACAAACTATTGCCAAGGCAGGCAATTATCCGAAACACTACACACACGAGAAGAAAGAAATATAACTCGGGAGATCGAGTATATTTTAAGTGCTACAGAAATAACACATCTTACTGGGAATGTGGAGTAGTGGATAAACCCATTGGTGATTGTACATACATGATTAAAGGTCCACAGAATATACATAAAAGGCACCTAAATCAGATAAAAAAACGTCATATCCAAGATGATGATGATACGACAACAGTCGAAGAGGAGGACACCATAGATATCATATACGAATCTTTTAATTTGGAACCGCCTCAAAATGTACCTGAACCCCAAAGATCAGGTAGGAAAAGAAAAGTGAATGAACCATTAATGGTAAACCCAAAAAGAAAAAGATATTGAAATCTGTGTGACTTCAAATCTTGGGAGGGGGTGTTGTGGTGGCAACCACTTATTTGCATATGCGAATAACATAACACTATAAATGGCAAGCCTAAGTTGGCCTTGGTGTGTCTTACTCAAATGCAATGAAGAAGAGCGTACATGTCCTCCCACCAAGACTCTCTGACTCGACACCGTCATTTGTACATATTGTAAATATACCTGTTCTTTAATACACTTATTATTGCGTTATCTTGTTGTTTGCGTCTTCATTGTATTTCCTTATTAATTATTGTTCAACCTTGCAACCACAACAATATATATATATATATATATATATATATATATATATACATACATACACACATATATATGCATGATAGTTTATGTATATGCATGTTTATTTATTTTATTTATTTATTTGTTTATTTTCTATTGTTTTTGTTAGTTTTAAAGTTATTTTGTATCTCTATCCCAGAGTAAATTTTACCCTGTGGACACAGTTGTTCGCTATTTCTCTCCTACAGTTTAATAGGTGTTGGGGCTCTTTAAAGTAAAGGATAGCAAATTTTTTCATGAATGCATAATCTACATGGGTCGTCTAGGTCTATACAGGTGTTTATTTGTCTTACTATTTTCCATTCGATTACCGGCGAACAGTCGCTTTCCTTGAGTCCCCAGTATTTTTTTTTGCAAGCGTTGTTTTCATACGGTGTTTTTTTTATTGTTGAATGCACTTTTGTGGTCATAATATCGAGTTTTGAAATCTAAGAAAGTCATACCTACGTAATATTTCTTATTATTCGGGTTTTCTTTCGCAAATATTGTGGCCTGGAAAACTATGCTTTTGGTTAGACATTTATGTTGAAGTGGGAAAAATGTGCGGTATCTATTTTTATTTCTAGTCTGGTCGTTGTTGTCCGGAGTTGGTTGTTTATTATTTTTATTATTATTATTATTATTATTATTATTATTATTATTATTATTATTATTATTATTATTATTATTATTATTATTATTTCTACAAGTTATATATGTGTCATTTGTGTTAGTTTTATTTTTGTCATGGTATCTACTTTTTATGATATATTTTGTTGTTGTTGTTGTTGTTTACATTGTTTTTATTTAATATTTTGTTATTATGTGGTTTAATTATCATCTCTAAATTTTCGCAGCAGCTGTAGGGTAACTTTAGGGTATTCTTATTGTAAATTTTATGCAAGGGGTTGGTTGCGGGAAAATGCTTTTCGATGAGATCAAGAAATCTCTTGCCAATTTTGTTTTTAACATTTGATTGTATGGGGCCGTATACCAGATTATTTTTTTTCTTCTATTTTTAATTTTATTATAGTAATTGGTGTTTTGTTGCTTATATTTGATATCAATATTTTTGTATCCACTATTTTGGGGGGCTGTTTCATAGATATTGGTTGACCTGTTTTATTAACATGTTTAACAAGGATGTGCTAGAAATAAGTTTCCAGATTTTTTTGCGTGTGGCCACTTTTATTGATAGTACATTTCCTTTAGCTACAATGCATGTATAATGTTACAATAACGGCTGGAAGCCCCCATGAAAGTTCTCTTGTTTGATAGGCAATGACCCTCGTCACGCCATCTTTCATCTCCTCAGTTGTCTCATAACGACAGCATCTACGGTTTTTCTTGGTCTTAAGAGATAACCAAAAGTCACGGGGAGGAAGGTATGGACTATAGGGAGGATGAGAAACTGTCTCGATGCATATGTCAAATAGTCTAATCTTTTCTGAGCATCCTTGGAACAAACCTGACGCAAATCTTATGAATCATTGTTTCTCGCGAATACTTGTGTCTACAACTTCAACACTGGCATGAAACTATGTCTTTATTGTCTCTATAGAAGCCAGACGGCCCTTATACATGAAATATGTATTTAACCAATCAACTTTGGTATTGTTATTCTGACTTCATGCAAGATGGCCCCAAAGCAGTCTGACGCATTGCATACGTTTAGGTACTTTTTGTTAAAGTTTAAAGCAGAAATTTACTGCATATCGTTCTTCTAAAATATTCTCACGACACACACACAGATTGCATACTTGAAATTCAGAAGCTGTGACGATCAGGTTTTAGTAGAGTGTATTCCAATTCCTGTTGGAGCTGTTCATTTCAACCTGAAGTCAGTCATCTTATAAGATATATATGGATGACATACTGAATTTTAAAGAGGCTACGACAATTTTAAACGTTTATACAAAAATATATGAAAAATTATTGAAATACACTTGTATATATGTGTATATATATTATTATTATTTAAGACAGACACATAAAATGATGATATATATATATATATATATATATATATATATATATATATATATATATATATCATATTCTATTTTAATGTATATACATAAAATTTTATATGTTGATTTCTAGTATTAATTTCAAAAGTGCCCAATATGTGAGGAGAGCTAGGTAGTTACGAAAAAATATATATGGCAATTAAGCTCCACCGAATATTCCGACTTTCATCTTCGAGAGGATCGTCAGACTAGAATAGTGTAATGAATCCGGACAAATCGTTGTACCGTAATTCAATACGTTATAACCCCAGTCGCTAGGTAGACAAGGAAAAAAAACCCCAAAAAAACTTTAACTCGCTGTTTTGGACAACTATATTTATTCCCGTGACTTCTCGTTATGTCTGTGACATCTCAGATGATTGTCTTCTCAAACCTGCTTTCGAACGTCACCCACTTATCTTACGTGATCGTTTTCTTCTTCCTCGATGTGATATTATTTCACTCACGAATCGGTATGTGCATATAGCCGTCCTCGCTATGTTATATCCTCAGGGGGATAAAACGTGGAAAAAACCTGTGTAACTTCACTGACATATATAGTTTCATAACTGTATATATATATATATATATATATATATATATATATATATATATATATATATATATATATATATATATATATATATATATTAGTGTTGGGACGCTTAATCGGAATCGGAATCGGGAATCGAAAAAAATTGATGCTTTTGGAGTATCGGAATCGGGAGAATGTGTGCCTATTCTCCGATGCCTAAAAATGATTCCTTTGATTATTGTTTTTAATTGATTTTGTTAAAAACAAAATCTTCAACTGCTCATAGTAATTATAAAATAATAAATATTGATTGATTTTGAAATAGCAGTAAAACTAAAATCTTTAGATCATACCCCACAAGTCTGTTTTTACGTTTTAGAAATATATATATATATGCACATTTAACGTGTGTTTTTGCGTGAACCGGGAAAAATAACAACTTTGTAGTTAAATATTTAGAAATTAATAAAGAATCGGAATCGGAATCGGTAATTGTGTCGGAATCGATAATTTAATGCGGAATCGATAATTGTATCGGAATTGGGGAAAAATATTGGAATCATCCCATCACTAATATATATATGTATATATATATATATATATATATATATATATATATATATATATATATATATATATATATATATATGTGTGTGTGTGTGTGTGTGTGTGTGTGTGTGTGTGTGTGTGTGTGTACGATCTATAGAGTATTTGAAGATATAATTGATTAAATTACTATATCAAACCAAAGATAATTATATATTTCATGAAAGCGTACACAGAAATTCTTCAATATCTTTCTAGCTGGTTTCTTCTATTTATTGGTCTTCGACGTGAGTGAATGCCTCAATCTGTCGCCGGAAACATTGACATGCACGAATTAAGTGCTTCGTATTCATGTCGGATATTATCTTCCAAAATGGCGGCTTTGTATGAATCTTTCTTATTTCAGAGATATTGATTAGGACAGGGATGGCCAAACTAAAGCGCATACGCTAATGATGGCACATTGTTGGGTTAAATGTAGCGCTCTGAGTCTCAAACGTAAATTATTTAAACTAATTTCAAGGAAAACGTACAATCATAGTTCTGTATAAAAGAGAAATTAATTGAGTCTTTTTTATCTAAAACATACGGGTTACAGTCAAACCTGCGTTCATAAATGTCTCGGAACTGAAATGTATGACTAATACCAACAATAAATTCAGAAGAAATCATTAAAAAAAGACATTTAATTTGGCGACTCAAACATATATTAGAAAAACGGTTTAAAAAATATGATTTACAAGATTTTCTTTCGATTGACATAAAAACAGCTTTTACCAAATTGACTACGAACTATCAACCCTCCACTTCGGAATTACGAAAAATAAGAACATGATGATTATATTCTAATTCATAGAATAGTCTTTGATCTTGAAGCACATTTTTCATCTATAAAAGTATGTATTGGTATTGCCCCAAACCTTCATATCCAGCTTCAATGCAATGGAAATCCTATAACATTATCACAATGGTTTATATATGCGAATCATGCTAAACTTATAAATTTTACCATGTTAGAAAATTTTCCAACCTACATCAGAAACTTAGTGGAAGAAGAACTATACTCGATTTTAAACGAGTTACAAAAACAAGAAGACATTATGCACCAAAAGGCTGCCCTCTATTTTCTGCAGACTTAATACGTTATTAATATCCTATACATCAAGGTAAGTTTGTAAATTACTCCTGGAGAAGTTTCCATTGCCATATTTTTCTTTATTTAAAAATTACTAAAGAGGTAGTGCAGGATTAATTACAACAGTAATATTACTCTTGGAAAAAGGCATCTTTCTAAGGACTATTTTGTTAGTTGATAAAATGTAAAGCGTTTGCAAAAAGTCACTGAGGATTTTTGAACTTAAATAGATTCTTTATTTTTGATCATATATTTTTGTAATTTTAACAAAATCTGACTGAGAAACTGGAAAACAATCTTTATTAATGGAAAAAATGTTTTTTTAAATGTTGCCCGTTTTCAGCTTCGTATATTTGTACTCTTTCCAAAACATTATTCATGACAGATTGCAGAACCTCTGGATTGCAATTTAACTCCCTTTAGTTCGTTCCTGATGTTTTCCTTTAATTCTTGCATGGTTTGGTGTTTGTTAACATAGACTCTTTCTTTTCGATATCCCCCACAAGAAAAAGTCGGGGCTAGTCAAGTCTGGGGAACGTGGTGACGATTTGTACATTGTCATAACGAGAGATAGTATGCGAAGCTGAAAAAGGACATGTAAAAGACGTTATTTTTCATAAATATATATTTTTTAAAATTTTGCAGTGATTTTAATTTCCCAATGTCTTTGTCAGTGTTAAAATTACAGGAAGTTATCATCAAGAATAGAGAATCTATTTAAGTTCAAAACCCTGCAGTGACTTTTTGAATAGCCTGTATTTCCTTAAGCGTGTACAATTCCCGCATATTGCAATATATTAATTACTGTTTAATGTTGTATTAATGTTGTATTTTGTTTTAGTTAATATGTTTTTCTTTCCTTTTTATTCTCTTTTTCTGAAGTATATTAAAATTAGCCGGATGTATAGTTCATAGGTAGATTTTCATTTCTTGAAG
Source organism: Euprymna scolopes (assembly GCF_053919585.1). NCBI lineage: Eukaryota > Metazoa > Mollusca > Cephalopoda > Sepiida > Sepiolidae > Euprymna > Euprymna scolopes. Next base: position 26,447,991 of record NC_136492.1, on the reverse strand, counting down.
TTGTATCATCTTATCATTAAAAACTCAAGGGGAGTTCTCAAACAGCCATCATTAGTGATTGCACAATGTTCCTTATTGTGTTATGACTTGGGCTATCTCTTACATGAAAAAGCCGTCGATAAGCTATTCGAGTCAAAACAATTGCCCCCTGATTTTTGGTAAAACAATTTCACAACTTGCGTACATTCTTCAATGTTCCTAATTATTAGTAATTTATTTGTATAATTTGTAAAATATTTCAAATAGAGAAAACAATACTCATTAATGGTAAAATGACAAAGATTTTCGACCCTTCAGTAACTTTTTGAACTCCTTATACCTTCAAAGACGGGACACAATTTCATGTTGAGGAGTATGTTTGTGCAATTGAAAATGACGAGCTTTATAAAAGAATAATACTATTCATGATTACTGGTCTAAGGAAACAGTATCATCAATTGTTAAAGCTTGTCCTGAAGTAACAGTAAATGATGAATGGTTTTCTAGGGAAATCTAAAACTGTATTTTTCAACCGATGAATTCTGGATTTTTCATTAAGGTTTTTATTGCGGACAATCATTCAACCAATGTGAATGCTTTTAATATTTTACTTGATAAATTTGAGGATGGACAAAACGCATTATATAACCACTGCGTTAGCAAGAATATATGATATTGAGTTTCAAAAACAGAAATAATCGCTTACGCAATTGAAAATCATTCAAGCGAAATCCTTCGTGATCGCTAATTATTTATCCGATTGGTTTTTAAAACAAAAATTGTAAACATGCATTTTACATGTTAAGAAATCACAATAGGTTTTGACACATTTTCTTTAAAGTTATAAATTATTTATTGACGTTAAAAAACGTAATTCTTAAAGTTACACCGCTAAAAAATGTTTAATTACCTAAGCGGCCAATCTCTTGATTGTTTTTAGTTTAAATTTTAATCAGCCTGTAATGTGACACACGGGACAATATTTATGAGTGGGTTCTGGTGCTGAGTGGAGATATCGAAAATCAGCAAATACTGATGGTATTGTTCTTTTTCCTTTTCTGTTTGCAAAAGCCAATCATATTCTGCAATGTTTAAAACACAATAAATAGCCAAACACTGTGATTTGAAAATATAATGCACTTGAAGTATAACATGTTTTTAAAATAATTACTGCCTTTGGCATTAAATAAAACGAAAATGTTTACAAGCTGAAAAACAACCACACAATATCTACTAAGTAGCAAGCATTATTGTCCTTGAATTAAGTGTTTTTTTGTTGTTGTTTTTTTTTTTTTGTAGATGGCTGGCCATTATTTGGCGTATAAAATCGAATAAGGCAAAATTTAAATCAATTAAAGCTGAACTTCGGTAAATATCATTCCATCTTAATTCTGTTTAAGAATTAACCCTTCTTGGTCACATCTACCACATCGACCATTATTCTGTCTTTATTTTATACTAGCAGGGCGTATGGCGTTACCCGGTCGTAAGATACGCTTAAATGCGTAATCTGCATTTTTTTGTCTTTATTTTATACTAGCAGGGCGTATGGCGTTACCCGGGCGTAAGATACGCTTAAATGCGTAATCTGCATTTTTTTGTCTTTATTTTATACTAGCAGGGCGTATGGCGTTCCCCGGTCGTAAGATACGGTTAAATGCGTAATCTGCATGAATTAAAATTCATGCAGATTACGCATTTATTATTCTCTATTGATTATTATATTGTACCTAATATATAGTAGTGATATCAAAAGTAGAAAAAACATATGGCTTAGGTGTCATCAGTTAGAATCGAAACCGGAACATACCATGCTCCAGTCTAATTCCGTTGCCTCTGAGCTATTCTCCTACGCATATAACTCGTTCCAAAAAAATGTTGTTTAATTTATTAATGTGCATGTAAACATGTTTAGTCGCATATTCATCTCTATTTCGTTTAAAATTTTGATCTCTTAACAATTTTTGCCGGCTCGAAAGTGTGCTACTAGTCCGAATACGCTACATATCAAGTTTGTACACTGTAGACCAAATATTCAAAGAGGAGCCTAGTAGAGACCTTTTGCACATACACTGAACATTGCCACTGTTGTAAATATCTCTGCTACTATATAAACGGAACTTTGTCTCTATGTGTGTCTGTGTGTGTATGTCTGTTAGTTCGTTCCTTATGGACTCGAAAACGGCTGGGTCGATTTTTATGAAATTTAATATGAGGGTACTTTATGCGCCCGCTAGTGTTCATAGATAGGTTTTGTATCTGAATGTCTTCGCACAATTGAAGCATGATGATTGACTTTCCATTTCAAACTTTAATGCAAACTACTATATATAAACACGATTTTACGACGACAGCAGTATGTTCTCTAAAATACAATGTAGACACAATGCATTGAGTAATATGCACTGTGAAGGCATGTGCAACCTCCTGGAGTTGCACTGCGATAGGTCCCCAATTAGTGCAGGCAATCAATCGATTAATTGAAAAATAGGCGATTTCACCGATTTCGATGACAATAAAAATATGGGAGTGTGAAACATTCGTCGTTGATCATCATTCAATCCCGGGCAACATCGGATCCCCCAACTATATATATATATATATATATATATATATATATATATATATATATATATATATATATATATATATATATATATATATATACTATTTTTTAAAAGAGACATTTTGCTTGTATCTATGTTTTGTGTGCGCATGTGTGCGTGTGAGTTCGTTCCCTATAGACTCCAAAACGGCTGGGTCAATTTATGTAGGTACTTTGTGTGCTTGGCAATGTTATGTATCGGAATATCTTTGATTAGTATCGAAATACTCCGAAATTGAGAAATATGTCACTTAAAAAAGAAAAAAAAAAAAAAAGGAGATTTTGTGTGACCCAACCAACTGCGGTGCGCGACATTTAAATAAGTAACGGTTTAAAAAGAGCGGAGTTAGAGGGTTTATTATGTAAACAATCCCGGGAAATTCCAGATTGCCTTGCTGACTCCATTTGTTTGGTTGATGACTCTAACCAAAATAAGGACAAACGAATTCAACTGAACTGGTGTGGGGATTGATAACAACATTTAATAATAACATTGTTTTGTGAAGAAACGCATTAAATTGGGGGGGGAGATAGCATTCATGATTGTTTTGTCTAAACTTGGGAATCAGTATTGGTCAAAAGGTTCATCCCCAGGTGTGCTTAGCGTGAGAAGCTTTCAATAGAAAATTATTTAATTTATATGCACAAGTGATTTTACCAAATTGGCCAATCAGGACGAATTCAATTTTGATAATGCGGAGGCTGATTGGCTGAATGAGACCCAGACCTTGTCAGCCTTTTCCCCGCTATCTCACTATAAGAAGTTATGTGAGAACTAATTTTGGCAGTTCAGTCCAGGAGTTAAGTCTAGCAGTTTAGTTGAGCCTGAACAAGCTACATCCACGCTCACTAATCGAGAAAGAGAGAAAGCGAGATAGAGAGAAAGATAGATAGATAGATAGAGAGAGAGAGAGAGAGAGAGAGAGAGAGAAAAGAAAGCGAAAAGGAAGCAATCGTACATCGCAAATATTTTTTTCTTTTCTTAGCGAACTGTTCATGCGACTGTAAATATCTGCGTTGTTAAAAAAAGAAAATGCATATTTTTTTCCATTTAATTCCACTGTATAATAGCAAAACATTATAGTCAGGAATTTTATTTTTTAATCAATTCTTATGAAAACAAGAACTGACGACTAGAGCTTTCTTTTACGGAATTCGTGACTTAACAATCAAACAAAACTGTCCACTTGATTTAATCTCTTGAATTGTTTTTTCTCCTTTTTAATTTTTTTTGTTCTTTTACTTGCGAACCACTTGTGAAGATAAAAATGACAAGAATCGCACATCAAACCCCATCATCGAATAAACAATCTAGGCAACGCTACTGAATTTCTTGCGTGTTCCAAAAATCTGAACCACCTAGAACTACACTTACACACCGGTTAGCACTCCGGAGTTTCATCGGGTTACATTTGTTGCCGTTTGACCAGGATGTTACCCTTTAGAACTCCATAACCGTCTTCATCGGGTCACATGTTGTCATCCACGATTTCTTTCTCTCTGCTAAGGAGTTAGTTTATTGCTAATCGCCTGAAGCGTACTTACCTGGTAATGTCGATTAGATTGCCCAGGCGCGTGCTTATATTTGTGAGTAGCTCTTTTTAGAACCAGACCTGACCTGACCTTGTGTCTAACCTTCTGACAAGGAGGTAAATAATTGTGTGTTCAGTTAATTTTCTGTTTTCGATGTTTGCCCTCAAATACTCAATATGATAAAGATAGGGTGTGAAACTCTCTTTTAAAACTTAAAAGTTTATAAACTTATTTCCTTTTGTCCTTCTTTTTTTCTTATTGATTTTCCTTAAGACAGAAGCTTTATATATTTGATATTTTTGACTTTTCATCTACTTCATACCTCACGTGCCTTCTCCCAATCACTCCCGCTTTTGTCTGCTGTCTACACTTTATATTTCTCGATTCTTACATCATATAGTATCTCATATCCGTACAAATCAGAAACGATTCGCTTTCATCTTTTGGTTGCGTTTCATCCTTCTCCAACTCGTCATTTTCTTCATTTCCTCAAACACCAAGTGTCAATAGCGGGTAGATAGCTGTGTTGAACTGGATATCGTAATCCGTATTTATTTCTCTCTAACCGCAATAAAGTTGACACTAATGTCGGAAACAGGGATTGGAAAAGAACTCTGACTCTGAAAAAGATACTTGTGTAACCCCGTCAGCATTCCACGGCAGAGGCGCTTCGGACGACTAGCAATTAACGAACCCCTTCTCAAAGACACAAGGAAAAACCTGGGAGAGTGAAACTCCTAGAATCACACAGAATCAGCAATACACCGCAATAAACAGGGATCAGGTAATTAATGGGCTAATATTTGTTGATTTTGGGACCGAGGAAAAATTCTACTAATGTGCAGGATCTTGAGTTCGAGTCGGGTTGTATCCGTAATCTCACTATAACACGGACTGTGAGTAACGTTTGTGTAATTTCCCATAATACATACATAAATATAACAACTTTATTTATGTGTTATTGAAAGGCACATTTTATTGCTTTGGTAAATAGAAAATGGAATTCGAACGCCAATTGGTTATGTTCTATTCCCTCTACTACCTCTTTCCCAATGGAACTCCATAGTTAGCCTTTCTCTACTCTATCGGTATTTTCATGGCAGCTGCTCGACTGAGCCCAAGTCTGTGCCACCGCCATGTAAAACAACAAAACTTCTTCTAGCTAGTTTCCCTAAACGAAACTTTCATGGATTAAAAAAAAAATACCTGAAATTGCCCGGCTGTGGAACACAATACGACTGGGATTCTTTCCAGCTGATTACGACGTAGATTTTTTGAAGTCAAATGTAAACAAATTATTATTGAGCCGCCCTCTTAAATAATTAACTTCTGCATAGCCACCAACATCATTATCGATCCTCAGGGTGTTGTCCCGGTGTCAACCAGACACTTACTCATCCCTTATCGTTGAGCAGCCTTTAGATATTTCAAAGTGCTGACACCTTTATAATCTCTATATATAAAAATGTAACTCTTGGTTCGTTCGCAATTAATAGTCCAAAGAACCACTGAACTGATGGCTTCCACGTTTTGGTATAATATGTTTACTATACCCATGTGTGTTTTTATATATTTGTTTTTAATTATAACATTATACTTAATTTTTATATAATAAATAGGTGGTTTTCTTTGTACCGATATGCCATTTTTTTATTTACGGACAATTATTTATTACCGCTTCCCGTCAGTGTTACAATTTAGCGGTTTTCCTGCTAGATCTGGAGATTTCGTTTGCAATCTAGCGGGGAATTCTAGAAAATCTGGATATATTTGGCACCCACACACCCGCAATTTTAGATTAAAAAATAAAGAAAAGCTCTTGAAAATACTTTAAATCATAAAATAAACTCATTCATGTAAGTAAAAAAAAAAGTAGCATTTATTGCCTTTGGTAACAATTATTTATTGATTATTTGTTTTGTTTTTCACCTTTTTTTCGGCGAACCATTCTTACATCTCGCTATAAAATCGATTTTTCCAAGTACATTTTAGGTGGGGGGGCATTCCAACCTCCGAAGTTTAGTTTAAAATACGACCTAAGCAACCCCGCTTAATTTAGAAGTATTTAGTCGAAAATTGTAAAAAGCAAGAAACAACAGCAAAAACACTTATACCAATACAGTAGAATTCAATTATCTACCAACCTAAATACTTTAAACATGCTAAAACAAAGTTTTTTTTTCTAATTTAAAAATATGTTGCACCATTATTGCGATGTTTAATTTGCAATATATTTCAATTTAACTTTTATTATAAAAAAGTTTGAGTTTATGATTTGTTTCTTGCAAAAAAAAAAAAAAAAAACCCTCTCCGAAAAAACAGGTACAACTAGCTGATAAAATATGTAATCCTTTTAAGGAGCTAACCACGTCAATATAATTCCAGAAACATATAGTGAGAAAACACGGAACATCTTATATATTGAATATACTGTATTTATAATTTTTTATGGTAGGAAGTTAAAATAGGGAGTTTTTTGGGGGGGATGAATTAGCGATTTTTGAAAATTTCAGACGATAAAAGTTAAAAATCTAGCGATTTTCTGCAGATTGCTTTCTCCTGATCTCGCGTTTTATTTTTAAATCTCAGTTGCCAATCACATTCATGTGATATCACTAAAAGGTTTCACCACTACAGAATGTGTTTACAATATCGGTAAATTTTCAATGGGTTTAATCACATGATTATTGATAATGTAACCATGCGATTGAAATTTAATTTAAATTAACCACACGTGGTCGTTTTCCTATCAAATATTCATCGAAAAATGGTAGGTACAGACAAAATGAATGCCGACGCTCACAGTGTATAAACATTTTTACCCCTCCCTTTACTTAAAAATTCACCAAAAATCAGGAAATTAACCAATTTTAGTGAAAATTTCAGTATTTATCAAATAATGATCGCAGAATATAATGAACTAATTATTTTTACTTAACTCTTAGGGAAAATGTTTTATTTTGTTTAAACAAAAAATACCTTTACTAAAGTTATGGTTTTGAGTAGTAAATAAAACACGCAAGAATTTATTTTTGCTTTTTTTATATAAAGCATCGTAATTTGTAACAATAAAAAATAATTTTTACAGGAACATTACGAAAAAAGCCCCTAAAGTCCGTATTAATGAATTCGATATAACTCGAAGAAAAATGAATTTCCCGCATACTGTTCAGGAAATTAAAGATTCAATTAGATTCCTATTTCAGTCACCTAAATTATTTAGGGTAAAATGAGTTTAGGAATTTATAGCCAAACCTAAATATTTTTTTTTGCTTAAAAATATAGCATTAATACAGTAAGTTAGGTAAAATTTTCATAGAATGCTCTGCTTGACGGTTGTTGTAAAAATGAAACGGAAATTTGAATTTCGTTCCCTTTTAAATTCGGTACATTTTTACATTACGTCAAACTCATCGTTCACATTCGACACGTCAACTTTTATAGCTTTTCGGGTATGCTGACAAGGTTAGGCGTGTCTATTCCGAAAGCCGTTCTTAACATGGGCAGATTGGAGTGTTTATTCGTTCTAAACGTACCCGACAACCTATAACTGTCGACATTTCCAATGGGAATGGTAAGCTGGACTTATGTAAAAAATAACAAAAAGATATACACAATGAACTTTTTCGTTTAAAAATGGAATTATTTCCCTTTCGTTATTAACTTTTTTTTAATATTTTGTGTTTTATATACATACAGTACAATTGTTGAATGTTACTGTTTTGATTATATTCGTTGGGGGCCACTATTAAAAATTTAAGAAAGATTAAAACGGAGCGAAATTTAAGTTTCCGTTCCATTTTTACAACAACAGTAAAACAGCGCACACTCAGCAAGTTTTATCGTAATTTATAAGCATAATGTTGAAACACTAAATCAACGTTTTATTTATTTTTTGCATAATTAATAATGAAAGTATTTTCTGTTTATTTTCTGAACATCTGTTAAAAAAAATTATTTGTACATCCTCTTGAAAAAAAAATCAAACTTTTCTCTACTTTCACCTAACTATTTACAGTGTTCATGTAAAACATTCATCTTTCTTTTAATAATAAAAATTCCGTTTTCAAAGAAAAACGTTTACTGCCAAATTTCTTTTAAAAAAAGTGCAAGTTTTCCTGAAAAAAAAACTTTCGCCTAACAATTTATGGTAAAAAATTAATCTTTTTTTTTTTGGGGGGGAAATAACAACTTTTATTGATTAAAAAAATTGCAAAAAATAATAAAAGTAAATAAACGAAGAAAATGCAATTTTTCTTGAGGAATGTGTTTCATAACAAACTGAGCCACAGCAACGCGTGGCCGGGTACAGCTAGTATATATATATATATATATATATATATATATATATATATATATATATATATATATATATATGTGTGTGTGTGTGTGTGTATAAATATATATATATATAAATATATATATATATATATAGTTTTAAAATATAACTAGACCACCCGTAACCCGTTGGGTCAGTACGTTATATTAGCTATGGAATTCATGTATGAGCGTGACACTTGTGGCATAAAGAAAATAGTTTTTTTTTACATAACAGAAGCATTTCTATGAAAGTATATTAAAATGAAAAAAGAATATAGATAGATTTCTATGAGTCGTTCTGTTTATTATAATTGTTATTTTTTTTTAAATTACAGTCACTGAATTATAAGTGGTTGGTCATACTTATGCACTGAACAGGTATCATAATCCTTATTATAGTTTAATTCAAATTTTGATATATCATCTTTTAAATGAAATTGTTAGTTGAAAGTACAGAATAATAAAAAAAACACTCTCCACATGTTAATAATGGCTTTTTAAATAGAAAATGAAAATAAAATGTAACTTTTTTCATTTAATTTAAGCAAACATTCAGTACCCATTGTGTAAAGGAAAACACTATTTAATGTAATAGAAATGTGTGCATTTACCGATTCAGCTTTCCGTTTGGAAATGTAAGCAGACGACTTTAAAAAACATGGGAAGAAGAAAAAGAAATTTTTTTGTAATAACGCCCTCTAGTAAAAAGGTCTGCATTAGTTAAGGGGGATAACTCTATCCAGTTTTACATCGGTTACCTTTTTCTCTCTCTCACACATACACGTAACTATTTCTCGCGTACGTAACGAAAACAGAGGGAGTAGGAGTGTTGAAATCTATGAGAGTGAAAGTGAGAGGTGTTTTCTTTGAAACTGCGACAGACTTCACGAAGTTGAATGTTTTTAGCCGTTAAAAAAAAAAAAAAAAAACTACGGTTGATTTTATAAAATTATTTATTTATAATGACATGAATTAAAGATTTCTCGCGTACGTAACGAAAACAGAGGGAGTAGGAGTGTTGAAAAAAAACAAAAAACTATTTGATCAAATTAAATGAAATTGTTTGTATTAAAAGCGATATAAAAATTCCGGAATTGGAATAACGGATTGAAGACGTTGCTATTTACGCATGCGCAACCGGATGTTGAAAACCGGAAATCTGATTGCAAACATACAAGACCCATAGACTTTTAGTATTATATAGATTATACACTGACACGTATTTCGTCGATAAGGACCCATCAGAGTGGATGAATCTTGCGCAATTTGAAATCAGGACCTCATGGTAAGAAAAGGTCCTGATTTCGAATATCGCTTGATTCAACACATCTGATAAGACGTAGACGCCGAAACACGTGTCAGTGGATAACTATATTTAAAAAAAAATATATGTGCCGCATTTAAGTAAAAATGTACTTTCGTATAAACAATTGAATTCATTCAAAACATATCGCAAAAAAAAAGACAAATATAAAAACAGCTAAGTAAATCGCGATATATCCAAACAGTCGTCCAGTGGTAAGCGTTTAGGCTTCTTATCATTAGGTACCGATTTCGAATTTCGCTAGATTCAGCGACTCTGATGAGTTGAAGACGATGAAACACGTGTCAGTGGATGATTATATTTAATATATATATATATATATATATATATATATATATATATATATATATATATATATATATATATATACCGCTCCCCATTTGGGAGTATGAAATTGGTAAAAGAGAAAATTATTGCTAACTCGCATTACGTATAAACAATTGAATTCATTCAAAACGTATCACGAAACCAAAACAAATAAAATAACATCTCTCTCTTTCTGTCTCTCTCTCTCTTTCTGTCTGTCTGCTGTCCGTCTCTCTCTCTCTCTCTCTCTCTATATATATATATATATATATATATATATATATATATATATCTACCTCTCTCTCTCTCTCTCTATATATATATATATATATATATATATATATATATATATATATATATATATACAGGGTGTCCACAAAGTCTGGCTGCACAATCTACACGGTGCCCACAAAGTCTGACTACATAATATATATATATATATATATATATATATATATATATATATATATATATATATATATATATATATACAGGGTGAACAGAAAGTCCTTGGACCAATTCAAAAGTGGTTTATTAATAGAAAATTACAAAAGTATAAATTAAACATGAATGAAAATTATAAGTTAGGAAACCAAGAATAAATTCAAATTGTTTATTTTCAATGTTATGTCCCTTCCTTTCGATTAGACGTTCAATTCTCTGTCTGAAGTTACGACCCGAGGCACGCAGCGTTTCCTGAGGTATTTTAGCCCATTCACTCAGAAGAGATGTCTTCAAAGCATCAACACTTGGATGAGCAAAAGAACAGACCTTTGCCTCCAACAAAGACCACACCGAAAAATCCATGGGATTCAAATCAGGCGATGCAGGAGGCCACATCTCCTCATTCCAGAATCTTGGAAAATGACGTTGGCACCAGTCCTGAGTTTTTCTGGAGGTGTGGGATGGTGCCCCATCTTGCTGGAAGATGAAAGGCTGATATTTGAAGTGTTTCTTAATCTCTTCAAATGCCGGAACCAAAATATCGTTAATGTAGCGATCTGTGTTGATGTTAACCCCCTGCTCCACGAAAATCAGAGGCGACTTCCAAGATTTGGAGACTGCAGCCCACACCATGAGGGGAGACGGCTTTTGTCGGCGGAAAACTATTCTCACGGAGTCATCAATGTCTGCTGAAGATTTTGCGTAAACTCTGTCGTTCTGATTGTTAACAGTCGCTTCAATTGTGAAGAGTTTTTCATCAGAAAAACGATCTCTCGCTCTGCCGTGCCAGCCTTCAGTTCTCCAAGAAGAAGCTTTGCTCTTTCAAGTCTCTTGTGCTTTTGGGCAGGTGTGAGGTACTGTCTCGTTCTCATCTTGTAGGGAGACAACTGGAGATCGTTTTTGACGATGGTTCTCATCGAGGTCACGCTCACATTCATGTCTTTAGCCATTTGTCTTGCAGATCTCTTCGGGTTCCTCCTTACCCTCTCTCGGACAGCTTTAATCACCTTCTTTGTTCGAGCAGTGCGAGGTCTTCCACTCCTAGGACGATCTTCAGATGTACCAAGTTCCTTAAATCTGTTCACAACATGGTACACAGTGGATTTAGCCACTTTCAAGAGCTTAATAATCTCTGAGTTTGTCCTCCCCGCGCAATGAAGCTGAATTATGGCCTCTCGTTTGCTCATTTTTCTGAAAGTTTAAACAAAAATTTTTTAATATCTTTGTTGAAAATAATTAGATCAATAGTTAGACAAAATACTTACTTTATTCGAAAAGATAAAAAGTGATTTTAACAATATTTAATTTTAAAACTAAAAATGGTCCAAGGACTTTCTGTTCACCCTGTATATATATATATATATATATATATATATATATATATATATATATATATATATATATATATATATATATATATATATATATATATATATATATATATAAGCTCGCATAAACCTGAAGAATCCTAGAGTGGAATAAACGCGGAATATTCAGTGTACCTTAATCGCCATATATATTTTTATAACTTACTATATATATATATATATATATATATATATATATATATATATATATATATATATATATGTGTGTGTGTGTGTGTGTGTATGTGTGTGTGTGTGTGTGTTTGTCTGTGTATGTATTATGTATTATATATGTATATATTATTATTATAATTATAATAATAATAATAATAATAATTATTATTATTATTATTATTATTATTATTATAATTATATTATAGGCTAAATATCATTTTTGACTGTCTTAGAATTATCTTTTGTAATCTCATTTTCGTTACTAAACGCGCAAGTTAAATGGACTCATCATAGGTATGTCTGTTCTTATTTCATTTCATCTTCGGCCTACGTTATCCACCCCTTCTTCCTCTTCCTATAGCTTCTCATATCCTAAATCACCAATATCCATATAATGCTGTTACATTTGTCTATCTAATATTCATTGTAGAAACGTAAATGTCTACGGACGATACACGTCGGCACAGACGATATAGAAAACGGGGCTTTTGAAAACGGCGTAATATTAAATATTACCGAATATATCTCCGAGTCAGAACGACAGCATATCAGTGAATATAAAAAAAGATACGAGCCGAGTCCGAGAGTAATGAGAAACAGTATATTATAAAGCAACCTTTTTGCTGAGCGTCTCGACAGCATACTTCTATAGAAAATAAAGCAAAATGTGACACAAGGACGTTTTTAATGTGGAGTAAAACAAGCTCACAAAAAAGAGGCACTCTAGAAATAGGAACCAATAAAAATTACCTCAGTATAGAGGATTTCCCTTCCATTAACTAAAAACCAATTAACAATCTAGCATCAGAACAGATACTACCCTGTGATCTCAGCCCGACGGCTGGATCAAAAACGTTGATTTAACTGTATGTTTTTTATCTGATTACAGTAGAACCCCGGGCTACGATGACCCCGAGATACAGTGGCTCCGGGATACGGTTTTTATAGGTTATAATTACATCTTGAAAATGGGGGAAAAAACTGTGTTTTTTTCTTCTTTATTCATAACAAGTGGGAGTTTTGCCTTCCATAGCTTGATTCCATCTGTCAACGAAATTATAAATTCCTCGCTTGTAAAATTCTTTAGGATATGGTATGAAATATGAATCTAATTCATGTTCAGTTTCGTGATGATAATCCAAGGGTCATCGCAATGTTTTTGTAATTCTCGAAATTAGTCATAATCCGAACGAGCTAGGTCAGGATAATATACAGTGTAGAGTAATATTTACCAACCAAATTCTCCTAGATCTTTGCTCAGTAGTGTTGTGTGTGGATGAATATTATCATGACAGAAGATGACTCTCTTTCTGTTGAATAAAGAAGGTCGTTTTCGAATCATCATCAATGAAAATATTGCAGTAAAATATGAAGTAGACTTTTATAATTGTTGCAATATTTTTTAGCGATAATGAGGGTATGGTCTCTGACAGTCAGTAGATTCTATTTATAAACGATTCTGCTAGGAACTGACAAATCAAATTAATTCATGTTCTGCTACCAACCAAACAAAATTAGAATTGCTCCATGAAAATTTAACATATATATATATATATATTATATATATATATATATATATATATATATATATATATATATAACATCTAACTTTTATAAATAAACTTTTGTATTCATCACTACTCTTTAGCTGCCTATTTTATTTACTTATTTTTTTTTACAAACGAGTCACCACTTATCAAGGCTCGGAGGCCACTCGAGGATAAGAGCTAACAAGTGCTGCCGACTGTCATTGTGACGGTTGTAGGTTCACTCCACGGCTGGGGAAAGGTGTTTGTCTAGCCGCACTGATGAGTTGTGATACAACGAAACAGTACTGTATATGGATGACTATATATATATATATATATATATATATATATATATATATATATATATAATAAAAGGATATATGCCTGTCTGTTTGTCTGTCTCTCTGTCTGTCTCCATATTTTCAAACTCTGTTCTCTGAAATTAAATATATATATATATGCTGCTCCCCATTTAGGTTCCACATTCAAGACAAAATTCCACCATATTCAACCACGTGAAATTCTGTCCAATATCGTTAATTGTACTCTCTGCCCGCTCTGTCGTCTAACCCATCTATATAACAATGAATACCCCACTGGCGTCTTTAGCAACTTGCGTCATCTTCATTTGTTTCTCTGCACGCTAAGAACACTTTTTAATGGTTCAAGTTCGATACAAGCAATCAAGCGAGATTGGGTACTCTGATCCAATCAGTAATAAAAGAAGCATGATTATGTTAGCGATTGTTTTTTTCTTACTTATATTCGCACAAAACAATGCAGATGAATACTGAGACGCAAGGGATACTGCAAATTAACAGCCGTGTCTACAGGTACACTCTAAGAAGTTGAGTAGCGAGATGATTTTCACATTAAACTTACATTTCAGCATAAAAGTATCGGAGACGATAGGCGCAGAGGCGACCTCCGAAATGTAGCAGTTTAAGAGAATGAACTTTCAGAAGAGAAGCCTCTCCAGTGTTGGGAGAACTTTCCAATGAAGGCGTGGGATTTTGCTGCTCACTGGGTTAGTCAAAAATTTTGAGTCGCAGGCTGGAGGTGGAGGCAGCAGTGCTACTAGCTAGTCAGAGTATTTTCTTTTACATAGGAGTCACCACTTATCAAGGCCCGGAGGCCACTCGAAGCTAAGGGTTAATGAGTGTACAATAGTCAATGGGATTATATAGTAATAATCGTTAGTAGTGGAAATTTGGTAAATTAAATTACTTAAGAGAACGGTTCATCAAGAATTTGTTTACGGTGGACTTGAAGACTACCAAAGAAAATGAGTCGAGTTTTTTCATTTCCTTACGATGGAGTCGAACATATTAATATACAACGTTACAATCACACACACGGTCAGAGTCCATCTAATAACTACAGATTATGCCTGATTCTTTAATATCGCTTGAGTTTGTTCATTTTGTTTATACTTTTGAACCAATAAGTGCACCCGGTATCACCAAAATGTGAGAGAAGACATGTCCAAAACGAGAATGGAAGATGAAAGAAAAGCGAATAACTGCACACAGCGTTGGGTCGGCGATTGTTAAGAGGATATATAGTTTCACAGCAGTATGGAAACCTGTCCAAATCAGAAGAGAATGAACCAGCAAAATCTTGATCATAAGTGGTTTTTAAAAACCTGGCGTAGATGTATCTGAATCCTATGTAAATATTCACTGTGAAATTTGAATAATAATAAAGACGCTATTGTAATCGAACAATAACATTTTCCTAACGACTTTTCATCGCTCACAGAAACTAAGATTTCATTTACGACATTTGATTTCATTTTCTTCGAATAATCGGCGGCCATGTTTGCATAATAAACCGCCATATTTGCATGTCTGCTTGCGTGTGTCGTTAATAAAGGATAGTTCGTAGCTTAATGATATCACGAATGGAGAAAATCAACAAAACATTCTGCTTGTATAGAGAAGAAGGAGAAGAGGAGATGAGGGAGACTGTTTAGAGGTTAGGGGTGAGATATTTAAATGGACATCACATTTAATGCCGAATGATAAAATCTACAGAAATGGTCGGCGTAGGGGACAGATAAGAAATGCAAATAAGAGA
Source organism: Euprymna scolopes (assembly GCF_053919585.1). Classification (NCBI taxonomy): domain Eukaryota; kingdom Metazoa; phylum Mollusca; class Cephalopoda; order Sepiida; family Sepiolidae; genus Euprymna; species Euprymna scolopes. The sequence goes on along the minus strand of NC_136492.1, from coordinate 26,432,331 downwards.
GAAGGAAAAACTAGCTCGAACAAGAAGGGGCTTGATTCGACCAATAACAAAGAATAACAAATTACACAGGATGTTCTTAGTAGGGTTTGTATACTTCAGAATGGCGACAGAGATGTGAGTGCTTAAACGCGCTCCAGGTGCCCATACGCTGCCACCATTTCATTGTTATATATATATATATATATATATATATATATATATATATATATATATATATATATATATAATCGAAAACTACGTTAGTAATGAATACAGAGACTCATGTGTGTATTTACAATATTTTCAATTTTTATATATTAAAAAAAAAAATTATCTTGACCCCCCCAAATCAAAAGAGATTACACAATTCCTGTAATGACCCGGTCCCTGTTGATTTTGCGGTGGGTTTAAAGTTTTGTGCAGTTCTAGGAGGTCAACTCTACCAGGCTTTGCCTTTTTTTCTTTTAGAAGGAGTTAGTTTATTGCAATCGTCTGAGGCGCCGTCACCAGGGAATGCTGACGGGGCTACCCAAGCACTTCTTGTTGGTCAGAGAGCCTCTCCTCGGGCTGGGGGGAGCTACCTTCTCAGACCCCCATTTCCGACCCTATTGTCACAGTTCTTGTAGTGGGAGTGAACTAAATACTATCTTTAAACAATAATAATAAATATAAAGAGATTCTGTGTAAATATGAATGTTGATATATAAATAATATATGAAAACCAAATAATAGAATAAGTGCTTGGAGAATAGCAGGTGACTATGTAGGAAAATAAATTCTGGCTCACAAAAGGTTGCACGATTTAATGGTACCAATCTCGTCTTTGTCGTTCTTCAACATTTTTAGTCGCGTGCAAGCGACTCTATAAGTCACTCCGTCGGTCGGTCGGTCAATCTGTCGGTATGTCCGTAACACTTTTGTGCTTGGTCGTTTTGGTTAAGATCAAAGGTCTGTTGTTAATAGATGATGTTCTTAGCTTTTTAAGCTTTTCTTGGCCTTTTGGCCAAGATCAAAGTGCAGCATCTGTTCCGGCAGATACTGCACTTAAGATAATTTGTACCAGTCAATGGAGGGGAAACCCTCTATACTGGGACAATTATTATTTTTGGTAACCAGAGTGACCCCTTTTAGGGGAGCTGGTTTTTACCTCACATTAAAAACGGCCTTGTGCCTAATTTGCTCAGTGGGGGAGCAAATAAACACCATCTGTTCCGGCAGATGCTGCACTTAAGATAATTTGTACCAGTCAATGGAGGGGAAACCCTCTATACTGGGAACCGCCTGGGTAATACCTAGGAGGTCCACCCTCCCAGGCCTTGCCACCGGGCTTTCCGGTGGGGCAAGTTTATTGCTTGCTGCCTGAGGCGCCCCGACCGGGGAATGCCGACGGGGTTACTCAGGCAATTTTTAAAATTGCAGGAGTGCCCCTCCTTTAGGGGAGCCTGCGGGGTTCCCACTTTCCGGCCTTGTGCCACATAATGCTGATGTGGGCAGCATTTAAATAAAAACCCTCTATACTGGGAACCGCCTGGGTAATACCTAGGAGGTCCACCCTCCCAGGCCTTGCCACCGGGCTTTCTGGTGGGGCAAGTTTATTGCTTGCTGCCTGAGGCGCCCCGACCGGGGAATGCCGACGGGGTTACTCAGGCAATTTTTAAAATTGCAGGAGTGCCCCTCCTTTAGGGGAGCCTGCGGGGTTCCCACTTTCCGGCCTTGTGCCACATAATGCTGATGTGGGCAGCATTTAAATAAAAACCCTCTATACTGGGACAATTATTATTTTTGGTAACCAGTATGCCCCCTTTTTGCCTACTTTTAGGGGAGCTGGTTTTTACCTCACATTAAAAACGGCCTTGTGCCTAATTTGCTCAGTGGGGGAGCAAATAAATACCATCTGTTCCGGCAGATACTGCAGGCAAAGACCATATGTAGGGGCAATCCCACATATAAGACCTTGGTCAATGTAGGGGTAACCCTTCATACGAATTGTCACTATCAAGTTCCTTTACTCCCCAGGGAATTGGTCTCCATTTCCCCTTCACTCCTCACATTAAAAATCGGCCTTGTGCCTAATTTGCTCGGTGGTGGAGCAAAAAAAAATACCCTTTTCTTGGCCTTTTGGCCTAGATCAAAGTGTAGTATCTGTTCCGG
>NC_136492.1:26342701-26425201 GCF_053919585.1 Euprymna scolopes | reverse complement strand
TAAGCTACACTGAATATTCCGCGTTTCATCCACTCTATGACTCTGCAGGCTTGTGCGCATAAGCCTGAAGAGTCCTAGAGTGGATGAAACGCGGAATATTCAGTGTAGCTTAATCGCCATATATATTTTATAACTAACTATATATATGTATATATATATATATATATATATATATATATATATATATATATATATATATATATATATATATATGTATAATTAAGTCTTATACACTAGGCTCGAAGTCAGGTCACCTCTGCACATCTGAATTTATAACAATAATTACTTTCCCAAAGCAAGAATATAATAAACTCTAAAAGCGAACTAGTCGCCTTTTACAGACAGAAGACTAAATTTAAATATGATCAATTTAAAATTATTTAACTTTAAATATTACCTTTAAAATCTCGTTTCCATCAATTACAAATTTCTCCCTTTTACTTCCTCAGCACTTTATTATTTTTTTTAGTTTATTATATTTCCTATCCTTTTCGACCTTCCAAGTATTCGGCTGGCAATTCCCTTCCTTCTTCAATTATGCATTTGTACACGTATGTATCTTCTGCACATGAATGCATGGGCATCTATGCTCTGACGTGTATAATGTCTATATTCATGTGTGCTTATACGTACATTTTTACGGGAGTTCGAGCGTAATTCTTTTCATTTTTCTTTCCTTTCTATTGGTTGCACTATCACAGAATCCGCAAGCGCCAGCCGCCCACTTCTTCTTCTAATTACCATTTATAATTTCCTCAATCCCCACAATATACAAAAATCTCTCAATAAAAATTCTTTAATCTTCCAGATAAATTCTTTCTCGATATAAGCTTACAACCCTCAAATTCTTTTCAACCCCCCCTTTTAATATTTATGCTTCATCCTCGTTAACACTATCCATAATCCCACCAAACCATGCGCACTCACCTCTGCGAGCTCGCCCCCCCCCACTACCCTGATTACTAGTTTTGCAAAGATAGGTTGTCATGACAATCAGATCATCATCTTTCCTTACTCCAGAGCGTTAATCAGCCTTAATGCTGTGCCAATATCCTCCCTCACATTTGAATGAATTCAATCCATCGCATGATAACTTCCTACACTTATTCTCCAAATCGCTTTATTTATCTGTGCCTATCAACTAATATATTAATTCTTACCATTTATAATCTCCAGCAACATGCACCCGAACTACTATAAACATTGATATTTTATTTCTATCACTTTCTCGGATTCACATGATTTGGGGCTAAACAACTATTGAAACATACTCCCAAGTAAAACCATTTTTTTTTTCTTTTTACCCTACTCCATCTGTCTTATTATTCTGCATTTAATTTCCACGCTAGTATGATACTTTTCATGCCTGGTTTCTTTAAATACTTTACAGGCAAAATTGCTTAATGCATTTTGCTAACTCCTCCCCTCTGACGAGACAGAAAATTTTTCTTCGAAACTGCTCGGATTAATGACTTTCACCTCTATTTGTCTTTCTTTTCCGAAAAATAAATGTGTGTTTAATTCTTGCTAAGGTGTTTCTCAACATACTTTATTAAACCTCTCTCTCTCTCTCTCTCTCTCTCTCTCTCTCTATATATATATATATATATATATATATATATATATATATATATAAATATGTGTGTGTATATGTATATATAGGGAGAGAGAGAAAGAGAGAAACCATTATAAATATACATTTACGAAATATATACCATACAGAAATATAAAGAACTATAGCGACATGTATATATATATATATACATATATATATACATATATATATATATATATATATATATATATATATATAATACTTATAAATGTACAAGCATATATGTATACATAAAACCCGTATATCCGCCAGTAAGAGATTAACTCAAATTATGCATATTTATAAATAATTTGTATTTTATCGTGTGCAAGGTATCACATGCGCACATATGTATATACGTTTATATATATATATATATATATATATATATATATATATATATATATATATATATATATAGTGCGCATATGTACTTATTTGTTTATGTTAGGTGCCCGCAATATAATGCAATAACAAGAACAGCTTTCAGAAATCCACATATACGGTGGGAAGATGTGAGGTAAGGTAAGAGACGGGAAGCGAAACGCCCCGCCCTTTTCCCTCAACCCACACGTTTTCGACCCTCCACTAGTTGCCTGCCCCATCACCCACATTCGAAAATCGCCTACCACTCTCCCATACCTTCCTGATTCCCTCCACCTCCACGACGCTTTCACGTTCGTCCTCCTAAAACCTATTACCGCAAAATCTATAACGGCAATAGTGTAATTGAATACACGTCGATGTAGATCTATCTCCGTCTCCTAGCAACCGCCTTTTCCTCTTCGGCTTTCTATTTACTTACTTATTAGACGTGTACATACACAAATAGAACTATATTAGCGAAATGCACTGAATCAATCCGTAGGTGTTTTCGACATATATTTATTAAAAATACTATTTCTCTATTTATGGATGTGTTTGTGCGTCTACGAGTTCAGCTGTTTTGAGGCTACTGGTTTTAAAATTTAAAATTTGTCGACGTATACGCCTTTGACGAGGCACAAAAATCTAATTGGGTTAGACGTTTATATATTCGGACGCTTAAACTTAAGTAGTAGTTGTGTTGATGGAAGTGTTTGAGATCGGGGCTCAAAAAATGGTTGGGGCACCGAATGCAAGTTATATAAATCAGGTGATTTAAGAGCGGCGTGTTCCTTCTCGCACTTAGCCGGCGTGACTTGAACGAGAAAAGACGTATTTTTTACGTGCTGCACCCAAAATAGTATGCGTCCCTCGACTTATGTAGTGAAATTTTCCTCTAATACTTTTTCTCTCTCTCTCTCTCTCCAATCTCTCTCTCTCTCTCTCTCTCTCTCTCTATATATATATATATATATATATATATACATACACACACACATACACACACATGTATATATATATATATATATATATATATATATATATATATATATATATATATATCACATACGCAAACACACATGCGTGTTTCTGTTCTACTTTTTGTATAAGCATTTTTATAGATTAACAAAGAGTATAGAGTGAACGAAAAAGTAACCGGAACTGATAACGATGATAGTTGGTGATGACGACGAAACGATCGACTTTATACACTCATTCCTATCGTCCTATTAAAAGGTTAACACCACCTTGGTTAGCATTCTATTACATAGTAGTAGTAGTAGTAGTAGTAGTAGTAGTAGTAGTAGTAGTAGTACAAATGGAAACGTTTAGGGATCAGGATTATCAAATGTTATGCCGTAGGTGGAACACGAAAAATATTCGTAATCTATCTGTGTCACATATCTATGTATTATCGATATATCTATCGATCTAGTGACCTATCTATCCTTTTATTTATTTATCAATCGATCTATCTAGATAGACAGATCGATAGATAAATAGATAAACGGATATATGGATAGATAACTAGATAGATAGATCGATAGATAAATAGATAAAAGGATAGATAGATAACTAGATCGATAGATATATCGATAATACACATAGATATGTGACAGACAGTCCACTGGCGTCGTGAACTAAGAGGCGTGATATATTTTTAAAACATATCAAAGTCACATCACACTCGGTGACTGATCAATTGCACCGGAAGAGTGTCTGATAGCTGACCGGGAAGTACGTGCATTTGTCACGTGGTTCTAGTTAGTTGCGAAAAATAGAGGAGGTGGATAAAGGACGTCAACAGGAGAAAATGATCTGAAAGGGGTCTCTTTTCAAAAGGTGGGGAGGGGAGCGTCTCAGACTTGGGATGTGTAAGAACTAGCCACCCAGGTAAAGATCGTCGATCGCTCCTCTGCTAAACGTAATGTCTGGGAGCGAATAAACAACTATATATATAAAAAAAAGCAAGATTATCTTTCATGAGTCTTTTTTGTCAAGAGAATCAACTACCTCAAGTTTGGCTTTGTTTTTTTTTCAATTTTTTGTCGTTTTGCAATATTTTCGGCAGATTATTATTAATTGTACACTAATAATATATACAGATTATAAAAAAATACAACCTTCTAGTAAATCTATCCCCAATGTTAGAACCACTCGACAAGAACACACACATCTTTCTTATATAAAGTATATTTCTTTAATCAATTTGAGTGCAATAATTAATGGCCAATGTGCGATAGATTATCAACTAAAAACTTAGCTGTAAAAAGTTGATTTTTAGGTATATTCAGGGTTTTTTTTTTAAAGAAATGTGATATTTATAATTATCGCTGGCAAGTAGTTTTCATGATAGTAAAACCTTTATAATGCATTCTGTACTGCTTTCACTGGTCGCCATGTTTGGTTTATTTTTGCTAGAAGAAAGCTCCCAAAAAAGCAGTGGCAGAAAATCAGGTAAATGTGTTCATGTTAAATGTCGACACACGCACATACTTTAAGAGACATTCACACACACGATTACTGAAAGAGACACTACTAACGATCACGTCAGGGTTCAAGAAAAGTTAACTATGCATTAAGAAAATTTTAAGAACACACACCTGCAACACGATAAGCTAGGGTTCAATTAGTGAAGAACCACCATAAACTCCTCGTCACATACATGCGCAGTATGTCCATTCAGCGTATATACAACATACGTCATGTTGGTACCTCATTTTGAGACACAATAGATGACTTGAGACACTATAAACGACACAACCCTGGCACCCTGTGAGCGGATGTTTCACACAGAAAGAGAACTATGCCAGCACCGAAGGATAAGGCACTGAGGCCCCGACTAGTCCTCGTCAAGACTGACGGACTGCATGATGATGATGATGATGATGATGATGACGACGACGACGACGACGACGATGATGATGATGATGATGATGATGATGACGACGACGACGACGACGACGATGATGATAATGATGATGATGATGATGACGACGACGACGACGACGACGACGATGATGATGATGATGATGATGATGATGATGACGACGACGACGACGACAATGATGATGATGATGATGATGACGACGACGACGATGATGATGATGATGATGACGACGACGACGACGACGATCATGATGGTGATGAGTATGATGATGATGATGATGATGATACAACACAAAAAGTGACACCGGTCAGATGCTATGCAAATCACGCGCCTTCTGTGGCACCTCTCTCCAAATCTTAGCCGGCGAGATTTCAGCAAACGATACGTGTTTTATGTGACGCATTAGGAACAGGAACAGCACGTATCTCTCTCTTTCTCTCTCTCTTTATATATATATATATATATATATATATATATATATATATATATATATATATATATATATATATATACTATCTATCTCTCTCCTATCTCTCTCTTTATATATATTGTCGAGCACTTTATGTTGAAATGAAATAAATCGTTCACTTAAGCCCACGTGCGCAGCTTTAGCTTTTAAAATCAAAAGATCACTCTCGGTTCTATTGAATGAGATTTACGATTTGAATAAACATTAATTTCAACTATATTTCTCGCCTCGGTTAACGTTAGCCGATCGGTTTCTTTCTTGCTAATGGAGTTAGAGATGGCTTGGTGGCCAGATTCGAACCTTCTGACCGGCGGTAATCGTGACTCCCTGCGCTGATGATTTTCGAAAGAATGAAGCATTAGTGTCCGTAATTATTTAAAAATAATTAAGGTAATAATTCTTTTTTAAGAATTATTACCATGATTATTTAAAAAATAATTATAGTAATAATTATGTCTGACCCTTTTAAGAACTCGGTTCTTATTGTCTAATACTTTACGTTGAAATGAAAGCCCAGGACCAACGTGATATGAAAAAGCCCACGTGCGTAGATCATGATGTCAAAAATCACTAAATCACTCTCGGCCTTCTTAAATGACATTTCCGATTTATATAAATGTTAATTTCGAATCTCCCGACTGGCGATAATCTGTACTGTCTGCGCTGATGATCTCCAAAAGGATGACATACTCGTGTCTGTAGGTATTAAATCTCTCTCTCTCTCTCTCTCTCTCTCTCTCTATATATATATATATATATATATATATATATATATATATATATATATATATATATATCTTCTTCTATATAAATAAAATTTCCCGTCGGATTTTGACCTTAATAGGATTAAAAATCAAGATATTTCATGCAAATATAATATGCACAAACGGCAGAACAATATCTGAGGTGTGTTATAGGCTTATTGTTTCTCAAATTCCTCGATAATCTTAGATTTCTATACTTTTTCTGTTGAGAAGTCACGGCCTAAATCGGTTAAGATCAATGGAAGTGGTAAAATATTTTCTCTCTAATAAATTCCTCCTCCCCCTGCCACCACTTAACACCGTTTGGGGATCGTTCACAAGGAACAGTTGAGAAGAGAACACCGGTTTTGCTTTGTAGTTCTTTCATGTGAAGTTATTTAAAATCACTAAACTAAGCTGCAGTGCTCTGTGGCGTAGTGGTTAGCGTGATGGACAATTCACATTATATTTTCACGTTCGCGCCGACCTACCGTAGTCGTTTTTTTTTTTTTTTTTTCCTAAACAACTGGAATGGACTTTTCTTGGTGGCCGAACTGTTAACGTTGCAGATGTTTTTTTTTGTTTGTTTTTTTTTCACACTTTATTTTCCTACTTTTACTCATGACTCCGGGTTTGATCCTTCCTACTTACCTACCATAACATTTTTTAAAACTCCCCCCCCCGTCCCGGAAACAAACACTCGGGCAACGCCGGGTACCCCCGCTAGTATATATATATATATATATATATATATATATATATATAATGGTTGTACTGTTTTTGTTTCCTTAGTGTAAATTTACGAAAACTTGTGTGTTTATTAAAGAGTACTCGATGGATAAATAGAACGTGTTTATAATATGTTGTTTTATACAAAAAGTATTGGCTACATATGTTCATACATGTTTCTGCTAAATTCTCTCGTTGCAGATCCAGCATCGTCAGGCAAGCAAAGCGAGAGTATTTTTTGTATGCCAGATCACAAGAACATATTTTATATATATATATATATATATATATATATATATATATATATATATATATATATATATATATATATATATTATAGCTGAAATAATATGTCATTAAAAAGAATAACAAATAACTCCATTATTTGCCCTGGAATTTGATTTAGTCTCAGTGAATCTAAATTAATCGTGTCTGTTAAACTAATAGTGCTATAAGCATTACAGAAACAAAGAATCAACTTTGGTTACGCGAAAAAAACTAAGAGACTGAACTAATTTCGTTTCTCTTCCAATTATTTTTTCTATCACGCAATTTTCTGTACACATAGGCTTAACCAATAAGTTACCGATAAAAATTCTCTCAATCTAATATTAACATCCTCCTTCCATAAGTTTACTGTATCCCCTTCTTCAGTAATCCATTCTCATCTCCTACGTGTTATAAATATGAACTGTATTATAAATATGATGATCTCATCGTCTGTTACATTATTATAATCATTGTAACATCCGCAGTTGACTCTTTAAATCTAAATGTTCCTTTCTTCACGGAGTTTCAACCACGTACACAAAGAGCTTGATGAGCTCTGACGATATGCAACTTTTGACGTGAAAAGATAATTACGAAGTCTTAATATTCCTTCTGTCCTTCGTCGGCGACTCAACATGTAATCCAATACTTTCGCAAACACGTTTGCAAATCAAATGGAATCCGTGTCTCCCCCGGTTCGTTTTCGCCTGCGAAGACGTGAAGGTTAACGACGACCGGCCATCCACGCACAGACGGCAATAATATTGATTCCAAACGATCGGACCATGCAAATAACCTTTTAGCTTCTCTCACGCATTCTTCGGCGTGTTATATCTTGATGAAATCATCACATGCGTTCAAATTCACAACACTGATGTTTCCTCGACTTTGTCCTTGGCATTTAGGGTCAGATTATAATGCAACCCCTTCGCGGAAGAACACGAGCAATCACGTGGGCTTCTTCCCATAACCGGGCAAAACAAAAATCAGTGTAATGTTGTTTTATTTCACTGATCGTCTTCATTACACACGAATAATATTTTACATAGGAAATAGGGAAATGAGGCCTTCATAAAAACGTCCGCCTCGGTCCACAGACAAAGCCTAAGAGACTTTACTACTATTTCCTTTTTTACGCACTTGCCTATTTAAATATAAATTGTTGAATGTTTACACAGTAATAATATTAAACATGGCGGATAAAATTAAGCTTTAAAAAATAAGTTAACTTAGTGACTTGAATACTTTGGGTTTTTTTCGACACATACTCGTGTCACTTCCAAAGAGTTTTATAACGTATTTAGAGTATTACATGTACATGAGGGAAATTCATATAATTGGGCAGCATTCTTTCATTTATGCAAGTCTGTGTCTAAACTCTTGTATTCTTCTTTTATCAATCTTTTTTCAAAATGGCGGGCTAACTTTTTCGGATTTTGCAATTACCTTTCATTTTTCCTTTTATTGTGCCATATTAAAATGTTAATATACTAAAAAGAATAAATTATAAGATGGGTAACGCTTTGAAATTTGGAATATAGACTTTTGTCATTTATTCGTTATATGTACTATAAGTTCATTGTGCAAAATAAACTAAAGGATCATTATTAATAAAAAGTTAAATACAATTAAAAAACATATTAGCACACACACACGCACACATATACACACATACACACACACACACACACACATATATATATATATATATATATATATATATATACTTGTACTTTTTTGTAGAAAAAGAAATCCCATACAGTGCTCTATTATTAGGGAAAAAAACCTTTCTCGAAATAAGAGCAATATATTTTTTTGTATAATATATACAGGAATTTACATCGGTAGTCGGTACTGACTGTTTCAAGCCCGGTAGTTGAGGTCAATTTTTTTAACTTTGACCCCTAATACGACCCCTTTAACATTTATTCTTTTGGGCTCAAAGCAAGTTATTAAGTTAGATCCATGTCCAACGAACCTATAGCTAAAATTTCAAGTGTGTAGACCTAAAATTGTCGGAGGAGTTTGGTAGAGTTCTAAGAGGTCAAATCGTTGAACTTTGACCTCTTAACAGCGAAATTTCTGGCCGAAAACCGATCATATAGATTTTCTCAAATCCCACTACCCTGTATATCAAATTTCGAGTTTATATACTTAAACTTGACAGAGTTATTGCGTAGGGAAATGTACACAGACAGACAGATACACAGACACACAGACACACAGACACGTTCACTTGTATAGATATATAGATATAGATTTGAACCCATGCAAACTTTATACTTGGGTTTTAGCCCGGGAAAATTGGCACAAAAACGTGAAAATAAAAAATAAAAAACGAAATTTGCCAGGTGAAGGTCGGACGCCGGCATTACAAATATGCATGCGTAACGTAGTAGTTATTGGTTCATGTTTAAATTTTTAGCCTTACTGCAAACCTGTTTAAATAGCTCAGTCATTAACGGAAGGGGAAAAATAAATCGTAAGCTTAACATTTTGGTTTCGTTTCTCGGTGGTGGCACACGGGTCATTTTTTTTTTTTTAACTTTTTAAATTATTATAATATATTGTGTCCAATATAATATAATAATAAATACGAAACCTGCATTAATCAAAATATCATATTTAAGCGTATTTTATGACCGAGCAATGCCGGCCGTCTTGCTAGTATATATATATAACTTTATTATTCATCGACATTTTTAATTGTAATTTTCTTTTTTTTTTCTCTATATATACAACATCCTGCCTTGACAGAGTTCAAAATAGACTTCGTAGCTTAGTGGGGGATGCCCTTTTCTCTTCCCTGCAACCTCTTTCCCACAAAAGAAAGGTTGCGAGCATGTCTTTACATTATCTTTATTTTTATGGCAAATGCTCAGCTGAGCTTTAATCTATGGTGTCCCCTCGCCAAACTTTCACGAAAAACACTAGTCTAGCCAAAACCACTATCAATAATTTCCCACACACTTTATCTGTGCCTAAACCTCAATGTAGATTCCATGAACAAAGCTTCTTTCTTAGAACTGCACACCTGTGGAACTCTCTTTCGATTGCCTGCTTTCCAGCTGACTACAATCTGATTGTCTTCAAATCCAATGTAAACAAATTCTTGATGAATCGTCTCCCGAAGTAATCCAATTTACAAAATTTCCACTACTTATGTTTACTACGCTATAATCACATTGACTAATATATACCTGTTAACACTTATCCTTGAGTGTCCTCTGGGCCTTTATAAATGGTAATTTCTGTGTAAAACAAACACAACAACTCAGCTTCATCTGTGCTATTTTTGTATTTTTTCATGCAAAGGATAACATCATAAGTTCTTAGTTGCATTAGTTACTAAATTAGAGATTAATGATGACTAATAAAGGATTATTGTTTGAACGCAGGCGATCGCCACACAATTCAATCTTACAGCTTCGAAACTCCGAATAAACATATGAAGTGTTGTTTTCCGCATCTGAGCTGGTACATCGAATACTAGCCTCTCCGTTTTACACGGAGAGCACAAAAAATAATTTTTTTTTATATAACTTAACTTATTTCTAAAGAATGAAATTACATCAGTTCGAGAGTATTTTAAGTGAATGACCACAGAAGACTAAGCTATTCATCAGTTTGAGAGAGAAAAAAAAATCGTTGAATTTGGAAGCCTTAAATAAAAGAAAATAAATTGAAATATATCGTTTTTATCATGTTTTTCGCTTCTCAATTGTGCCGATAAAATGATTGAATATTCACTTCATTAAAGATGCTTATAATGACGACCATAAATAGAAACGCATTGCAATTATTTTTGTAAAACATTTAAATAAGACTTGGCACAATGCCATTATTATAAATAACTGGGGTACTTTTTTCCTCTTTATATATATATATATATATATATATATATATATATATATATGTGTGTGTGTGTGTGTGTGTGTGTGTGTATGTGTGTGTGTATCTATATATCTATAAAAGTGAACGTTTCTGTGTGTCCGTGTGTCTGTGTACATTTCCCTACGTAATAACTTTGTCAATTTTTAGTTTACAGACTTGAAATTTAATATACAGAGTACTGGGATTTGAGAAAATCGATGTGATCGGTTTTCGGTCAGAAATTTGTCTGGTAAGGGGTCAAAGTTCAACGATTTGACCTTTAAGAACTCTACCAAACTCCTCCGACAATTTTAGGCCTAAACACTTGAAATTATAGGTATAGGTTCCTTGGACATGAATCTAACTTAATAACTAGATTTGAGCCCAAACCAATAAATGTTTAAGCGGTCATTTCATTTTTAATTTTTAATTTTTTATTTTTCATTTTTCATTTGTCATTTTTCATTTGTTATTTGTCATTTTTCATTTTTCATTTGTCATTTTTCATTTGCCATTTTTTTCATTTTTCATTTTCCATTTGTCATTTTTCATTTTTTATTTTTCATTTTTACTTTTTCATTTTTCCTTTGTCATTTTTCATTTTCCATTTGTCATTTTTTATTTGTCATTCTTCATTTGTCATTTTTCATTTTTTATTTTTCATTTGTAATTTGTAATTTTTTATTTTTCATTTTTCATATTTCATTTTTCCATTGTCATTTTTCATTTGTCATTTTTCATTTGTCATTTTTCATTTGTCATTTTTCATTTGTCATTGTTTTTTATTTTTCATTTGTTATTTTTTATTTGTCATTTTTCATCTTTCATTTTTCCTTTGTTAGTTTTCATTTTTCATTTTCCATTTGTCATTTTTCATTTGTCATTTTTAATTTTTTATTTTTCATTTGTCATTTTTTATTTTTCATTTTTATTTATCATTTTTCATCTTTCATTTTTCTTTTTTTTATTTTTCGTTTGTCATTTGTCATTTTTCATTTGTCATTTTTTATTGGTCATTTGTCATTTGTCATTTTTCATTTGTAATTTTTAATTTGTCATTAATAATTTGTCATTTTTACTTTTTCATTTTTCATTTGTCATTTTTCATTTGTCATTTTTCATATTTCCTTTTTTATTTTTCATTTTTCATTTTTCATTTGTCAATTTTTATTTGTCATTTTTCATTTATCATTTTTATGTCATTTTTCATTTTTCATTTTTTATTTGTCATTTGTCATTTTTCATTTGTCATTTTTCATTTTCCATTTTTCCTTTTTCATTTTTCATTTGTCAGTTGTCATTTTTTATTTTTCATTTTTCATTTTTTATATGTCATTTTTCATCTTTCATTTTTCATTTTTTTATTGTTCATTTGTCATTTGTCATTTTTTCATTTTTCATTTTTCCTTTTTCATTTGTCATTTTTCATTTGACATTTTTCATTTGTCATTTTTCATTTGTAATTTTTAATTTGTCATTAATAATTTGTCATTTTTACTTTTTCATTTTTCATTTGTCATTTGTCATTTTTTATTTTTCATTTGTCATTTTTCATTTTTTATTTGTCATTTTTCATTTTTCATTTTTCATTTTTTTTATTTTTCATTTTTCATTTGTCATTTTGCATTTTTCATTTTTCATTTGTCATTTTTCCTTTTTCATTTATCATTTTCATTTTTTATTTTTCATTTTTCATTTTTTATTTTTTATTTGTAATTTTTCATCTTTCATTTTTCATTTGTAATTTTTCGATTTGTCATTGTTTTTATTTTTCATTTTTCATTTGTCATTTTTCCTTTTTCCTTTTTCATTTTTCATCTTTCATTTTTCATTTTTCATTCGTCATTTTTCCTTTTTCCTTTTTCATATTTCTTTTTTCATCTTTCATTTTTCATTTGTTTTATTTTTCATTTTTTATTTGTCAATTCTCATTTTTCATTTGTCATTTTTCATCGTTCATTTTTCATTTTTAATTTGTCATTTTTCATTTGTCATTTGCCATTTTTGATCTTTCATTTTTCATTTTTTTCATTTTTCATTTGTCATTTGTCATTTGTCATTTTTCATCTTTCATTTTTCATTTTTCATTTGTTATTTTTCATTATTCATATCAGTTTCTCTTCATTTAATTCGTTCGGCCTGTCTACAGAAAGCGGTTTTATTTTATTTTATTTTATTCACAATTTGAAGTTATTTTGGAGTGGCATTTGAAGCTCATATTTTATAATTATATAAAAATATTACATATATAAAACTAGCAAGGCCACCCAACGTTGCTCGGGACCGTATGATAAAAATTTTGAACATACCTATTATTATTAGGATGGAGGAATTTTTGATGTCCATGTATCATTTGCCATCTTGAACAAAAGAATATTTTACCTATCCTAGGACGGGTATTATATGTATGAGATAATTGTGCGTTCCATAGAACAAAAAATTTACAGCACATATATGGAAAAAAATTCCTTGCCTAGGGCGGGTAATGTACAATACATATTTAAAAGAATTTACATAATTTTCTGTTGTGCAAACTATTCTGTATATCACAGGAAAGAGTTTGTTTATACATCAGAGTGCTATAGTGAAGAAGAACCTTATTTCTCATTTAAAAGTCATATCACCTGAATATATTATATGGTTTTTGGTTTTAATAACCTTTATTCACGTCACGGGAAGGATTTTCTTTGTTTTTATATGAGTACTATGCTGCACAAGTACCTTATTCATTGGGTAGGATAATGTACAAGTACGTAATTTCTAAGATATAGATGAAACGACTCGATAATTTTACATAATTTTCTGTTGTGCTAACTTTTACGTGTGTCAAAGGTGAGAGCTTGTTTTTACATCAGAGTGCTATAGTAACGAAGCACCTTAGTTCTTATATCAATGTCATACTACTCGAATATAATACATCATTTAATCTAATAATAGAAATACATAATCATATACACATCCTTAAAATTAATAATGATCTGTTCATTAGTTTAGGAATGAATCCAATACACAAATATACAGACATATATACATAAATAAAATTAATAATGATCGGTTAATTAGTTTAGGAGTGAATCCAATGCACAGAAATATATAATCATATACACATAATTAAAATTCATAATGATCGGTTAAATAATTTAGGAATAAATTCAATACAACATTCCATTACTGAATCTATTTACGTGATTATTGGAATGTAACAAATAAGTCGATTTATAATATATCCTATATATTTGGAATATTACATTTCTCCCGTATTTTTTTTTATATAAAAGTGTTCTTTTATAATTATTACGTAGCATTTAAAAGTCCAAATTATCGGAATGTAACACAAAAAAATGAATGAAAGGAATTGTGGAGCTCGAACCCGTAACACTGGTGCTAGTAATCGATGATGCTACGCACTGCATCAAACAGACAACTACTTTCATAAATTGAAAATTTACTAAATAAATAAATCTCTGTTATAGATCGTGCGCAGGCGCAAACAATGCCATTGTAACTATGCTCGTTAAGTTGGCATTTCTTTCAAGTTTAAACCCCTTTCTTGAATCCCTTAACAATTGTTTTAATCAATAAAATTCTGCGCCCTATATGAAATCTTTTGAGCTACTGCACGCCGTCAAACGACCATCCGTCTAGGAGGAGATACAATTTAAAAATGGAGACAGACACACACAGATATAGTGAGATATGTATATTAGACAAGCATATAAACCTAATTAAAATTCATAATGATCGGTTAATTAATTTAGGAGTGAATCCAATACATACAAATATATAAATATATACACATAATTAAAATTCATAATAATCGGTAAATTATTTTAGGAGTTGATCCAATACATACAAATATATAACCATATATACATAATTATAATTTATAATGATCGGTTAATTAGTTTAGGAGTGAATCCAAGACATAGAAATATATAAGCATAAAAACATAATTAATATTCTTAATGATCGGTTAATTAAGTTAGGAGTAAATCCAATGCAAATGCCATTACTTGATCTATTTACGTGATTTTGAAATGTAACAAATAAGCCGATATATTGTATATATATTTGAATATGACATTTTCGTTCAGTAAAGCAAAAAACATTCCACTGTATTTTTTTAAAAATAAAAGTGTTATTGCGTATTCGTTATAAAACATTTAAAAATCAAGAATATCGGAATGTAAGAAAAAGGAACGAAAAGGAATTACGGAGATCGAAACCTCAACACTTTTACTAGCAATCGGTCACGTTAATCGTTGCACCAAAGAGACAACCAGTTTCAAAACGTTGTGAAATATGTTAATAAATACATTTCTCTTTTACTCGATGTAACGCATGCGCATAATGACGCCATTGTACTACGCTTGTCAAGGTGTTATTGCTTTCAAGTTTGAACCCTTTTTTGAAGCCCTTAGCAATTATGTTAATCGACTAAATACCCCTAATAAAATTCTGCACCCAAAATGCAATCTTTTGAGCTATTGCACATCGTCTAACGATCATCCGTCTAGGAGGAAATACAAATTGAAGAATGGAGACAGACACACACACACGCATAGTGAGGTTTATATATTAGATCATATGTTTATTAAGAAACAGATCCACTAGACCTATAAAATAATTTATTTACCGGACTCATTATATAAACAAAGAAAAATCCAGGAAAATATTTACTCCTAGTCGGACTGTAAACTTGTGATACAGATTGGATTCCATTATCTCACTGCTACCAAAGACGTTCACTTCAGATTTTATCATGCAATTTGGATGTGAATTTTTATATCCTTTTCATTAAGGTCCCTTACTCTATGATATTTAAATACTTAAAAACTTTTAATTGTGATTTTCCATGTCTTACTGACCTTAGATATAAGGTGTAAACCATTATAATTATTTGTTAAAATGTTCCCCTCTGAAGAGATGGTAGACATCGGAATTCTATAGGATAAGGAGATATAATATTTCAAATGCATTCTTTGTCTTATATAGAATAATAACATCTTTTGATTTGAAATTTGAAATTTGACCATTTCACGTCACATATTTTTAAAATTTATTGAATCACTAAAATTTGATTATATATATATATATATATATACATATATATATATATATATATATATATATATATATATATATATATTAGTGATAGGATGATTTCGAACATTTTCCCGATTCCGATGCAATTACCGATTCCGTGCTAAATTCCGATTCCGATACAATTACTGATTCCGATTCCGATTCTTTTAAATCTCTAAATATTTAACTATAGAGTTGTTATTTCCCATCGATTTTAATAAAAACACACGTTAAATATGCAGATATTTTCCTAAATGTCAAAAAATACTTGTTGAGGACAATCTATCGATTTTAGCTTCACTGGTATTTTAAAATCAATAAATATTTATTATTTTATCATTATTATCAGCAATGAAAGATTTTGGTTTAAACAAAATCAAATAAAAAAGCAAATTAAAAGAAAATAAGCATCAATATTTCCGATTCTGATACCGATTCCGAGGCCCCCAAATCTTTCAATTTTTCCGATTCTCAATTCCGATTCGAATTAATCGTCCCAACACTAATATATATATATATATATATATATATATATATATATATATATATATATATATATATATATATATAGAGAGAGAGAGAGAGAGAGAGAGAGAGAGAGATGGACAGAGAGAGAGCCTGACATCTCTTATCATTCTCTTAACAGCCAACTGACACCACTAGACGTAATGCAATTCTTTTTCCAACAAGATGACGCTACATGCTACACGTCTTACAGATCACTGCTATGAGTTAATGACATATTTACGGAAGAGAAAACAACAAGCAAAAGGTTATGGCCACCCGTTCCCCCGATTTGTCGTCATTTGATTTTTAAAAATCTTTGGTTGACTTTAAAAGAAAAAGTTAGTGCAAATAATCCTCACAATCTAAACCAACTAGAGGAGAACATTGTTAACGCTATCATGAAAATCACCAGAGAAAGATCTAAACGCAGTATCTGCAAAGGTTGATAAACGTGCCCAGAAATGCATAGACGCCTACAGATAATTTAAACAATGCTAAAGGTAATAAAAGAATGTTCCTCCTCTTTACTACATGTTCTGGGCTACTTTTAAGTGGGAAACCCTGTGTTTATCTATCTATCTATCTATCTATCTATCTATATATATATATATATATATATATATATATATATATATATATATATATATATATATATTCAAAACATTAGAAAGAACTACGAGGTGCGAATTTTTATTTATTTATTTTTTAAATAAACAAATAATCATTTATTAAAAGTTTCAATTTCGGCTTATAACAGAGCCCTCATCATGATTTTCTAAAAAGTACATTTTTTCTGTTTTTCCTTTTTGCTCACTTTCCATGATGTAGTTTTTCGCGCTAAATATATATATATATATATATATATATATATATTGAATTTTGACATATTGATGCTGTAACCCTGGCTAAAGGGTTACAAATAAAACAGAACACGTTAACAGAGTAGGGACAGGAAGAGGCACTGTTTTGCTGTAGTATTTCCGAGCGGCGGCGTGTTCTTTTATAGCAGCGACTCTATCATTATCTGGACGTCTGCCATTCTTATCAAATAAATGTTTAAAATGTATTTCAAACCATTTATACTCACACCGTTATTTCTGCTTATTTCCAAATATGTTTTGTCTTGATAATAAATTGAAGATGTACTCTTTTATTGTCTTCAGTTATTTTTTTAAAAATTTAAACAAAAATACATATGCCACCTCATAGTCTAATGTATCGTTGAACAATATACGTTCCTATTAACATGAAATTAAAAATATCAGACCTTCACACGACTTACACACACACACGCATGCACACATGCACAGTTATATAAAGTGGATTTTTTGTAAACATTTGTATACCTCGATTGAAATGAATGGCTCTTGTCTTGGGGAGGCTCCAGGTTTTGACAAGCTTCTTGGTCCGACCTATACTCTTGGTCTGAGATGGAACACGTACATCAAATCCGTTTCCAAAGCTGCTGGAAAAATGGTGGGATCGTTTTACCGCTCCAGTAGATATTCCATTGTTAATGCAATTCTCTACCTGTATAAAACCAAGGTACGTCTAAGGATGGAGTACTGTTGCCACATCTGGGCCGGAGCTGCTAGAAGCAACTTATTATGCCTTGACAGAGTTAAAAATAAACTTCGTAGCTTAGTGGGGGATCCCCTTTTTCTCTTCCCTGCAACCTCTTTCCCACAAAAGAGACGTTGCGAGTATGTCTCTGCTTTATCTTTTTTTTTTCATGGCAATCTGAGCTCCAATCTATGGTCCCCCCTACCTGACTTTCACGAAATACACTCGTGTAGTTGAAACCACTATAAATAATTTTTCCCACTCTGTATTTGTACCGAAACCTAAACGTAGATTCCATGAACAAAGCCTCTGTCTTAGAACTTAACGCCTGTGGAACTCTGTTGCATTTTCCTGTGTTCAAACTGACTACAATATGGTTGTCTTCAAATAGCACATGAACAAGTTCTTGATGAAGCATCCCCTAAATTAATCCAATTTTGCCAAATTTTTACTACTAATTATTACTACGATATTTTCGTATTGACTACCGTGCACCCATTAATTCTTATCTTCGAGTAACCTCCAGGCCTTCAGAAGTGGCGACTCCTTTATAAAAATTAAAAATATCACCGCCTCGATACAGATCCTGAACAGAGAGGATGCCTTTTCCACAAGCGCCGGCGGGAGCTCAGCGAATACTCGGCGGATGGCGACGATCAGGCTGGTTTTGGTGTTGTGGGAGATCATGTTGGTGATGTTCTCGATGTATGACCAACCGAAGTAGTGCAACGGTGTAAGGTCGGGTGAGGAGAGTTCCAGTGAGAGAATGTTACAAAATCGGAGTACTCCTTCTGAAGCCAAGCCTGGGTCTCTTTTTGAACTTGTGGGCTAGCACTGAGTCCCGTTGCCACACCCAAGATCTTCCAGCAGCAACTTGATTGCACCAGGGGATAACCATACTCTTCAGCACATCTAGGTATAATTTGGTGTTGACTTCCAAGCCGACTTCGAAGATGTTGGGATGCATGAAGTGGGCCTCACTTGAAACCACAACAAAGACCATAACCGTGGCCGGAAACGTCATTGAGTTGTGCCCACGAGCGTTGAGCCATCCAGATCTGTACTTTTTGGCAATAGCTCTGTTGTCATAACTTGGATCTGTAGAGAGCATCTGTTGTACAGCGGCGCACTTCCGATCTCGCTCGTTAAACATTGTGTCATTTTCAGACATGATAGAAGGCTCTATCGCTCTTTGAATTTGTACACAACTAGCCAAATAGTATATGGTCTGCAACGAAAAAGAAAACCGGTTTTCATTAAACGGAAATGGAACCATGTATTTTCTACAGCGACAATTTTATCGTTCTAATTTGTAAAAAGAACGAGAAAGATAAAGAATTTAAGAAAATATAAAGAGAGAGGGTAAATTCGAGATAGCAACAGAGAGAGAGCAATAAAAAGAAAGGAAGAGAGAGAAAAAAAGACAAAGAGATAAAAAGAGAAGAGGTTGGAAAGAAAGAAAAGGAAGAAGCGAAAGTTATATATATATATATATATATATATATATATATATATATATATATATATATATATATAAGAAGGAATGAGAAAGAGAGCGAAAGAGAAATAAAGTGCAGATCAAAATGCAGAGGGAGAGATAGAGGGAAAGAGAAAGATAAACACTTAGAGAAAACAATAGAGAGATAGGGGGAATCGAGAGAGCGACAGAGAAAGACGGGTAAAAAGAAAGAAAGAAAGAAAGAGAAAGAGAGAAAGAAACTGAGAGAGAGAGAGAGAGAAAGAAACATCAAGATAGAGGAAGAAAGAAAGAGTTAAATGAAGAATAGACAAAAAGAGAGAACTGATAAAGAGAGGATAGAGATAGAAAAGAACGAGAAAAATAAACAAGATTTAGATAGAGAGAAAGATATATATATAGAGAGCGATGGAGACAGAGGGAAAAAGATGCGGAAGAAGGTTTTCCAATATCTCATCACGCATCAATTTCATACGATGCAAATGCTAAGCGACCAGGTTTAATTGTTTCCCTTATATGAAGCAGCGCGTTCTTATTTATCGAGTTTGAAACCCAAGTTTCCCGCCCCAATCTACTTCGTCGGCTAACTTCTCTTTTCCTCCCCTTCTCTTTCTCTCTCTTTCTTACTCTTTCTCTCTTTCTCCCTCTCTCTCCTCCCCCCCTCTCTCTCTCTATCCCTCTCTTACAACGCATCCTGCTGTCTACTGGTCTTTCAATAAACAAGACCTACGCACAAAATAACGTACGTGACGGAGGAAGTAATCAGCTGATGGACGTGCGCGCACATCTGCCTCATTAAAAGCCGTGTTTAAAACAATGCCGCCTCGTTGCGCGTCATCGTTTAATTTCCGCGTTTTTACACGATAACAGCGAAAGAAATAATACAGTTCTTTACGAAAGAAAATCACTCCTATCTACAAAGCCGAAAAATGAGACTCTCTACAATACAGTTTCACGGCAGATCAACATTTTTTGGCTCATCACCGCAACTCTTCAGTACATCCAGAATACATTTTAGTGTTGACTTTCGAAACGACTTCGAAGATGTAAGACGGCATGATGTGTCCCTAACTTGAAACCACACCAAAGTCCTTAACCAAATCAACGTATCTCTTGTGTAGCAAGGGCTCATATTGGGGACATATATATCGGTGGTGATGATAATGAGGAGGGCGCTTATATCAGTCTGGAATGATTCTTGTTAACACAGTTCTTATAACACATATTAGAGGAGCGGGGTACATTATTGTAGATGAAGGGGAGATGGACACATAACTTGGAAGAGGTTACACAAGAGTTCGTTATAAGATGATGATAAAACACATTTACCGTTTATGTTGTAAAAGCGACACGAAGACAACACTTACAAAATATAGATATATTTATTCTTCAACCGGCCGATTGGTTATGTCAGGAATTCAAGCCTTTTCGACTACATGGTTTACTCTTCCACGCTTCGCCTCTAAGGGCTCCCACTCTTCAACTCTATCACCGTGTGTGGTCTGCTCTGATCATCTCATCCTCATCAACTCTTGTTGGTGGTTGGTTGTTTTGTTTTACGGCATATCAACCCTTTTCAGGTTATTTAATGCCGAATCCAGTGATTTGGAAGAAAAGTTTTTTTTAGTAGAATATGTTTTTTTTTAAGTCAGTTTCTATTTAACCCATAGTTGGGACCCTAACAGGTACTACCACTCCGAGTTAGAGTGGACCTGGGAGCAATGGCAATTAAAGGGTGGTTCCACACTCGCCAAAGCCCACAAGCTGGGGCCTCACCATCGGATATTGTTTGAGGTCACATCCGGGACCTCATCAACTCTTGACTGACTCTAACTTCGAACGCACAGAATCCTATATTAAGGAATCTCCTTTGTTTATGACGTCAGAAGTGTGGTTTTCAAACGTGACTAATTTTCACGTGGCTTTACATATGCTTGTCCAAACACACTTTTGCAAACAAAAGAATCCTCAATTCTAATTCTAACCTATTTTTAAACAATATATTTTTAACTTGTATTGCCCATTCTTTTAATTTCGTGGAAATACAGTCATGCATTTTCAATGATGCTAGCAATGGTTCTGTTGCCATTACTTGGCTCGGTAGAGAGAATGAGTTTTACAGCGCGCATCTCCGATCCCGCTCGTTTAACATTGTGTCACTTTCGGACATGATAGAAGGCTCTTATCGCTCTTGGAATTTATACACAAATGACAAACCAGTTGATGGTTTGCAACAAAAAAGAAAACCGGTTTCGATTAAACGGAAATGGAATAATGTAGTCTTTTCCATGGCGACATTTTTATCGTTCCACCCTATGCTTAAAATAAAATTAGAAAAAGATGTATACACTTCTCTTTCTTTACTAAAAAGCGAACGAACTTTTTCATAGACAGATGTCCTTTTCGGAAACATCTAATCTATGTGTCAGTTAGTGATGGAACGATTCCAATATTTTCCCGATTCCGATACAATTACCGATTCCGTGCTAAATTCCCGATTCCGATACAGTTACTAATTCCGATTCCGATTCTTTATAAATCTCTAATTATTTAACTATAAGATTGTCATTTTCCCGGATTTTCATTAGAAAAAAAAACACAAGTTAAATATGCTGATATTTCCCTAAACGTAAAAATACACTTGCGGATGATGATTTACCGATTTTAGCTTTATTGGTAATTTAAAATCAATAAATATTCTATTTGTCCCGAGTCCAATACAATTACCGATTCCGGTCTAAATTCCCGATTCCAATACAATTACCGATTTCGTTATACACGATAACAGTGAAATAATATCACCACATTTACAGTGCTCAAACCGACGGTTTGTAAACAAACAAACAGCGAGCCTCGCATTTTACAGCCAATTAAGTAGGGGGTGAGATTATTTACGACAGTGCTCTACCCAAGTAAGGGGGCTTAAAATATATTTGTTGTATATATATATATATATATATATATATATATATATATATATATATATATATATATATAGAGAGAGAGAGAGAGAGAGAGAGAGAGAGAGAGAGAAAACAAAAAGGAACAAACCGCATATATATATATATATATATATATATATATATATATATATATATATATATATATATATATATATATATTAAATTACATTGAAGTTGTAAATTGGTTCTGTTCCGAGGATATTTTTTCTTAGAATATAGAGCACGTAGAATTTCGTAGATATAGAGCGCCTAGAGGTTAAGCTGGTAATTTGGGACAACTTATATTTTAACGCCGAAGAATTATATACATACCGTACTTTTGGGTAATTGCGAGAAGTCCCGGGTAATTGCGCCAAGTAGCTAAAAGTGCTATTTTGGCAACCACGCGTATAAAGAGCACTGTTTTTTAGTTGGCGCAATTACGATCGGATTTGACGCGATTACCTCAAAATGCGGTATGATATGAATTTTATCAAAAACATATATTCGAAATCTTAAAAAGATGTTCCAATTCTTTGGTCACATTTTGCTGCAATGAAAGGCAACCCTTAGGTTATGAGGACATTTAAAGATTCGATAAAACTTTTATTGTATGCCAAGAAAAATTTGTACCAAGATCCGCCATTTTTATTCTGATGAAATCGTTAATTTTAGAAAAACTAATAAAAATTGAAAACTAATGAATTAATCGTTTGTTTTATTTTGTTAATGATCTTTTTACCTAATTACGAATAAGACTTATTTATGAATTCGTTTTTATGCTTTTTGTTTGTATTTTTTTTTACCATTAGACGATGCCGGTTTTTACATTCTTTTCGATGACACATACCACTTTTTCTAAACCTCTTTTTGCGCCAATGTTTTTTTTTTGTGTGTGTATGTGTGTGTGTGAATGTGAGTGTGAAACGGCAGCTTTATTTACTAAAAGTACACAACTGAAAAAAAAAAGATTCGAAAAATTTTAGAACGTATTTTTTATTTATTTTTTTATTTCATATCTTTTTAGTTTGACACACATTTTTTAATCGATAATAGCTGTCGAAAAAAATCTAATTTCTTTTCTAATTAATCAACCGGTTCTTCGATTAGAATTTTACTTTACCGGCATTTCCTTCTAGAATTTGCTGGAGAGAAACTCTTGCCATATTTTCACAGAAGTGACGTCACAAGCCTTTCTCTACTTTATCATTATCGTCAGCGAACGTGCTCGGCTGTGTTCCAATCTCTGACTTTTCCGTAAACTCTTCTCGCTACACAATCTCTCAATAATTTTCGTTTCTTTCTCAGAATTTCTGGAGTTAAACGGAACGTTTATGAGATAAGTTTCTTTTAAAACATTATGCATTTAGGGAATACAATACTACTTAACTGCTTCCCAGCTGATTATAACATGCTCGTTTTCAAGTCCAATGATTACAAATTTTTCTTGATCTATCATTTAAAATAATAAAATTCGGTCTAGTTTTAAACATTGTTTCCCATTCATAAAAGGGCTTGTGTCATTCCTTCCTGACAAACGCATTAACCTTTAACCTCAAATGCCTTAGTAAAAAAAAAATATATGTTATCTCAATTCCAGTAAATTATTTGTTTAATTCAGTTGATGTTATTGCAGTGTTAAATAATGCGGACGAGACATATGCCGAAATAAACAAAAATGGGAATTGAAATAACAAAAAGTTCCAGGCAATACCAGGTTTTCCCCTCTACAAATAGCTAGCGAAACAAACAAACAAACAAACAAAAAACCATTTCCAATGTAATAACTTCTCAGATTCTGACCGGTGACGTATAAAGACATCAAATGTGGAACAACAAAAAAACAATGGGACGAATTCATAATAAGTAAACATATGCTTTTTAGTTAAGGGGAGAAAGTCCGCCCCTTCCCGAGACGCGCATGTGCGCATTTTTTTCGTCACCATCAAGCCGCTACTCCACATCTTTCTTTCCTCCAGGACTCCAAACGTCGATTGTCAAACTAAAGTCGTTTGTTGTACAGACGGAGAATTTTGTCATTTATGTTATTTGATAAACAGATTGATAAAAACGCAACAGAAGCGTAGTGGCACGACCGGCAACCCGCCGCTGCCCGGGCGACCGATTATTAATTAGCATCAGTTGT
The DNA here is from genome assembly GCF_053919585.1 of Euprymna scolopes. Classification (NCBI taxonomy): domain Eukaryota; kingdom Metazoa; phylum Mollusca; class Cephalopoda; order Sepiida; family Sepiolidae; genus Euprymna; species Euprymna scolopes. The sequence goes on along the minus strand of NC_136492.1, from coordinate 26,400,547 downwards.
TAAGTGTGATTTCTCGTTGGTACTGGAAACGGTGTCTAATTTCAAATAAGCTTACTCAGAATTCCAGTATGGCGTCTTTTCTACTCGTAGTATGGATGGCGCTTTCATGTACGTCCTACCATCCTTTTTCATTTCAAGGCTAAAAGTACCTTCAAAATCATTTTTAATGAGATAAAAAGATTTATGAAATTAATAGATTTTAGTTAAACGGTCAAGCATATTATGAGAGGATTCAAAATGATAAGCGGAATAAACAATATTTGATTACTTGTAAGTGCGGTTCATGAAAAGTACTTATTTACATTGAATTTAAAGACTATAATGTTGTAACTGGCTTGGAAGCAATCCCGGTCTAACGCGTTCTACAGATAGGAATTATTGAATAACTATATTTTATTTTTGATTTGTCGATTCGTGCGGAGCGCAAAGACAGAGTTCCCGATTTGAATACATTATTAAAAGTAACAGAGTCGTACTCACAGATAAAGAATATAGGTGTATGTGTGTGGGTGTGTGTGTATGTGTGTGTATGTGTGTGTATGTGTGCATATGTGTATGCGTGTGTGTATCTGTGTGTATGTGTGTATGTGTGTATGTGTGTATGTGTGTGTGTGTCGTTTGGGTCGTCTCGTTAGAGTTAATACTTTCGAGGTTTATTTAACCTTTGTCATCGACCTAGATCCTTCTCTCGTTTATTTTCTCGTTCAACTCCTCATCCCACTCGAACCACTGTCATATCGAGACAATCCGCCGCCAACCTGCTCATCGATTCCTACGAACTCATCTGGGAACGACAGTTATGTCCCCTCAAATACCTTTCAGCAAAAGTCCTATACATCCAATCTTCTTAGCAATTCTCAGGTTACTCTAACCGAAAATAAAACATCTTTCTGAATCCTCTATCTTCACGCTTCCCCAGTTTATGAATAGTTGATTTTTTTTATTTATTCAATTTTTAACCCAAACAAAGCACAGTACCATTTTGAAGTAGGAGGCTACTATAGGGGACGTAAGTTGCAGGGGTATTATTAAGGGAGATGAGCAGCAAGATGTCTGTTCACTTCTGCATGTCAGTACAGTTGGTAAAGCAGAATCCCGGAAGGGCGTTCCAAATACTAGCAGTTCTGTAGAATAATCTATTGAAGTAGAAAGCTTTCTAACACCTAGGCATCTCTGCTATGTAGGGGCGAGATTTGGCTGCTTGTCAGGTTTGTCAGGGGTATTTACGTCGAGGGGGTAAAAGTGCCTGTAGTTTGTCAGAGCATTCAACATTAAAATACTTGTAGAACAAGCCGTGGGATGCAATATTTCATTGATGGGACAGAGGCTGAAACTTAGATGACAGTTCAGGACCTATCAGGTTGACAACTCTCTTTTGAACCCTGTCCAAGAGCGAGAAACTAGTAGCAGATGCACCAGCACAAATGTGACAACAATACTCCAAACATGGGCAAATGGCGGCCTTATAGATGTACAGGATACTTTCAGGCGTAAGTAGCTTTCTAACGCGGTAGAGACAGCTCACCTTATTAGCAGCAGCCTTGGCAATGCTCTCAATGTATCTGTTCCAATTAATGTTCCCTGTAGACGTTAGGCCGAGGAGCTTCAAGGAAGTACTTTCAAGTAATGTGTTTATGGTCATTGCTATTGGTGGTGGAGAAGGTTTTTTGTAATTATTGAAGGAAACAAACTTAGTCTTGGCAGGATTGAATGTGACTATCTAATTTTGTCCACATTCCACTACAGATTGGAAATCTTTCTCTAGTGTTTCTATCATTTCCTTAGATTTGTGTTCGTCTGTTTTCCTCTCGTGCTTGTTTTAGAGAGTGGTGTCATCAGCAAATATAACCATCTCAGAGGACATTTTATTAGGGAAGTCTTGTATGAATATTAGGAATAATAAACGTCCTAGGATAGACCCCTAAGGTATTCCTGCATTTTGTTTATGATTATGGCGTCACTTCGTCTGTTAAACACAATAGATCTATTATTTCTATAATATTTCTATTCACTTCCTAGCTTGTATTTTCTGCTCGTCTGGCTGTGGATTTGGGTCAGTCCATAGCATAACATAATAGCATTATTTTATATTCAAATAACAGTTGTATTTTTCGTCTCTTGTATATATCTGTCCAACTTAAAATAATTTTATTCCATAGACGTCCGACGCGTGCGCTAAACATAAAACGTGTCATTATAACACGTTTTGTTGAACTAAAACATACTGTTACGCGTTTAGTCCAGGGTATTACACACAAGAAATTTAAAGAGAAAATAACACAAAACAACTGAATTATATAAAAAAATATTTTGCAAAATCAAAACAAAAAACAATTAAGTAATATTTACAAATAAACACTCTGTTGGTACTAATATTACACGTAACGCAATGTTATAAGGGGGATAACTAGTGTTAACTTCGAGTCACCTGTTCAAACAGAATGAATTCGAAAACATATACAACCCTTGATCAATAAAAACAAATCAAGAGGAGATATTATTATTTACGCGAAAATCAAATCTAACTGAATGTTGGAAATCCTTTTTCAAGAGTTTTTCTCGGCTGGTGAAAGGTTCCTTAAACAAACCAGAGTTAGATAGTATAGATAAACAGCCTTTAGTATAACTGCCTATTTTGTAAATCCGGCGTCTATTATACAAAATATTTAGGATTGTTCTAGAATGTTCTTTTTGAGTTGAAAAAAGAATAATTTTTGGTTCTTTTGAAGATGTTCTGGATTGTTCTTAAATTAAATTAAAAGAACATTTGTGTCCTCGCTGTAATTTAATTTTATTAAATGTTAATAATCATTTATGAATGATTATTTATGTAACGTATTTTATAATATAAATGATTTGTTATTATTTATTTATTTATTATAAAAATAATAATTATCTTTTGATGATAATAAATTATTATATTTTTCGTTTTTTTTTTAAATAGGAGCCACAACACATCAAGGCTCAGAGGCTACTCGAGGATAAGTGTTATAGAGTGTATAGTAGTCAATAGGATAATATTATTCTAGTAATCGTTAATTTGGTAAATTGGATTACTTACTGTCAAGACAGGATAAGCTGCTTTTAGCAGCTCCTTCCCGGATGTGGCAACAGTACTCCATCCTTGAACGTATTTGGCTTTTATATAGGTAGTGAATTGCATCAGGAGTGAGATATCCACTGGAGCGGTAAAAGGATCCCATCATTTTTCCAATGAACTTGGCAACAGATTTGATGTACGTGTTCCATTTCAGATCAGGAGTAAAGTACAAGCCCAGAAGCTTGTCAAACCATGGAACCTCCCCAAGACGAGCGCCTTTCATTTCAATTGATGCCAGACGGGGATCGGAATGTTGATGATGTAAAGATAGAGGCTTGGTTTTTAGATGCATTAAAAGTTACTAGCCACCCCTTTCTCTATCGTACCAGGTGCTCAAGATCAGAGGGGAGAGAATCAGAGAGAACTTTATCATTTACAGCATTTGATGTATTGCTATAGATGGTAGTGTCGTCAGATTAAATGTCTACGAATTATCTAAGTATGTATCTTGGGAGATTATTGATGAGGATCAGGAGTAGAGTTGGGATCGGGATAGATCCCTGATGGACTCCAGCATTAATACTGTGCGCTTCTGATTTCTGCCCATCAACCACTACTCTTATGAGTCTATCAGAGAGAAATGATTTAATAATTGAAAAAACATTGCAGCTATACCATAGCTGGAGATCTTGTGAAGTAGTCATTTATGCCATACCCTATTTGAAGTAGTCATTTATGCCATCCCCTATTTGATATGTCAAGAGCACTTGCCCTAGAAAGGGAGCCCCCGTCGAGAGATTAACTAACCCTATGAGATATAACCGTTAGCACATCTGCTGTAGGTCTAGCCGAACGGAAAGCATATTGCATGTCAATAGGAAGGTTATTTCTGCTAAGGTGATTGACTATTTAATATGGATTCCAGCAATCTACTCATGACGAAAAGGAGACTTATTGGTCTGTACTGAGAGGGAGATGATCTATCACCTGAGTTCTAAAATACAAGACATATTGATGAGGTTTGCCTGGGTGTTGGGAAACAATTCTTCTTAAGAAAACACTTAAACAGTTTTGTAAGTATGAGAACAAGTTCTGGTTGAAGCTTTTTTAACACTATGATTGGAATGCCGTCAGGGCCAGTTGCTTTACTGAAATCAAAATTCTCGATTAGCTTGGAGACATCACGCACACATATTTGTATGTCGCATAGCGTATTGTCTGTTACAGGAGGAAGTACGGGGGATGATAGCCTTGGTCTCATAGGATATAATAGCTACAAAGTTATTGGCAAATAGTTTGGCTTTGTCTGATTCTGACAAGATGACCTCAAGTCCATTGATGATGGTTGGGATAAAACAGATGCTTCTGTTCAGGATTTTGTTTGCTATTTGCCAAAACTGATGGGTACCAAGCCGCTGCTCAACTACCTTAGATTTAACGGACTGAGCATATAAGTCTCTTGCATTTTTTTTATTACTCTTTTACAGTGACTGCTGGCAGTCCTGAAAGCGGCTTTAGTCTCAGTACATCTATTATGTTGGTAGCTATGGAAAAAGTGACTTCTGTGCGCAATGGCAGCAGCACATTCTGGGGAGAACCACGGCTGGCTATTAGTTTCTTTTCTGGAATATTTTAGAGGGCATGAATCGGTCTAAAATGATAATTAACCATTCCGTTAGATCTAATACTATAGAGGACACATTCTATTTAGAATGGAACGCAGAGGAAGATAGGATACAAGTGTACGAAAACTATTTCAGTCAGCCATAGAGTATACATATACAGTACGATGGAGAGGTACGTCTGAGGGCTTATTACATTTCATGTTTATCTTAACGGATACAATCGAGTAGTCGAAAGATCCCAGAGGAGACAGAACGGAAGATGGACACAGCTCAGGGCAAGCTGTGAGAAAGCGGTCTAGAAAGCTTGCATACTGACCGTTAGTATCGTGCACACGTGTGGGTTTGTGAACAATCTGAGCGAGGACATAAGCAATGGAGAAATCGTGATAGAACCTTCCCTCATCATCTGTCTTGTTGTCAAGAGATGTGAATGTTTATGTAAGAGATATGCTTTCTCATGACAATACTAAGCAAAATACTCTTATTAGTGTTGTTTAAGAACGTTTGGTTGTTTCTGTGAGTGAACAGTGAACGAGGCATAAAAATGACTAAGTTCAGCATTTGCCCCCCCTCCATTTAGCTCAAAGAGTTCCCAGGGTACGTTAAATTCCGGTGAAAAGGAACAAATGGTGCAGTTTTAGGCTTTAACTTATGTAAATTTGAGTCCTGCACCATGCAAAAAAGTAAATAAATAAATAAAATAATGACTACTCCCCATTTAGCGCCAAAAGTCCCCAAGGTCTTAGCATATTTAGATTTGAGTTCAGCACCATCAAAAATAGACGTATACGGAAAATTTAGGACAAATATGGTAAAATAGTACCAAAAATGAAGTGTTTTTATTAGCTTTAAAAAGCCGCTGGAGCACACCCAAGAGTTATCGCGAAGTATAGACAAACACAATTATATAGAAATCAGTTAGTTACAATTTTTCAGGAAGTTTTATTAAAATCCAAGTAATCAATTATTTTTAATAAGCAGAAAAATGTCAATTTTAACCATTTTAACCCCAAAGGCACCTCTAGGAGGAGCAACCGTAGTTTTTTTCCGGAAAATCCGTTCCATTACTTTTTACTCATATCATGTTTAATGTTTGTGCAAAATTTCAACCAAAAAGAAAAACATCCAAGGCGTAGTTATTGAGAAAAGTGCTGACAGATGGACGGACGAACGGACAAGGTTGAATTTACAGGTTTATCCTTTATTTGTCGGGGGACCAATAAGCAGGAAATCCTTTCTTTATTTGATAATGATAAAGAATACAAAATTCGTTGTGATCTAGTAATAGTTAAAAATCTATAAAACTCTACAGTTAAGATGTAACCTATAAAGAACTTAAACGTTTAAACTATACAAAACTTTAAAAGAAATTAGGTAAAACATGAACAGAGTTCAAAATAGACTTCGCAACCTAGTGGGGAGGTGCCCTTTTCTCTTCCGCGCAACCTCTTTCTCACAGAAGAGACGTTGCAGGCCTATCTCTACTTTATCGTTATTTTCATAAGTGCTCAGCTGAGATTCAATTTATGCCCCCTCCCTCGCCAAACTTTTACGAAAAACACCTATCTAGCCAAAACCACTATCAATAATTTCCCACACTCTTTATCTGTCCCTAAACCTAAATGTAGATTCCATGAATAAAGCTTCTTTCTTAGAACTGCACACCTGTGAAACTCTCTTCCGAATGCCTGCTTTCCGGCTGGCTACAATCTGATTGTCTTCAAGTCCAATGTAAACAAGTTCTTGATTAATCGTTCCCCTAAGTAATCCAATTGACAAAATTTTCACTATTTATGTTTACTACGCTATGATCACATTGGCTTATGTATATCTATTAGTCCTTATCCTTGAGTGACCTCGTGATAAGTGGTGATTCCTGTGTAAGCCTTTACTGATCTGACTTTTAATGTGAAGTAACCGCGGATGGGCTAAACTATGTGACTCTAGAAAAAAAAGAACTCGATCAACGGATGTAGGTAGAACAGAATATATTGTAGAAAGGCAATACACAGGAAAAAAATTGTCGCTATTTCCTAACTGTCGACAGTCTGTGTCGCGATAGTCCCCCATGTGAATAGTCAACTCATTTTTTTTTTTTACAATGATCGAAGAGTCAGTTACAATAAATGGGTAAGTCTCCATAACGCTAGACACAGGTGTTGAATCAACACCTTTAATCCAACACAGACAAGTTCTTGATGAACCGTTCACCTAAGTAATCTAATTGACAAACTTCCCACTACTTATGTTTACTACGCAATAATCACATTGACTAATGCATACACCTTAACCCTTATCCTCGAGTGGCTTCCGGGCCCTGGTAAGTGATGATTCCTATGTAAAAAAAAGACCGAGAATAATAAGAGCACGTCTGTGTGAGAGATTTTCCGAGAAAATATGGCGGCGCTAATCGAATTACACATTATACATAAATTTCTGCATTATCAAGATTGTTTAAAATAAGACAGAGATTAACTAACTTATATATTATGATAGTACTCCGTACATGATTTTTTTTTTTACAAAGTTGTAACTACTTATCAAGGCCCGGAAGCCACTCAGGGATAAGGGTAAGTACAGTACATTAGTGTGGCTATTTAAAGTGTCTACTTAAGGGGGCGGTTCATCAGGATTTTGTTTACGTTGGACTTGAAGACATCCAAGTTGTAGTCAGAAGGGAAGCAGGCAGACGAAACACAGTTCCACAGGCATGCAGTTCTTAGAAATAAGCTTTGTTCATGGAATCTACATTTTGATTTAGGGATAGATAAAGAGTGGGGAAAGTTTTTTACAATGGATTCAGCTAGACGAGTGTTTTTCGTAAAAGATTGGCGAGGGGGGACCAGAGATTAGAGTTCAGACGAGCACCTGCCATGGAAATAACGATAAAACAAAGATAGACTTGCAACGTCTCTTCTGTGGGAGATAGGTTACGGGGAAGAGAAAAGGGCATCACCTACTAAGCCACGAAGTCTATTTTGTAATCTGTCAAGGCAGGATAGTTGTTTTTAGCAACTCCTGCCCAGATATGGCAGCAGTATTCCATTCATCGGCGTACTTGGCTTTTATATAGATAGAGAATTGCATCAGTAGTGAGATATTTACTGGGGCGGTAGAAGGATCCCACCATCTTTCCAGCGACCTTGGCAACAGACTTGATGTACGTGTTCCATTTCAGATCAGGAGTGAAGGTCAGGCCCAGAAGCTTGTCAAAACATGGGGCTTCCTCTAGACGAGAGTCATCATTTTCAATTGATGCCAGATGGGGACAGAGCGTTGATGATGTAAAGAAATGGATTTTTGTTTTTGATGCATTACAGGTATCCAACAACTTCCCCCACTGAACCACTTGTTCGTGATCAGAGGAGAGAGAATCAGAGAGAGCTTTGTCATTTACAGCCTTTGAAGTGTTGCCGTTGATGGTAGTGTCGTCAGCATAGATGTCAACGAATGATTTAAGTATGTGTTTAGGGAGATCATTGATGTAGATCAGGAAGAGAATTGGGCCCAGAATGAACCCCTGAGGGACTCCAGCAGTATTACTGCAGGCCTCTGATTTTTGTCCATCAATCACTACTCTTATGAGCCTATCATAGGGAAATGATTTAATGATAGAGAGAATATTTCCAGTTATACCGTAGCTGGAAATCTTCTGAAGTAGGCCTTTATGGCATACCTTGTCGAAGGCCTTTGATATGTCAAGAGCAATTGACCTGGAAAGGAAGCCTTTGTCAAGAGATTCACTAATCCTATGAGATATAACCGTTAGCACATCTGCGGTAGATCTTGCAGAACGGAAACCATATTGCGTGTCACTAAGAAGGTTATTTCTGCTGAGGTGATTGACTCTTTCTCTATTTAATATGGATTCCAGCAACTTACTCATGACACACAGGAGACTTATTGGTCTGTACTGAGAGGAAGATGACTTATCACCTGAGTTCTTAAAGACAGGGCATACTGATGAGGTTTTCCAGGTTGTTGGAAAGCACTTCTCCTTAAGGCAACGTTTAAACAGTTTCGTGAGTATGAGAACAAGTTCTTGTTGAAGCTTTTTAAACCCTATAATTGAGATGCCGTCAGGGCAAGTAGCTTTACTGGAATCAAGGTTCTTGATTAGCTTGGCGATCTCATGCTCAGCTATTTGTAGGTTGTCTAACGTGTTCTCTGTTATAGGAGGAAATATGGGGAGTTGATGGCCTTCGTCACATAGTGTAGAATTAGCTGCAAAGTTCTTTGCAAATAGTTTGGCCTTGTCTGATGCTGACGAGATGACCTCTGGTCCATTGATAATGGTTGGGATAGAACGCACACTTCTGTTCAGGATCCTATTTGTTATTTGGCAAAACTGATGGAAACCAAGCCGCTGATCAGCTACTTTGGATTTAACAGACTGGGCATATAGCTCTCTTGCATTTTTTATTACTCTTTTACAGTGGTTGCTGGCGTTCCTGAAAGCAGCTTTAGTTTCAGTGCATGTATTACGTTGGTAGCTATGAAAAAAAGTGATATCTGTGTGCGATGGCAGCAGCACATTCTGGGGAGAACCATAGCTGGCTGGTAGGTCTTTGTTGGAATTTTTTAGATGGTATGAATCGGTATATGCCTACAATTAACCATTCGGTCAGGTCTGATACTATAGAGGACACATCCTTTTAAAACATTGAATGCAGAGGTAAATCATATATAAATGTATGTAAGCTATCCCAGTCAGCCATGGAGTATCGGTATACAGTATGGTGGAGGGTACGTCTGGGGACTTATTACATTTCATTTTTATCTTAACTGATCCGACGGAGTGGTCGGAGGATCCTAGAGGAGAAAGAACGGAACATGAACATAGCTCAGGGGAAATTGTGAGAAAAAGGTCTAAGAGGCTTGCATATTGACCTGTAGTATCGGGCACACGGGTGGGCTCGCGAACAATCTGAGTGAGGTCATAAGCACTGGCAAAATCATGACAGAACCTCCCTTCATCGTCTGTCTTAATTGAGTGGGTCAGCCATTCCACGTTATGAACGTTGAAGTCACCACAGAGGTGGATGTTAGCCGAGGGGTGTACAGATAGGATGTGGTCTATTTTCTCAGATATGCTCTTAAAGATGGTAATTCCGCCGTTATGGGGCCGATAGAGGGCAAATATAAATGCAGTGGTGTATGCAAGTGCAACCCGGAAGCACATATATGGCAAATTAAGATCTTCTCTAGAGATATCCCTCTCACATGGGAAGCCATCTTTAATGTAGGCACATATTCCATGCCCATGGCGATCTTGGGGGTCAGATTTAGCTGTTAAATTAGAGTATCCGTAATTGTGAACTCATCTAGCGAAGTGGTCGGCCCTATTCCAGTTTCGCTTAGAAAGAATATGTCCGGTGTGCTCTCCTGTAATTGGGTTTCAACCTATGGAAGGTTGGAACGTAGACCACTGATGTTGGAGAAGGAGACATGGTAGTAGGGGTCTACGTTGGAGGATGTGGTTTTAGGTTTATTCGAGGTTTTTTTTCTGGGTCTGATGGTAGATGAGAATTGATTTTCCACAAAAACAGAAAAGAGCAATATATGAACTGGCAGCCGCGTAAATCTAGATTTCCTTATTTTATTCTCTATTGCTCACATTCCAGTAGCGATCTTTCTGACAAAGAGGGAAGGGTTGTTGTTTTCTGCACAAGTATATATTTAATCTAACCCTCAGACTACGCTAGCTGTTACTTTTTTAATAACTAGTTTTTACTATTACAAAGAACTTCAACAATGGAGTCTTCAAGGACTATGGAATTCTTCTTTGTCTTAACTGTATTAATCAATGAATGAAACCAATGCTTAAAACCTGTGTTTGTATGTTTGTATTTGTTATGGGGTTAAATGGTAATAAGAACGAAGGAACACGGGATTTTTAGGAAACGAACATGTATTCACATATCTTACAAGCAAATACAAGTTGAGATTACCATTCCTCAACTGTGGGCGTTTGCACACGACCGGCCTGGCCGCGTGCCAATCTCAGACTGCTGGGCACCGGTCCTCGATACCGGAAGTAACGTCACTAGAAAAAAGTAACTTCATGAAATAGTCCATTAATTCCATGGAGGGGCGTCTCCAACAGTTTTTTGATTAAAAAAAAATTCTTTTCCAAAGACCCTCGACTTGATTTTATACAATGTGAAAAAAAAAATTCACAACCATCGTAGGCAATGTATTGCCCAAAGGTTAATTGACTTCGCGCTTTTGTTACGTCGTGTGGCTCTAAAAAGGGGTCTGTTGTGTAATGTGTATGTGAATATATTCCATAACGACGTACATGTTGAATAGTTGGGTTTTATATTTCATCTGTATATTCGTGTACATTTAAATGCGTGTATGTGTATATGCCGTATCATTTAGTTGATCGTCTAGTGTGGTTATTCTAACATTTATGCAATATTTCTAACAGGAAAACAATTGACGTGGAGTATCGAAACAGTTGTAGACAAACAGTTCTTTTTAACAGATGTAAATAACACAACACTGAATTATTTACGAACATTTATTTTCATGACTTCAGCCGACGTCTTCAGAGATTACACGTTTTTATATCTTGGCTGCTTGAGATGACGCCCCTCCCCACGTCATGGAGAGACCAACTCCCTTTTTTGAGTCGTCCGTTCTCTCTGATGCCCAGCTAACGACTGACTAGAATCTCTCCAAATCTATATCTCATCACGTGCCTCATTATGTGTCTCAGACCAACAACTGATGTAACCACAATCTAGTTATTTATTTATGCAAACCAAAAATCAGATTTACATCTATTTTCTATTTTCACATTCCTTTTGCGATATTATATGTCAATCATTTTTCCCCAATTTTATTGTTTATTTTTCTAATCATAATAATTGATCCACCGACCCACCGTCGCTCGAATCAATTAATAATAATAATAACAATAATAATAATAATAATCAGGAAACTCATGACCATGCGTAATGCACTACACCAAAAGGACGATACTGAAAGACTACGTGAAAAGGAAAGACGGCGGAAGAGGACTGATCTGTATAGAAGACTGTGTGAAGGATACGAAAAAAGTACTAGAAAAATACATAATGCGAAACACTGAAAGGATAATTATGGCAGCAAATGCAGACTATGTGGACAAAGAGACGAAATAATAAACCATATAGTAAGTGAATGCAGCAACCTGGCCCAAAAGGAACACAAAAACAGGCATGACCAAGTGGGGAGGGCGGTGCACTGGGAATTATGCAAACGACTGCATTTTGAGCGTACAGATAAATGGTACAAGCATAAACCCGCAACAGCACTCGAAAACGAGAACCACAAACTCCTATGGGACATGGACATACAGACGGACAAACCCATCCAAGCAAGACGACCAGATGTCGTAATAATTAACAAGAAAGAAAAATCCTATCAAATCGTAGACTTTGCTGTCCCAGTGAGTATGAAAGAAAAGGAAAAACGAAGTAAATACTCAGAGTTAGCCAGAGAGTTAAAAGAGATTTGGATGTTGAAGAAAATCAAAATAGTACCGATATTAGTAAGAGCACTAGGAACAATTCCGAAAAACTTCGAAAAAAGAATGGCAGAAATTGGAATCAGAGGAATAATTGCAAAAATACAACGACTAACGATAAAGAAAACGGCTGAAATATTAATGAAACCCCGAGAATGTGGGGAATAACACAAGACAATATAAAAAAGAAGCGTTACAGAGAATGAAGAGCGCCGAAGCAGCATATCAACAAGTTCTACACCCCAATCATGCATCCCCCGTTGTCTCATCACCGTTCCACCTCAATAGAAAAGTGATACCAAAGAGCCGAGAAGGGTCAAGGAGGATGGAAAGACCGAGGAGAGAGCGTTGGCCAGACCTCCGCTGGACAAGCGCGAAGAAAACTGGGATCGTGGGGAGGCTTAGTGCCACTCAAATTCCAATATAAACCAATGGCCACTACCAGCGAGAAACCAATGGTATGAGGCTGTTGCGATAACGCAGATTTATTTTCAAATGCTCTCGAAGGAGGTTGAGAGAGCTGGACGTCTGGGGAGAGTTGTTGTCACTCAGCTTCCAGAGAACACCACAGGTCTCCAAACCGATCCTTTGTTAACTTGTGTGAAAGCTCCATGTGAGCCAATAAAAAAAATAATAATAATGTTTTGACCCTTGCCACTACTTGTCACAGTTAACACAGATACTACGCTATGATCACAGCCCAACGGGTAACAACATTACACTTTGTTTAAAGGGATTTCTATCAAAAACTCTAAAAAAGACTGGATGAGAATAATAGACCAAGATTTTCAGAGTCGATGTTTCGCCAACAGCAGGACCATCCATGAAAACCTCAGAAAGAAAAGGGATACTCCTACGATTGAAAGCCACGAGCCGAGTCTTAATAGTTTGAAACGTAATTGTTGATAACTGCTATTGATAAAACTAAATTGCTTACAATTTCGCACGGCAACGCCGGACAACCCTGCTTGTATGGAATAAATAATGTCTTTTACATGTAGGAAGTATTTTCTATTATTGCTTTTACATTCTTGCACAAATACAGCCGTTCGGTTCTGTTCGGTTCTTTAAAATCACATATATCCGCCCTCTTCTGTGGCTTCCCGCGCTTTTTGGTCGTTATTATGTCTTCCCGATGACGGAAGACACGCAATAATATTAGAGTTTGCCTTTGGGCTTTCCAATTCTACCAACATTTTATTGTTATCATTATTTTTGCCGTTATTATTTCGACAGACATATCCATCTGAGTCGATCAAGTTAATGGGGCATTTTTCGTTGTTGCCTTGACGACTCGTCGTGGACGCCTACGTTTCGCTATCAGCATCGTCGCCAAGGCAATCGATACCGGGATGTTTTTGCAACGCGTATCATAAACCGAAGACTGAGAGAATGCTTGTCGGCGATGATGTTGGCAACCGAGGAGAGAATGGGAACGGAGGCGCGAAAGGGAAACTAACGATATAGACGGCGCGTTGCGGGAGGGCGGGTTTGATTTATAAGAAGCGAGGGAACTGTAATAAAAGCGGGTATGAAATATTATTTATTCATATAGTGTTAATATTTTCGATTTCCTTAAAGTGCAGAAGTTAAGCAACGTTCATATAGGTCAGCACTTAGAGAAGCAAATGTTTCGCAACAGGAGACGCTTTAAAATTTGAAAATGAAACAAGAACCCACATTAATTTGACCCGCGACTAGGTTAGGTTGGGTTATAAGTAGTGATGGGATGATTCCAATATTTTTCCCGATTCCGATACAATTACAAATTCCGTACTAAATTTCCGATTTCTTTTCAATTACCGATTCCGTCCAGATTCTTTATAAATCTGGAAATATTAAAGTATAGGTCGTTATTTTTCCCGATTACCGTAAAAACACAGGCTAAACGTGCAGATATTTTCCTAAACGAAAAAAAAAAAAAAAAAACACTCATAGCAATCATCTATCGATTTTAGTTTTACTATTAGTTAAAAAACAATAAATGTATATTATTTTATACTTATTACTGGTAAAGGTGGAATTTTCCTTAAACATATCCAAATAAAAAAATATGACAATTAAAAGAATCGTTTTGGCATCGGAAAATATGCACACATTTTTCCGATTCCGATACCGAACTCGATGCCCCTAAATGTTCCGATTTTTCCGATTTCGATTCCGATTTATCGTCCCAACACTAGTTATAAGATGAAAAATATTCAACTCTTTAAAAAAAAAACGACATACTGGATGGAGCACAAATAAAGAAAAAGGGTCCCACTGAAAAGAGTCTCTATTCTAACAGAGAAGATTATAGATACTACACTTTCATCTTCACTTAAATGTCTATATCACAAAGTGGGTTTTTTGTGCAATCATGCAGTATAATGACAGAGCAATCTTCGGAGTTTTACGGAAAACACTGAAAGATGCCGAATGAAAGGTTTGTGATTTTTTTTCTCGTAAACGCTATCCAATTATTTCAAATGAAAAATAGATTATTTCTATCAGTTTGAAATTAATTAAAAAATGAAAACAATTAAAATTTCAATGAAAAAAATAATTAAAAATGAAAATAATTTTCTTGAATAATTATTAGACAATTCTTATGTATATAAACCTATCCCCCTTCGGGCTGGGGCGCATCCGTCGGATCCTGATTTACGGGGGCATACTTGTGATGTACTCTTGGCCGTGTTCGTCGCTCTATGCTCACAGGATCATAGACGCAACCAAGCAGGACTACATTTCTACTTGTCTAGTGAGCCGCTCAAGAGTGACCATACTCTCATTGGTCACCGGAAAATACCTCTCTGCCGCTCAGGGCACGCGAAACGTGCATGGCCCTAATTCCGTGTGGCAATGAAAGAAATAATTAAAAATGAAAATAATTTTCTTGAATAATTATTAGACAATTCTTATGTAAACCTAAATTCAAATGCAAATTCGAACAAAAATAAAAAAAACATTCATTGTAAGGTAAGTTTTTTATGAACATTTATTTTTTTTTTATTACAAGCAGCTTATAGCATACTTTTTGTTATTTTTCAGATTTTGAGTGTAATTTTCTGTATTTTACTGTTCTTTTTTGTTGTTGTTTTCTTTTTACAAAGGAGTCACCAATAATCAAGGTCCGAAAGCCACTCGAGAGTAAGGGCTAATGAGTGTAGAGTAATCAAGAGGAACACGTCGTAGTAATCGTTAGTAGTGGAAAGTTCGTAAACTGAACCTTTTTAAGGGGATGGCTCATCAAGAATTTGTTTATGTTGGACTTGAAGACAACCATATTGAAGTCAGTTGGAAAGCAGAAAAACAGAACAGAATTCCACACGCATGCAGTTCTAAAAAAATAAGCTTTGTTCATGGAATCTACGTTTCGGTTTGGGCTCAGATAAAGGCGGGGGAAATTATTGATAGTACTTTCACCTAGACGAGTGTTTTTTGTGAAAGTCAGGTAAGAAGCGACCATAGATTTGAGCTCAGATGATCACTTGCCATGAAAATAGCAATAAAGTAGAGACAGGTTTGCAACGTCTATTTTGTGGGAAAAAGGTCGCAGGGAAGTGGAAAGATCATCCCCCACTAGGCTACGAAGTCTATTTTGAACTTTGCTGTAGCAGCTCCTGCGTAGATGTGGAACCAGTACTCCATCCTTGGACATACTTGGCTCTTATACAGGTAGAGAATTGTATCAGCAGTGAGATATCTACCTGAGCGGTAGATGGATCCTACCATTTTTCCACCTTAGTGTTATTTTTTTGCGTTTTTCTTTTCTAATCAAGATAAATATTTAGACTTTTTATATAATAAACCAATGATATGAAACATGTTTTAATTACGATTTTTCGTATTAGGATTAAGGTGCCAAGTGTTTCGGAAGGTTACGGCGTTTTCCGTAAACCGCACGGATAATTCTAAAGATGGCACGGATCTTATGCTGCATGAGTACGAGTTTTTGATCTCGTTAAGACACAGAAGTTAAACAACATTGTTGTTGGTTAGTACTTACCGTAGCAAATATTTAGCAAAAGCAGACACTGATAAGTTTTAAGTAATCACAAAAATATAGAGATTCAGTTGACCGTCGACGAGTTAGGCACAATATTGCTTTACAAGTTGTTTTTTTTTAAAGTTTTTTTTATTCAATTTTCACCCCAAACAAGGCACAGTGCCACTTTGAAGCAGGGGGCTACTATCAGGGACTTAATTAGCGGGGTCATTATGAAGGGAGATGAGTAGAAAGATGTTTGTTAACATTACACTTGAACTTCTGCATATCATTGCAGTTGGGAAAGCAGAACCCCGGAAGGGAGTTCCAAAGACCCGCAGTTCTGGGGAAGAAACTATTGGAGTGGTGTCATCGGCAAATATACCCATCTCCGAAATAATTTTATCAGGGAGGTCGTTTATGAATATCAGGAATAATAGAGGTCCAAGGATAGACCCCTGAGGTACTCCCGCATTTATGTCGTATTGTTTGGATGTACGACCGTCGAGGACAACTTTGATTTTTCTATTACTTAAGAAGGATTTAATTACATTATGAATTCTTCCAGTGATTCCATATGATCTAATTTTCCTTAGAAGACCATCGTGCCATACCCTGTCAAAAGCCTTAGATATATCGAGGGCCACCGCTCTACCCTCCCCTGTTTTATCCAATGAACGGTATATACGTTCAGAAACTACAGTTAAGATATCTGCTGTTGAACGGGCTTGCCTGAATCCATATTGTTTGTCAGTCAGGAGTTTAGCAGCTGTTAGGTGCTGGACTAGGGCTTGATTAACTAAGGACTCAAATATTTTGGCGAAAAGCGGGAGGAGGCTAATGGGGCGATAATTTAGTGGGTCAGTTCTTTCACCAGAATTCTTGAAGACTGGTACCACAGAGGCGGTTTTCCAGCAGTCGGGAAAACAAGATTCGTTAAGGCATTTATTGTAAAGTTTGGACAGAACTGGAGCAACCTCGGCAGATCATTTTTTTAATAGCACAGCCGGGATGAGATCTGGCCCACATGCTTTTGAGGTGTCTAGGTTTTTTATAATAGCATGTACCTGAGAAGGGGTGATTTTCAAATCGTCTAGTGAGGCGTCTGTTCGCAGAGGAAAATCAGGGAGTGAGTGGTGTACCGAGTTCAGTGTGGAGCTTGAGGCAAACCGACTGGCAAGCAGATTAGCCTTGTCAGTTGCCGTGCAAGCAACCTCATGATCGTTTGATAGTGGGGGAATAGTTGACTGTCCATTATTTACTACGCTGTTGTAGATTTTCCAAAAATCCCGGGTTCCTAATTTCTGTGCTTCGATGCGTTTTCTGGTGGTTTCAGAGTAATCTGTCTTAGCTGTCTCTATCACTCTCCTACAATTATTTCTAGCTTCTATAAACTTCTGTTTATTTGAGCTGGACTTATGTCGGTTGAATCTGCGGAAAGCATGCTGCCTTTGACAAATGGCAGCTGCACAAGCAGAAGTAAACCATTGGGGGGAGTGGGGCTTGCTATAGAATTTCCGTGCGGGAACATGTGCTTCAATAGCAGTTTTGAACCATTCATTGGTCTCATTTGCACACTGTTCCGCTGGAAGAGTAAAAATATTTTGCCATGGGGCATCTCTGATGAGCTCCCTGATGGCTTCCCAGTTAGCCTTTTTGTAATACCTCGTTGTTTTGAGTAGTGGGTCTTCAGTTTTAGGGCAAGAATTTAGGCTGATTTCTACCATTATCACAGCGTGATCAGCATTCCCGAGTGGGCTGTGGGCATTTGTTGTACAGTCATTGGGAACCGTTGTCAGAAAGAGATCTAGAAGTGAGGCATGTTGATCTTGCTGGTCTGGGAAACGTGTCGGAAATGTAACCAACTGAGATAGGGAATGGGATATAGAGAAGCTATGTGTTGCGCTACGAGCTACGTCTGTGTGATTAGAGAATCCTAGCCAGTTACTGTGGTGGACATTGAAGTCACCAAATACATGTATTTGTGCGCTAGTATCGGGGGAGAGTGCTATATCTATGCTGTCTGAGACTTTGTTTATTAGGGTACAGTCTTGGTTTGAGGGAGAGCGACAGAGAAAAGTTGGGGAACATTCAGCTCACTCAAAACAGAACACTCTATAAAATGTAAAAATCTCTCCTACGGAGAAAAATTTTTCTTCCAACCAAGGACATATTAAATACTACACTTTAATTTAGTGTTGAGACCATAAATCGGAATCGGAATTAGGAATAGAAAAAACATCTGTGCGTATTTTCAGATGTCAAAAATGATTGCTTTCATTGTTTTTATTTGTTTATTCTTGGTTAAAACTTTATTTTTCATCGCTCGTATTAATGATCAAATGATAAATATTTATTAATTAAACTACTAGTAAAAGTTAAATCTACAGGTCATCTCCACAACTGTGTTTCTAAATTTAGGAAATTATATGTACATGTGCTACGTTGTTGAATGTATATCGACTTTTCTAGCATGCACTTTTCGAATGTATACACCTACCAATTATTTTGTCGATATTCTAAAAATAAACACATAGACGAATTTATCAATATAAGTTTTATTTACAGTAAAGCTTTCTGCCAATCGCCAAATAAAGAGAGACATTAATTGTGTTGAGTTGGTTAGTGTGTGGCCTGACAAAGATGTTAATCACGTTCGCCGTTGTAAGTTTGCTGTCTTCTCTTATATGGACATCACTCGACATTACCGGAAATGTAAATACTGCGATATTACATTCGTCTTTTTTTATATTGCATTGTGCATTTTAAAACCCCTGACCTGGAATGTAAACACTCTTTTATTTTTGTGATAATTACAATTCCGGTCATTAATATGGAGCATAAGAATGTATATCACAATCCATCTGGAATGTGCGTGCCTGCACACCTCTGCTTTCAAATGTGCGTCACAACGTTTCCTTATCCAACACAGTTTTTGTGCTTTATTTTTTGCAGTAATTCTCCTCTGCAAAAAGCAACTCTGTATTTAGAAATTTAAAAGAATCGGAATCAGAATTAGTAATTGTATCGGAATTGAGAATTTAGAGCTACATCGGTAGTGGTACTGGAATCGGGAAAATATTGGAATTGTCCCATCACTCTTTTAATCTTCGCTCAAAAGTCTATATCACTTTTTATTTTCGTGATAATTACAATTCCGGTCATGTTTATGGGACACAGGGATGTATATCAGAATCCACACGAATGTGGGTGTGTGCACACCTCTGCTTTCAAGTGTGCTTCGCCACGTCTCCATATCAAACATATGCTTTATGTTTTATTTTTGTGGTTATTCTTCTCAGCAAAAAAAAAAAAAAAACACTCCTGTGTTTAAAAATTTTAAAAGAATCGGAATAAAAATCAGTAATTGTATCGGAATTGAAAATTTAGAACAGAATCGTAATTATATCCGAATCAGGAAAATTATTGGTATCGATCCATCACTCCTTTCATTTTCTCTCAAAATCTATATCACTTTAAAACATTGGTTCTCGTCAGGTGACCAAAGATAAGCAACGTTGTACTCAAATTTAGTATTTAGACAGGTAATGAATTACATCACCGTGAGTAAGGAACCTTGAACGCCGTTAGCACTTTCATAGATATGGGATTATGAACTGTAAAAAAAGGCGAGTGTGAAACATTATTCATACGTACATATTCAATTTTGTGAATATACGAAAGTTAAGCAACATTGTTGCCGGCCAGTACTAAGAGACCAGCAACAATTCAGCAATAGCAGACACATTAAAGTTTTAGGTGGAACTATTTGAACAAAAGTTCAGAATTATTTGACCCTCAACGGTGTTAAGGTCAAACGGGCAGTCGGTTATTAAATGTGGCGATCTCACCTGTTACGTTGGCAGGTCACGTAACTTTTAGTAACACGGCCTACTATGTTTCGTCTCAATGAGTCTCAGAGACTGGTTCGCTATAGCACAGCTCTTAATTGCGGCTAGTATAGCACCAATTCTAAGCCGGATAGTGAACCTGCAAGTATCTAGTCGATAGTCAACATATATTAAAATATATTTTTCGATATTAAAAAAAAAGAGTTTTGTAAGCATTTAAACTAAGACCAAACTTTAACTTTGTATTATCTTGATGGAATGCAGCATTTATTTGCTTTTCAATGCAAGAAAGAAAAAAGAAAAAAATGTGGCACAAGGTTAGAATATCGAGAGAAAAAAACAGTACCCTTTAAGGAGATGCTCTGTTCCAATACAAAAAAAAAATGTGCGCGCAGATGTTGACATTCTCTGCTAAAGACTCGCGCGATCGACAAAAAATCGAATACCATACTGAAAGGAGGAGACAATTCCTGGAAGAGTGTTACTGCTATGACCTAATCTGTTAATAGCTCATTCTAAAACAGAAGGGGTTGATGGTTCAGAAGTACTTTCTAGGTTGCCAAAGTAATGTCAAGGTGAACTTTGACTGGTATTAGAACCGGTTAGACTTACGAATAGCACGATATCTGTACAGTAGAACCCCGGGATACGACATCGACATTAAAAATTAGTAAAAAAAAATACAATACAGTATAAATAACAGTCTAAATAACACCGTAAGGAAAAACAAATACCGTAACCAGAGTGAGGAAAAACATCGTATTCCACATCGTAACCTGAAGAAAACGTATCCTAGGGCCACTGTATCCCGAGGTTCTACGGTATTAAATTTAGTTTCTTAATTTTTGAGATGAGGAGTGAGTATACGTATTATTTAATTTGATCGAACTGCTGTTCTCATCTTTAATGCCATTTTCAAAACGTTTCGATCGATGTAACCTTCGATCTTCTTCGTGTGTATCCTGTCGAACTTGGAAATGTTTCTCGGGAATTGTAGGTATATATATATATATATATATATATATATATATATATATATATATATATATATATATATATATATATATATATTAACTGGCGTTAATTATGACATATTGCATTGGTGATTCCCGAAGGGATGAAACACTAGTGTCTGTAGGTATTTAATAGTAATAATAATAATAATAATAATAATATATATATATATATATATATATATATATATATATATACACAGTAATAATAATTAGTAATATAATAGGGATGTTTACAAGTAGAAATAAAAACATGTTTAAGGCTGCCAAAATTCGGACTAGGACTATCCGCAGTGACCTGTGGCGCAGAAAAACCAATTGTAAAAAAGTGATATTCTCCTGAAGGTGAGCGACCGAAAAAAGCAATCGCGAATTACTTAGGACCTCTATCCTGTCATGGCTGACGGAACAAGAACATGCTACTTCTGTGAAGTAAATAAAGAGTTACGTTCGAAATTCCGTCCAAATGTCCCAGTTCGACAGAAACGTTCCTGAGTTCGGCAAAATACAACTGAAGAAGGTCAGTGTTACATAGACCGAAACGTTGAGAAAATCGCACTCAATATGAGAACAATAGTCCGATGAATCCAAATAATACGAATCTGAATTAAACTAAATAAAATAGCGTACAATAATAGGTTTATAGTCATCATTCGTGCTTTACCTCTACCTAAACGAAATGTATTGTTTACTAATGGGTTCTCACTTATCATCAATGTTCGGGAAGAACACTCAAAGACAAGGGTTATAGAGATCGTCATTTGGACGATAATCGACAGACAGGAGATCGGAAATAACGACTGGAATGAATAGAAAAAAATTTAAGAAGATTTTACTGTCAAAGAGAACGGCTCAACAAGCTTATTTTTACAAAATGGTCATCACTTATCAAGGCATGGAGGATACTCGAGGATAATGTTTAGTGTGTGTACAGTAGTCATTAGGACCATAATGTAGTAATTGTTAGTAGTGGAAATTTTGTAGAATTAGATTATTAAAGAGGATGGTTAAACGAGAACATGGTTACGTTGGACTTGAAGACGATAATATTGTAGTCAGCTGGAAAGCAGACCAGCGGAACAGAGTACCACAAGAAGCAGTTTTGTTCATGGAATAAACATTTAGGTCAAGGCACCGATAAAGAGTTGGGAAATTATTATTAATGGTTTTGGTCAGGTAAGCGTTTGTGTCTGAAATATTGGGGAGGAGGGATCACAGATTAGGGCTCAGACGAGCATTTGCCATGAAAATAACAATAGAGCAGTGACAATCTCGTAATGTAGCTTGTGTGAGGAAAAAGGTTATAGGGAAGATAAAAGGGCATCGCCTACTAGGTTACGAAATCGGTTTTGAACTTCAAGGCTGGATGGGTGTTCCGAGCAGCTCCTGCCCAAATTTAGAAACAGTACTCCATCCTAGGACTTATACAGGTAGTGGATCGGCAGTGAAATATCTACTAGAGTGGTAGAATAATCCAACCCTGTTTCCAGCGACCTTAACAACGAATTTGATGTATATGCTTCATATCAGATCAGGAGTAAATGCCAGACCCAGAAACTTGAAAAAAACATGCAGCGTCCCCAAGACGAGAGCAGTTGATTTATATCGGGGCAAGATTGAGGTCAAATCATTTATGATAAAGAGGGAGAAGTTTGGTTTTAGATACATTAAGTCGATTATATCGTAGTCGCTTGATCAGCAGACTCTAGGTAGGGAAACTGAGGCAAAACGAGATACTTTAGGGGGAAAAAACTGCCGAGTCAAAGGTAGCATTGACATATACACCATATTGTGTGTACTGAACATTCAAAGTATTGGAAAACAATGCCACAACAACAACAAAAAAAAAGACGAGAAATTATTTTCAAAAGAAATACAGATGATTTATTCAGCTAACTGTATTGTTCCATTTTGCTCCACGCTTGGGACAAAACGAGTCGTATCTTGGTCTGAAGAAGTCAGTCTTCACAGAGCTCACAAATGCCGGGCTGAGTAGGTCAAACTGATTAATCTATTACCATGGCATAGAAATATCTGTCAGAACGTTTATTCTTGTTTGACAAATCTGTATCTTTTTTTTCGGAAAGAACACGATTTCAGCAGAACCATAAAAATAGATCAAAATAGATAAATGTTGAATACTTACTTCTTTAAATGTACGGGGCTCAATAAAACAATGGTAGACGTTGGCGGCAAGGCGTTACCACGTGATCTCTTGGTCAGACTCCTCGCGAAAGAGCTCTCTCTCTCTCTCTCTCTCTATCTCTCTCTCTCTCTCTCTCTATCTATCTATCTATCTCTTTCTCTTTCTCTCTCTCTCTGTTTCAGTTATCTTTTTTTTTCTTTTTTTTTACACGGTGGTCACCACTTATCAAGGCCCGGAAGTCACTCAATCTGTGGTGTCTCGTTTTCCCCCGCTGTCTCGTTTTGCCCCAGGTTCTCCTACTTTATTTCAAAGATGTGATGTTCATTGAAAACAAACTTTGTTCATAAAAGTTTTATTTGGCATTCGGTAAAGAAAAATAAAAGAGAGGGAATTTCAAATTGTAGCTAACAGAGTATAAACTGTGCAAGTTTTAAATGCGGATGCCATAGATTGGAGCTAAATCAAGCACGGACCATGAACATAACGATACAGTTAAGAATAGCTGAAAACGCCCTGGGTGAAAGGAACAGGAAGAGTAAGAATCGAACTTGTATTCTGCCAAGAACGCACTTCCTCAGATGTGCAAATAGTGCTCCATCTTAGGAAGAGGTTTGCGCCAGTTTTATTTTATTGTTATATTTATGACTAGCGAGGGGTACCCAGCGTTGCCCTGGTGTTTGGAGGTGTGTGTGGAAACTCCGGGGGTAGGGGTGGGGTAAAAAATGTTTTAGTAGGTAAGCATGAGGATCGAACCCGAACCCTTGAGGCAAAGTTGTAAATTTAAGTGTGAAAAAAAAAGTGCGACGTTAACCATTGCTGATGACACGGCCATATAAGGCAACACATCAAAGGCTGTAAATGACAAAGTTTTCTCTTATTCTCTCTCCTCTGATCTCGAGCGCGTGGTTCAGTGGGGGAAGATGTAGCTGGTTACCTTTAATGCATCTAAAACCAAACTCCTATCCTTATATCATCAACGCTCTGATTCCCAGCTGGCATCAATTGTGATGGATGGCTCTCGTCTGGGTGAGGCCCCGTGTTTTGACAAGCTTCTGGGTTTGACCTTCACTCCTGATCTGAAATGGAACACGTACATCAAGTCTGTTGCCAAGGTCGCTGGAAAGATGGTGGGATCCTTCTACCGCTCCAGAAGATATCTCATTACTGATGCAGTTCTCTATCTATATAAAAGCCAAGTACGTCCAAGGATGGAATACTGTTGCCATATCTGGGCAGGAGCTGCTAAAAACAGCCTATCCTGCCTTGACAGAGTACAAAATAGACTTCGTGGCTTAGTGGGGGATGCCCTTTTCTCTACCCTGCAACCTCTCTCCCACAGAAGAGATGTTGCGAGCCTATACTTGTTTTATCGTTATTTCCATGGTAGGTACTCGTCTGAACTCAAATCTCTGGTCCCCCCTCGCCAATTTTTCACGAAAAACACCCGTCTAGCTGAATCCACTGTGAAAAATTTCCCCCACTCTATATCTGTGCCTAAATCAAAACGCGGATTCCATGAACAAAGCTTCTTTCTTAGAATTGCACGCCTGTGGAACTCTGTTTCGTCTGCATGCTTCCCACCGGACTACAACTTGGATGTCTTCAAGTCCAACGTTAACAAATTCCTAATAAACCGCCCCCTTAAGTAAACGCTTCATCAAATCTCCACACTAACGTTAATGTACTTGCAATAACCCTTATCCCTGAGTGGCTTCCGGGCCTTGATAAGTGGTGATCACTGTGTAAAAAAACACGTTTGAATTTATTTAATTACTTGGATTTGGCAGGTGCTCGTTTTAATGAGTTAATGAGGTCAAGTTTGACTGCGGGATAGTATTTCATTTACTGCGGGAACGCTTCCGAAGATGTTATAGGAAAAAGACTAACCCACATGCGGCGAGCGACAAATGTTGAATATTTATCTTCCCGAAATCGAGCAAATTAAATAGACAGGCGAGCTTCGTTGTTAACTGTGAGATATTACGATTTATATGTGATATAAAAAGTTTTACAAAGTTGTGAACCGACCGACCGCTTCTCTGAAAAAAGCCTTTTGTAGACATACAGAAAAAGCGAACACACATACATACATACATACATACATACATACATACATACATACATTTTCGCTTTTATATTTATAGATATAGCTAAAAATATAGGAAAAAATAATATAGAAATGGTAAAATAAGGTGCATGATTTAAAACATTATTGCATAGGGGCCATCAATCATTTCCAAAAGGCGTCAGGTTCGTCACAAGGGGGCAAACACTATAAATGAATAGCGAATTTTACTAAATGTCACTGGACGTAAATTCTTTTCTAACCCAATTAATATTGAATACATCTTAAGGCGATTTTTACACACACGGTCTCTCTCCCCCTCTCTCTCTCTCTCTCTCTCTCCCTCTCTTCTCTCTCGTGCATCTCTCTCTTCTTCTCTGTAACTCCCTTTGACTCGCTTTTTCCTTTTTCCCTTTTTCTCTTTTTCTCTAGTGCGAATTTTCTCCTGTTTTTTTCTCTCTATTACTTCCCTCTCCCTATATCTCTCTGTAACTCTCTGTAAATCTTTTTTACTTGCTCTTTCTCCCTTTCTCTTTCTCTCGTCTGTCGCCTCCCTCTCCCTCTCTTTCACTGTAATTCTTTCACCCTCTGTATCTGCCGCTTTCTTTCTTTCTTTCTTTCTTTCTCTCTCTCTCTTTCTGTTTGTTTCCCAATAGTTCGCTTTTCTCTCTCTCTCTCTCTCTCTCTCTCTCTCTCTCTCTCTCTATCGCTTTCCCTCTCTCTTTCTCTTTTTAGGTAACTCTCTTTATGCAACTCTTCTCGATCATGCCCTTTTTCTTATTGTCGTTTACACTTTCACCTTAGGTTTTACCTCCCCCCTCTCTCTCTCTGTATCTCTCTCCAGCTTTCTTATTCTATCTTTCTTTTTCTCTCTCTCATTCCTCTCTCTCTCTCTCTCTCCCTCTCTCTCTGAATGTGTGTATGTAGGGACAAATTCAATTCTATCGATTACCACATGTTCGAAAGGAACAACATATTCGTATACCCAACCCCGTTCCTATTCACCGACCCTTTCTCTTGCTACTCCCGTCACGTGACCTAACTGTTAATCTATTTCTGATCTAGACGTTCGCGTGTTGTCAAGTGACTAAGAATATACCTAGTCGTTTTTTTTTTAACCTGTGTATTTGTGTCGTGTCCGCGCCAACACACACAATTCGAACTTCAACCGGCCATTATAATGAGTGCGTGCCGCGAACACTCACGTCGCTTCAGGACCTCCTGCCGTTCAATTTATCGTAAACCGAGTCAACGAGAAAGACAATAATCGCAATAGGTGACTAAATCGTCTACACTTGTTTATTCGAATCTTCGCCTTTATTGTTAATCGATTAATATACGTTATTTTCTCCAAGTCATATTTTAACATCGTTAAGTCGTAGAAGCTTTTTTCTTCTGGTCATCGTTTTTCATCAAACTAAAACACGCACGTATATATATATATATATACATATATATATATATATATATATATATATATATATATATGTGTGTGTGTGTGTGTGTGTGTGTGTGTGTGTGTGTGTGTGTGTATGTGTGTCAGTGTATATTACTTTAATTGAAGGACATCCACTGAAACAACATAATGAGTCAACAGAGCAGGTATATTTAATTTATTTATAGAAACATTTATGGCTACATATGTGCATACGTGTTTCTTTAATTACCCGTTATTAGGAGAGAACTACGTCTTCAGGCCAAAAATTTCCCTCCTGTAAGAGAATAACTTTGTATCTTGAGTTGAAATTTCGAGGGAAATTCTTGGCCTGAAAACGTAGTCTCCCCAATAACGGGTGATTACAAAAACATGTATGCACATATGTAGCTTCCAATGTTTATATATATATATATATATATATATATATATATATATATATATATATATATATATATATATATATACTAGCATGGGTACCCGGCGTTGCCTGGGTTGACATGAATTCCGATGTGACTTTTTGGTTAGTCACATCGTAAAAAATTACCGTTTATAGAATAATAAAAACAAAAAATATTTTCTTCAGTTATTTGTGTTTTTTTTTAATATTTAAAAAAAAAAACAATAAAAGCCAAATATCTTTTTATCTACTCAGAATTATTTTTTCGAGCTAGAAATTTATTGAGATTACTAAATTACTTTATTAGGTGATAGTTTTTATTTTTTTTTATGTTCCGAAAGGGCAAATAACTCTAAAACAAAGATTTACAAAAATCGATGTTGGAATCATAATTCCTAATAAATGTAATTAAATATGTTATCAATATAATTGTGGTTTAAAATTTATTAAATAATGATTTTAAATAGAACACTTATAACAATTCTCTCGCTAGAAACATGAACTAAGATACCACTATTTAATAAAATCGATTTTTCTTAATGTAATATGCAAAGGAGATAATCTCTTTATTGTATCTAGTTTGCAAGAATGATATTATATATAGAAATAAATGAGAGAGAGAGAGAGTAAAGCAGTGAGCGTTTTGTATATATTAATCAAATTGTGAACAAACATTCCTAATGAACCGCCCCCTTAATTAAACACTTCATCAAATCTCCACACTAACGTAATGTACTTGCAATAACCTTTATCCCTGAGTGGCTTCCGGGCCTTGATAAGTGGTGATCACTGTGTAAAAAAACCAAAAAAAACAAAACAAACAGGAATACGAATATATATATATATATATATATATATATATATATATATATATATATATTGTGTTTGTGAATTCGATCCCCATGGACTCGTGAGCAGATTATTATGAAATTTCACATGACGGTACTTTATGTGCATACCAATGTTCTTCGATAAGTTTAGTATCGATAATCGATAATCGAAATAATCCGAGGTAAGAAGAAACGGGTTATTTTGAACAAACTTATCACTTTGCACAGCCTAACATCATACCTGCATTTGAGAAGTTTTATTGCCACTCAAGAAAACGGACTCAATATACAAAATCAAGAGTATTTCTTTGATATACCAGGGGTGCAGTCGTAATGAATGTTTCTGCTTAAAGCACAATTGCACCATGATACTTGACTTTTTCATTTTGAATTCTTACTTACATATATAGTCTTGGAAGTTTTTCAACCTCTACAAAAATACTATTTAATTTTTATATTTTTTATCATTCGTTGGAAAACTATTTAGTCAGTAAGTCATTTAATCACTTGTAATCATTGTATCACCTTGCTCTATCGAATTCACTATAGAACCGATGTTAATTTAAGGGATCACCAGTTGTTTACCATGAAATACTGTTTCGGGGATTAAAAACAAAACAGTGTATCGAATCATGACTCCCAAGCAGTGCTAATCAAAAACCATCTCCCTTAATATATATATATATATATATATATATATATATATATATATATATATATATATATATATATGTGTGTGTGTGTGTGTGTGTGTATGTGTACATATTTAAAATTCTTTCTTTTGTTTTATACAAAGACATATAATAGAATACTTAATTATTAATTATAATATTGCGGCAGATTAGATTAAAATAACTTGACACGATAGGTTTTACGTCGGAATCGTGCTCAGTATGAAAAGTGGTGTGTGTTTGCCATACTTGATTTCAGAGGAAGCGGCAAGTCCTTTTGGAAGTTTGGTGTTGCTTTTTAAATATTCATTATTCTTCTCCGATGGAATCGAATATGATGGACGATTTAATTATATATGTAAATAAACGAACGCTATTTTTGTTTTATAACTCCAGGCTCGAAAACTATTATACCATGTTTATTTCATTTGGTCTTCTGTAATATTATATCTATCTATCTATCTATCTATCTATCTATCTACCTATATATATATATATATATATATATATATATATATATATATACTAGCAAAAGTACCAGTTGTTGACTGGGTTCAAAAACAGCCTACAGAAAATGGACACTGATTTATGAAACTGATAGGTTATGAAAAGGAAGGGTTGTAAAGAGATGGCTTCGAATTTGGGGGTATCAAAACCAAAGCAAAATATGATGAAAGTAAAACTAAAATAGATAAACCCCATAATTTATTATACCATACCTGTTCACACTGAAACACTTATCACAATATTCTGTGGAGCTATATTAAAAAACCTTGTTAAACTTTGTGACATATTTCCATTTTATGAAGGCCAGGGGCGAACGAACACCCCATAATTTTATTATACCATATTTCTTCACACTGAAACAAAGTATACTTACGCAGATAGATATGAAAAGTCTTTATTAAAGTTTGTGCCTATTTTTATTCTATGGAGGCCAGGCTTGAACGGAGACACCACAATTTTATTATACCATCCCTATTTAAGTTAAAACAAACTCATCAAAGTATTCTTATGTATATCTATATCAAAAACACTTGTAAACGTTTTTTTTTTCATTTTTACATTTTTTATTTCCATACTTTATGGACCAGGCGCGTACGCAGACCCCACAATTTTAATGAATCATCATTATGCCAGATCAAACATACTCATTCCTGTGTCTCTATGCATCCATCATTATATGTTATCAGTTTTCTATAATAGCCAACCATATAGGAGCCTATTTGTGACCACACTCACACACACACACACAAACGTTCAGTTTTATATTATAGATATACGTACACACACAGACCTTCAGCTTTATATTATAGATATACGTACACACACACTATATATATATATATATATATATATATATATATATATATATATATATATATATATGTATATATATATTTGTGTTATGACGGTTAATCGGAATCGGGAAGCGGAAAAATCGGAACATTTTAGGGTATCGAAATCCGAACTGGAAAAAAAACATAGTTTAATTTCCGATTCTAAACCGATTCTTTAAAATTTTAAAATAAAAAATGAAACAAGCGCAGATTGTTTATTTTTAATTAGAAGTTGTTCCTTTACCACATAAGACTGAGAAGAGCCCCAGACTGGGTTATAAATCTCATTTACAGGTTAAACATCGATTCGCACAGTTGGTTATTTATTAAGAGATAACTAGCCTATTGCCTATGTAATCGTTTAGAATCTATTCGCTAAAATGTCTATGTGCCCTCATCCGAGGGAGTTTATATAATTATTAAAAGTTTTAAATAGTCTGGGCGGGTGCAGGGCTTGGGGTTAAATTTCGTTGGAGCCAGCTGTACATCGGAGTGTCTGCATTTGGCTTCTTTTGAAATAATTACAGTTTTATGGCACCTCTTTGGACACAAGGAATTCTTCGCGGCTGTGGCAATTGTTATTCCAAGCATATTTGGAAACCCATTGCCAGATGTAAGCTCTTCAAACCTAATTTAATTTGTTTTTTTAGTTTTTATTGTAAGCAAAGTAAATATTCTAGAGTTTATTTCACAGGTTTTTTAAAGCTTTTCCCACCTATTTAACCAATCGTTGTATGAGGTATATTAAAGATTTTACATGCTTCGAATTTTTTTCTGGCGTTGGTTTTGTCTGATCATATCCTTTGAAATATTTGATATTTTCTAATATTTCGTTTGGTTTTGGCGCAAGTGAAAATATAGATGGAAATCTCACAAGTTTATCATAACGTTGGAAGAGTAACCATCAAGAAGTTTGTTAACTTAAAAAAAAACACACACACACACACACTTTCATTTACATTTAAAATACCCAAAGCATATGAGATTCTACTTTTTTCGGCGATTATATGTGAGCACACCGAAACGTAATTTTGTTCAGTTATGCATATAAATATAATGTAAACTGATCCCATTTTGGCACATTATAACTTTTTAAGCAGCTAAGTAATTTTTACCACTAATTCTAAAGCCGATCAGCAAAATTAAATCTACATGTAATTGCTATATTTTTCTTATTGCTACCCATACATAGAGTTATTAATAGGAAAGAAGAATGGTTTCACTGACTTTTAACAATACTATATATTAATACGATAGCGTGTGTGTTATTTATTTTCTGTGTCACGATTACATGCGAGTGACTATTGTTTAATTGTAACGATTCCCATTTTTACAATAAATAATTTTACCAAGAATTTTTATAAGTTTTGGTTTCGGTTTCGATTATAACTGAAGGAACTCAAGCTGATGCACCGAAGTCATATGGATATATTATTTTATTTTTTGAAATCGCAACTTTATAATATATAAACATCGGTAGAACATTAACTCTATAATAATATATACGACATCTGCAAGAATTGAAATATCATATTTAAGCGTACTTCACGACTTAGCTACGCCGTGCCTCCCTGTTAGCTTAGGCTAATACTTTTGCAGTTTAAACAAGAGTTACAATAATATCAGAGAACCTCAATATATTACATATGAATGGGTCCCCTGTGGAATTTCCACAGTTCCCCCTAGTTTTTATTATTATTTGCATCTCGTTTTTGTTTTGTTTTTGTTTTTTTAGAGCAAAGCAAATCAATTTAATAACCCACCAAATTTATATAATTAAAATAAAATTTAGACATTCATAGAAGGAAGGCAACTAATAGTTAACGAAGCACGACTCCCTCTCCATGATAAAAATGGTTTTCCAAATAGTAAAATTATTATTTAGAAATTTGTTCGTACCAATGGGGGGGGTAGTTAATATTTTGTTTTTACATCGTTTTTTTTTTTTTAATTTTACCTAGCAATCGTCGACGATTTTCAACTGTTTATGAAAACTTTCAATTAGCATGTTGTACCTAACGACGAGCTAATATATTATATATATATATGTGTGCATGTATATATATATATATGTATATATATATATATATATATATATATAAACGGAATATTTATTTTTTATATAAATATATATATATATATATGTATATCTTTATATATATATATATATATATATATATATGCGTTTCGTTAAAATGAACATACGTTTATGATGTATATATACAAAATAATATATCTTAAAATTTCAACAGTTTATTAAGCTCAATGAAAATGGATTTACACTTTCAGAGCATATGTAACTTTTATAAAACATTTCAATATCACAATAATATGTACCTAATTCACATTCATATTTTATATTTCTATAAATTATGTAACTTAAAACATATAAATGTGGATTAAGTGCATATTCCTGTGTGTTTGAAATGTATAATAAAGTATATATATGTATATATATATATACATACATATATATATACATATATATATACATATATATACTTATATATATATATATAGAGAGAGAGAGAGAGAGATAGATAAACAGTAAAATTCTACCCCTCCCTAAGACTGTTAGAGATTGGGGTTCCTTCCCTGTTCCCTGCTCCCCTAACAGTACTAACATGCAGAAGTTTAAATAGTATGTGAACAGACATTTTGCTCCACATCGTCACCCGTAGGTGTAATTTCAATTCATAACCTATCTGTCGAAGTGGTAATACCTTTTGTTTCAAGTGTAAAAAAGGAATTAATTATATAATACTTAAAAAAGGAATTAGTTATATAATACTTAAAATAATTGACAAACTACGAGCAAGGCCCGACAGTGATTTTCAGCATATAAGCGAACACATATGTGCTCCTCGCATCGACTCTTGAAAGAGAGAACCAGACAGACAGACAGAGAGAGAGAGAGAGATACAGAGAGAGACAGAGAGAGACAGAGAGATATTAAGAGAGAGGAAAATATTCGTGGATAAAAATTTTGTGTGAACGATAGAAATCGAGAGTGTGTAAGGAGTCGTGTGACCGAATGTGGCGATTCCACCTGACATCCTAATCAAAGCGTATTGTTGTCATTGTTGTGTCATTGTAGGTACATTATAACGATAATTGATATCATAAGGACTCTATTGAATATGACAAAGAAGCAGAAATTTTGTCATATGTATATATGTACAGACACTCACACATATATATGTATATATGTATTTTTTCTATATATAGTATTTTGTAAAATCTTTGTTTCTTTGTAATTCCTCCTCATATATGTGTATTTTATTTTATATTTATATATATATATAAGTATATATATATATATATATATATATGTATGTATGATGTATCTATATGTATATATATATGTATATATATATATGTATGTATGATGTATATATATATATATGCATATATATATGTATATATATATAGGGTGACCCAAAATAAATGGGCCCCGTGTACACTTTACTACATACAGTTGGGCCCGTTTTATTTGGGTCGCCTTGTATACATGCGTTTGCTTGTTTGTCTGTGTACGTGTGTAATTATATAAAAATTATAAGATATCTAAACGAATCAACCAACTTTCTGGCTGAGAGATGAGTTCAGGAGTAAGGATGATGACACAGAAGTATCGAAACGTTGATCAACCCTTACAGTTTATATATGAATTTATTTATTTGCTTAAACTGTAAAACAAACAATTTTTATATGAGAATATTTTTCAGTCCGCTATTTTAATAATAAATAAAACTTTTCATTGAGTATTTCCAAATATTTTAAAGTTAAAAGCATTTTTCACGACATTTTTTTTTTGTTTTGTTTTATTTTTTTGTTTATTTTAACTAAAACGATCGCTGAATTCAATATTATGGCATCGGGCGTAATTTATTTCTTTGAAATATATTTAAAACTTAAACGTTTTTGTTTGCTTGTTTGTTTGTTTTATAACATTTTATCTGTAAATTATTTACATGACTGAAATGGGAAATAAAATAGTAAATTCTTTATTCTCTCCCGAAATATACGAACACAAATTCATCTCCAAATTCATTAATGAAAGATTCATTAACTAATCAGTTTTAATGAAAGTTTTAATATGAACTAAAATAAGAGTACATTTAATTTTAGGTAACATATTTTCTTGTTTTATGTTATTAATAAATATTGTTTTGGTATTTGTGCCGTGTACTTACCGTGTTGAAATAAACATTATTTAGAAAGACATTCTTAATAGGGAGGGTTTTTCTAACTATTCTGCACTTTAACCTAACAATTTATTGAAAAAAAAAGATACCATAAAATTTAACTTGAATATCCTATCTAAAATGTAGCACGCTGCGTACACTGCAGAAGCATCATTATTATTATTGTTATTATTGTTGTTATTATTATTATTATTATTGTTGTTGTTATTATTATTACTACTTAGTTGTAGTAGTAGTAGTAAATAATAATAATAATAATAATAATAATAATAATAATAATAATAATATTAATACAATAATACAACAATAGCAACAACAATAAAAAGGTACTTCACAGGGAACGTGGGCCCTGCATAAACGGGTTTTAATTAATGAGTGCTCCCTAAAAAGCGCATGCGCAAAAGGTTTTCATTGTTTTATTTAATCATAAAAACTGTTTTGAAGGTACTATTTGAGGCAAAAAAAAAAGGCCAAAAGCATTATTTGATAGTTTTATATTTTGTTACATTTATTTTTCATACATATTCAGTGTGGAAAATATAATATACATAAACATACAAAATTCGTCTCTTATAAGAATAACAAATATATTACAAAACCAAATTCAATTTTTTCATTGTTTATACGGTCTCGAGCAACGCCGGGTAGCCCCGCTAGTATAATAAAAATAAATGAAAATGAAATGAAAATTAAATAAGAACAATCTCGAAATAAAAGTATGAATCAAATTTTATTAAAGAAATTCAAAAAATAAAATACACGCTCGATTACAAAAAAGTGTATAAGATATATGTGCAGAAAGTGAAAGAACACCTCAGGGAGTAGCCATTAAATTAAAACTCGTTTGCGCAGGGTCCACGTTCCCCATGAAGGCTCCCCCCCCCAAAAAAAACACTGTAGATGACATCGACTGGCGCCACGCACAAATAGTTGTGATGGGTCAGTGAGGATGGAAAGTCCGAGGTGGAAGATTACTAACCAGATCTCCACTGGAAGTGTGCAGTTCAAATCTGGTACCTTGGGGAGGCATTTTGTCACCCAAGCTCCAGAAAATACCAATGGTTGATGCCAACGAGAAATCAATGGCAAACGGCTGTTGCGATAACGTACAATCATCTGCCCGAGTGGTCAAGGAGTGGAGAACATTGGAAATCTGGGGAGACTTCTTGTTACGCCGTCTCCAGCGAATACCGCAGGTTACTGCCAGTGAGCGATCACTGATGATGGCTTTGAGACAACTCTTAATGGGTGAAATAATAATAATAATAATAATAATAATAATAATAATAATAATAATAAACACAATAATAATAATAATAAACATTAATAATAATAATAATAATAATAATAAACACACTAAACATAATAATAATAATAATAATAATAATAATAATAATAATAATAAGAAGAAGAAGAAGAAGAAGAAGAAGAATTATTTAATATCGTAGATGTTTACTATATTTTCTTAGTTTTTAACCAATGTTCACATTATGGTATGATTGTCTTTTAGTAGTTATGTGAACTTCATTTTCGTATTCATGTATTCTGCACTGATATGAAAATGAAGACTATAACGAAGAATAGGATTCCTTTGGATGAAAAAAGGGGGGGAGGGGAGAATGGACATAGAAGAACAGAAAACCAAAACTTTAAATGCAATTTCTCTATTAAAAGTAATAGTTATTTAAATATTTCAACATATAATTTCGTGGGGAAAATCTAGCTCCCCAATAAGGGGCACTCTGGATAGAAACAAAGATTAATATTGTCTCAGTCATAAAGGATTGCTCCTCCACCAGCCCAGGACAGAAAAGGTGAATTGTAGCATCAGAACAGATACTACTACACTGTGATCTTGTCCCCAAGGCCAAGAATTGTTTATATTTAATGTTTCTTTAATTGTTTGTTCCCTAAATTCATAATTCAGTTTTATCAGTATTAGATTGAATATTGCTTTAAAATTATTAAATCTTACATAGATAATATTTATATTTTATATTGAATAAAGTTCAGTTTCATTATTAATCGAATTGGGTTCCTTTCTTTTCTTTTTAACATATTTTAATGCTCGTTTTAAAAATGCCCTCATATAGTATTAACAGTAACAGTTCGACAAATCTTACCTACATTGTCTGCAGGCATTTTATGCCAACAGGCCTTCTATATCTTGGTGGCCATACTCTAACACACATTCATGACGGATTGTTTTCTTAGAGTCTCAAACCGTCAATATATGCAACAGAGAAGTAAAACGTCCATGAATGCATGAATGTTGACTCATTACATCACTTCAATTTGCAATCCGTTCTGATCGATTCGGGCGGAATCAAAAACATAAGAAGCATAGTATTTGGAATGTATTTCGGAGGTAAACGCCATCTTCAGTGTGTTGTTTTTTTTCTTCTTCCTTGCCATGTTGTAAATTTGGAGCAAGAAGTCTGTTTGTATAGATCCGCGCGTTGTATCTGGCGGTTGTATTTTGAAATATTTGAACTGTGTGTAGGTAACGCGAGAATAACGTCAATAGAAACGTTGTTTTAATTTGAATAAAATAAAATACGCATCAAGTGCGCTTGAAACTAAATCACAACGTAATATTAGGAAAATAATTTGAAATGTTTGTATGGACTCCTTACTGCAACACCTTTCCACACCCTGACAACTCCATGTACCCCTGCTAGTATAAAAATAAATCAAAGGATTAAAGATAAAAATGAGGCATGAAATACTTACCTTGGTCACATCAGAAGTAGTTTATTACCTTTTGGATTGGTGTTCATGTAAACGTCGTGTGATTAGTTTTATTGTGCGTCGTGTTACTAAGTGTCTATTGTGGCTTCTTCATTTTCGGCGCCCTCAGTTGCAGTCTATTTACGTACGCCCTCGTACATGTATATATAATCTAAACCAACCTTTATTATATGGTCGGGTTTGAGTGCGTGTATGTGTCGTGTTAATAAATGTCGATCATGGAGTTCTTCACTCTCTGAACCCTAAGTTATTGTGTTACACTCTATTTATGTTCCGTGATCGTCTAAATGTGTTGCGTGCGTATGTGTCAGACATAACATAATCACACATACGTGTATTTCGACATGCCTCATCAACTTTTCAACTGCGTCGTTATTCTGTTGCTCCACCCGGAATTCATCTTGCAGTGAAGCTGGATATTGTTTGAACGAATGCATTTCACTTCAAAAAGATGCTTGGTTTCATATAGGTTTTATTCACGTTCCAGGGATCAATCACAGAAATATGGAAAGTGAATATCTTTGCTACGGTGGTTAATTCTAAATCTATATTCTGAGAAACGTCAGCCCCCTTCCCTCCCCGGTGAGTAGAGTACGACCTGTTAAACCATCCGCTCTGCTCAACGTCCAAATTCCAAATCGACTACATGTCCAGCCAACCTGAACACGTGATAACAATACGTTCTTCCGGTCAGTAATTTTTAAAGCTTCCGGTGCAACTTGTCCATTTTACACCTCAATATGTTTTGACAACTTTATCAAAACATAGCTTCACATCTCAACTCTTGTTTACCTCGCCAGTTAGATAGATAGATAAATAGATAGATAGATGGATAGATAGATAGTTAGTTAGTTAGTTAGATAGATAGATAGATAGATCGTGATAGATACACACAGATATATAGATAGACCGACAGACAGATAAATGACATATAATTTCTCGTGTTCCACAACCATATAACACCTTTTGTGATTCAGAATTTATTTTTCTACATAATCACCACAGTTCTCACTGCACTTTTGCCAGGACTTCAATGATGCGTCTCTGCTTCTAACACACGTTCAGGACGGTTTGCTTTCTTAGAGTCTCGCCCATCAATATATATAACAGAGAAGTAAAACTTTCAGGTGATGAATGCATGAGTTCAGTCATTACATCAATTCAATTTGCAATCCTCTCTGATCAATTCGGGTGGAATAAAAACATAGAAAGCATCACATTTGGAACGCCAGCGAACACAAACACACACACATATATATATATATACATATATGCATATAGGTGTGTGTATATATTTATATATATATAAATATATATATATATATATTCAAATGCAGAACGCGATAAATCTAGTTGGCTTAAAAGTAAACATCAAACAAAAAAACGACGAATATGTTAAAATGAGAGACCATGTTAGAGAAGACTATCACATTGGACGCAGGGGTGACGTACCAGCTGTAACGAGAAGTCATGCGTGGCAGGAAAATGAGGTACAAAGGTCTTATCTTAAGACCTGAAATAGGAGTTGAAGTTCTATCCTTTTTTCTTATTCTTTATCTCCTTTGCGACTGAGTCTACAACGTGCAGGTTTCGTGTGTGAATGTGTGTCACATTTCGTCTCTACTTTAACATAATTTATTTTAATTGAAACTCAAAATATACGTGTTGAAAAACATGCTTTGGGCTGCGGTGGAATTTGGAAACCAGCACTGTTTTCAATGATAGCTTGGTAATTTTGAAAAAATGGCGTTTATAGCGGTTTGCATTCGAACGTAATCGCGTTTACACACCAGTTCTCGTCAAATCACCGAAGTTTAGTAATGTTGAGCCTGATTAGTATCAGATGGGTGACCATTTGGGAATTCTAGGCGCTGTATATGCTCTCCGCTTATCTCGGCGTTTGTTTCCAGTCGTCCTGTACATACACTGCACTTGCCACTGGTATTTAAAAATGTCGAACCAGGAGAGGTGTGGTTGGAGATTGCGCACCTCCTGTCACAAAAATTTCATGTGCAGACACGCCTTCAATGGTATCCATAATTTGTCAAAGACTGAAGGAGCCTCTGACGAAATTCGAACACATCATATATACTCCCTTTTTATCTTTCTTTTTTGTGTGTGCATTTTATCTGTTTAAAACTCCCCCCCTCTCTCTCTCTCTCTCTCTTTCTCTCTCTCTTTCTTTCTTTCTCTCTCTATCTTCTTCTTTCTATCAATTTATAATCCTTTTGTCTCTCCATTGTATTGTGGTGTATATTTATCCCAGAGGAAACTTGAAGCCATTGACGCTAATTTAATAAAGGCTTATATAGTGATCTAAACTCTCGAAATACAATCAGACGTGAATGTCATAAATGGATGAGATTTAAAGAGCAAATCCGCCATTATCTTCAATTTATTCATCGATTTTTTTTCTTTTTATGTTCACCATTTATATTAGCGTCTCAAGCCATAGCACAGTTGAAAACGTTCTCCGGTTTATGATAGGCTAAACATATACTTAAATCTCACGCTGTTGTCTGTACACATCCTGGAACTTATATAGCTTTCTAATTGTTTGTGGTAATAATAATATCCAAGAAGGACCGCAGCGATCGAAGTACTAACCAAGAGTTTATAGACCGTACTAATTAACGATTAATATCGTCAATAATCTGCAAACGGTATCGAGGCTGAGTCGGACATAACTATATATTGGCTTCAAAAACACTTGCCAAGTGCTCATATTGACAAAGAAAACCGACAGCAATTTTATCGCAATGAGAAGCTGGAGGGACGCTGTTGATCTGGCTTCAGATTGAAAACTGTGATATGCTTTGATTGTCTCATGCGTCGCTAATCGAGAAAGTTTCTAATCTAAATTAGTCCCCATTTATGATCTTCAGTGCGAAACAATAAACAGTGTTAACTGAGTTATAAATTCGAGTTCCTTTTTATTAAACACGGTTTGGACAGCCAGCAATCGTTGTCTGCCCACTTGACAGATAATAAAAAAGTATTTTTTTTGTTACGTCGCGTAACGGTTGGAATTGACTTCATTGTTCAGGGCATTCGGAATTGGGGTTAATACTGATTCTTGTTCCCGGGTTCGAATTGTACGACCGGCTGAAAAAGTTATTTCTACACTAAAGATTCTTCAAGTATAGAACGTACATGTATGCCAATAATAATTTTAAAATATTTATCTATATAAATAAACAGTATGCCAATAATAATTTAAAAAAATAATTATCTATATAAATTAACAGTAGGTATATGTATGTCAACAATAATTTACAATTATTTATCTATATAAATAAACAGTATGTATATATATATATATGTCAATAATAATTTAAAATTATTTATCTATATAAATAAACAGTGTGTGTGTATATATATATATATATATATATATATATATATATATGTGTCAATAATATTTTTTTTTAAATATTTATCTACCTAAATAAACAGTAGGTATATGTATGTCAATAGTAATTGAACAAATATTTATCTATAAACAGTATGTATGTGTGTGTGTGTGTGTGTGTGTGTGTGTGTGTTGGTTGGTTGGTTGTTTTTGTTTTACGGCATATCAACCCTTTTCGGGTTATTTAATGCCGAATCC
Source organism: Euprymna scolopes (assembly GCF_053919585.1). Classification (NCBI taxonomy): domain Eukaryota; kingdom Metazoa; phylum Mollusca; class Cephalopoda; order Sepiida; family Sepiolidae; genus Euprymna; species Euprymna scolopes. The sequence continues at coordinate 26,360,076 of NC_136492.1, read as the reverse complement.
AAAGATTCGGAAGCATTTTTTTTTAATAGAATATATTTGTTGTTTTCACGTCGGTTTCTATTAAACCCATAGTTGGGACCCTAACAGGTACTACCACTCCGATCAGAGTGGACCTTGGAGCAATGGTAATTAAAGGGTGGCTCCACACTCTCCAAAGCCCACAAGCTGGGGCCTCACCACATATAGTTTAAGGTCATATCCAGGACCCTCATTGAGGGACTTTTACCCTCTGCAGGGGGGCAGTCGGTGTATTCTAATGCCCCACCGACAGGGCCGTGTGTGTGTGTGTGTGTCTGTAAATAGTCGACTGATAAACTCTTTAACTACGAGGCATATCACTCGTGCTACCAGATCAGGCTGTCTGATGATATTGGTTTCCTGAGACGAAATGCACCTAACATTGATGTTTTTTTTGTTTTCCTACTTCCTTTTGCAAAACTTACTTACGTTCTGCAAAACAAAAAAACAAAATAAACACCCTTTCCCCCTTTTCCTTCCTCCCATTTCCGTTTTCTTTTTCTATATTCCCGAGTTCATGGCTGGTTTCCTTACTTGAAATGTACCAAACATTAATACTGCAACCCTTTTCCCTCCACCATTGCAGAACTCATTCATGTTCTGCAGGGCAGAGAACAAAAATAGTAAAATCCACTATAAACCAACCAAACCAAACGAAACCCTATAAACTAGCAATTGAAGATACAAAGAGCTTGAAGAATAAAAACCTACAAAATAACTGGATGCAACATGAATACAATTTTTAAAGAAATAACTGGATTCGGTATTAAATAACCCGAAAAGGATTGATATGCCGTAAAACAAAACAGGCAAACCAAACCAAACCAAACTAGTCACATAACACTGACATTAACAGAAAATAGTCATCCTACGGTTATAACGAGTAAAATCGTTGTTTGCATAATTGAATAATAGGTACGAAGTCCAAACATTTAGAAGTAAAAAATATGTTGACAAACTGAAATGAACATTTTGCAAGTTAAAATGCAAAATGTTCATTTCAACTAACCGACATATTTTTTCTTTCTTTCTGCGGATTGCCTAATTCAATTAATTTCTTCAAGTCATTTAATATTAAACATTTATTACCTACTTCTCTATATCTGCATCATTAAGAGACCCGGCTGGAGCGCGAAATGTTTTGATTTCGATTCTAGCTAACGGCATCCAAGTCATTATTTTAATTTTTAAAATCACTATTATATATTAGGTACAATATAATATTCATTAGAAAATTGACTCTGTAATAATAAATATGAATTGAAATATAATCAAGCATACTTCATGGCTTAACAAGACCGGATTCTCCCGGTTATTAGTCCGTAATTATTTATAGTTCCCTATCTTCATGTCGGAAACGATGCTATACTTTCCCAGGCCACGAAGTTCTTAAGTCCAAGTACGTGAAGTAAAACTCGTTGTAAATAAAAAGGGTTCTAAATCAATCTGTTTTACTATTAATAAAATACCTATGTACATATACCCGACAAACCCGCTTAGCAACAAAGTCTCACCCCTTCACCGTTGATGTCCCTAAATGCCAGAAAGCTTTCTATGCTAATAGTTTTTTCCCTCGAACAGCTAGACTTTGGAATTCCCTTCCTGCTGCCTGCTTCCCAAGCTGTACTGATATGCAGAAGTTTAAATGTAACATAAACACATATCTTGTTAATCTTTCCTAGACATGGTCCACAAAAGTAGTCCCTTACGCCCAAGTGGTGGTATGCTTTGTAAGGGGTGAACATTAAAAAAAAAATAATGATAATATCTAATATATAGAAAAATAGTCATTTATGTCATATAATTTGTTTTTAAAACAATCACGGAGTTAGAGTCGAAATGGTACACTCAATATTTTTAGTCTGATAGTTTCGCAACATAAAATCAAGACATTTGTGAAGTCGATTTTGAAAATAGCATTCATAGCAAAAGTTAAATGTACGTATTTTAAGTTTTAAGGTGCTTCTGTTCTAATGCGTTACTTTGAGATGGGGTTCATAGAGTCCTGACACATAGAGGATAACATAGATTAGAGGGTCAGTTATAGATTTAGAATAACTTCCATTGTCGTCCCCAGAAAATTTTAGACGTGAGATTTAAATTTCATGAATTAAATTTTGGAAAATTTTAGGAAGTAATCTCTTGATAAGCCCCCTTTGTGTTAAACACAGAGATTCAGTAACACTTCCGTTAGTTTTCTAAGTACAATTTACATAAGAATACACTTTCAGATTTTATGTAGATTATTTACTCTTTCTTTCCATACGAAACACACAAACATCACATATACATTAGATTTTAAATAGAGATTAGTTATGTTTATTAGTTGCCGTATTTGTATGTGCAGGAATCAGTTCATAAATAATTGTCCCATTCTTACGAATTTTATCTGTAAATAATAAGGTGCTGTAATAATAGTTATCTGTCTTATATTTGTTTATGCGTTATATTTTTTATCGGAAACTGCTAAGTCGATTTAGTTGAAATGTTGTCTAGCTTTTTATGATAAGCTACAGCGAACCACTATTACGGTATTCATTCCATGTACGGCCGTGAGGTTATAAGTATTCTTTTTTTACATAGGTATAACCACTTATGAAGGCTCAGAGGCCACTCGAGGATAAGGGTTAAAGAGTGTACAGTAATCAATTTGACAATATAGTAATCGTTAGTAATGGAAGTTTGGTAAATTTGTTAACTTAAGTGAAACGGCTCATCAATAACTTGTTTACGTTAGACTTGAAAGACAACCATATTGTAATCAGCTGGAAAGCAAGCAAACGGAAGACAGTTCCACATGCGCTTAGTTCTAAGAAAGAATCTTTGTTCATGGAATTTACCTTTAGATTTAGGCACAGATAAAAAGTGGAGGAAATTATTGATAGTGTTTTCAGCTAGACGAGTGTTTCTCGTGATAGTTTGACAAGGGGGACCATAGATTGGAGCTCAGTCGAGCACTTGCCATGAAAATAACGATAAAGCGAACAATCAGACAGACTCACAAAATCTGGTCTGTGAGAAAGAGGTTGCACGGAAGAGAAAAGGGCACCTCCTACTAGGCTACGAAGTCTATTTTGAATTCTATCAATGCAGCTCCTACCCAAATGTGGCAACAATACTCCATCCTTGGACGCACCTGGCTTTTATAAAGATAGAGAATTGTATCAGCAGTGAAATATCTACTGGGTCGATAGAAGGATCCCACATTTTTTTATTGCAAAGGATTATTTAATGCAAAAATGAACACGAATTTGACCATATTCAACCATCAATTTGGCATAAGTATAAGTCAATGGGCAATAACTATTAAAGTTTTTTAATGGGGGTTAAAAACATATCATTTATTTAATGTTATTGAGACCTAGATACTACTAGATACTACACATATCTAAGGAAATGGCAGAAATACTAGAGGATGACCTTCAACCTGTAGTAGACTGGGGACAACAATGGATGGTCATATTCAATGCTGCCAAAACTAAACTTGTTTCCTTCAATAATTACAAGAAAACTTCTCTACCACTAATAACAATGGCCAAGAACACATTACCTGAAAGTACTTCCTTTAAACTTCTCGGCCTAACGTTTACAGGGAACATGAACTGGAATACATTGAGAGCATTGCCAAGGCTTCTATAAAGAAGGTGGGCTCTATCTACCGTTCTAGAAAACTACTTGCGCCGGAAAGTATCCTGTACAGAGGTACAGGATACTTTCCGGCGTAAGTAGTTGAGGCCACCATTCGCCCATGTATGGGGTACTGTTGTCACAATTGGGCTGGTGCATCTGCTGCTTGTCTCTCACTCCTGGACAGGGTTCAAAAGATAGTCGCCAACCTGATAGGTCCAGGACTGTCATCTAAGCTTCAACCTCTGTCCCACCGACGAAATGTTGCATCCCTCTGCCTGTTCTACAAGTACTTTAATGGTGACTGCTCTGACGAACTGCAAGCACTTGTACCCCCTCAACGTGACTACCCCCGACAAACCCGACAAGCAGCTAAGTCCCACCCCTTCACAATAGAGATCCCAAGGTGTAAGAACGCCTTTTACTCCACTAGTTTCTTCTCTAGAACTGCTAGACTTTGGAACTCCCTTCCGGGATTCTGCTTTCCCAACTGTACTGAGATGCAGAAGTTCAAGTAATGTGAACAAACATCTTGCTGCTCATCTCCCTTCATAGTGCCCCTGCAACTTATGTCCCCGATAGTAGCCCCCTACTTCAAAGTGGCACTGTGCCTTGTTTAGAGGGATTACAAAAAAAGAGACTTTCACATTTTACAAGGTGCCTTAAAGCAAGGCCAGACCTTTTTGTACAGGCATTTGAAATTGTCGTAGACTTGAAAATTAAATATGTTATTGTGATATATCTTATAAGAGGACTTACCATTTTTTTTATTTCAGGTTAAAATAAACAGCTACAGAAAGAGTTGGAATACACCCTAATAAAACCTGATTGTTAAAGCTATTAGATTTCAAAAATGGAATCTAGACGTGAGGATACTTTAGAAGAACGACATGCAATGAAATTCTGTGTTAAACTTGAAAACATACTAGAGATACATATGAAATGCTTCAGACTGCTTTTGTACCAACGTGCATGAACCGGGCATCAATTTTTGAGTAGCATAAGAGATTCAAGAAAGTCAGGGATTCTGTTAAGGATACTGAGAGGTGTGGGAGGAGTAAGGAAGTCAGAACATCAGAGATGATTGGCCAAATAAAGAATTTCATGGATAAGAACCGTCGTGTGTCTATAGAGACAATGAGTGCACAGTTTGATATCAGTGTGGGAACTGTTCACAAAAATATTAGCGAGGAACTGAAGATGCGGAAATGCACCAGTTCACAACTTCATTCTTGTCACAGACAATTTGACTAGATGGGCATCAAAACAGTTCCTCGCCTTCCTTAGAGTCCAGACTTGCTCCTTATGCTTTTTGGTAATTGCCTAAGCTCAAGGAGAACCTTAGAAGCTGCCGTTATGAGACAATTGAGGAGATGAAAGAGGCTGTGACAAGGGTCATTGACATGTTCTCACAAAAATGACTTCCAGGTGGACTTCTGAAACCTGGTGGAAGGGCACAACAAGTGTATTGCAGCTGGAAGAGATTACTGCGAAGGAGACTAGATGTTCACATGTGTACTATTAAAAAAAGTGGCAGTACGAAAAGGTCTGGAAACTTATTGAAGGCACTTCGTACTACTATCAATTCGGCACAAGAAAATTGTGGCCACAGAGTGAGTGAGTGAGCCAGAGCAAGTGCGAGACATAGTACTCTCGGCTACCAGTTTATCAATGTATAACGTTCTACAACAAATATAATGTTCGGTCTGATTTCTACGTCCGTGTTATTTTGCCTTAACAGCTTGTGAACGAGTATTCGACTACCCTTGCCAACACATCGACAAAAGGAATTGTATGAAAAAAAAAAACAACATATCTGATGTCAGATATATCTTAACCGAAGGAATATAGTCAAACAATTGACTCGAAAATACTAGTATTATGTAAGTACGACTTGTTTCCTTGTTACAACGAAAGCATTCTACTGTTCTTCTACAAAAATAAAGCCAATCTTTTGTTTTAAAAAAGAAGTACTTAAACATTAAAATATTTTTCACGGTGATAGAAATCTTAAGGAGAAGTACTTTTTCTTAATCTAAATTTTTAAGAAAAGGAATGTTTGCCTAAATTATGCTTTGCCTCTGAACAAATGTATTCGAAGAAATTATAGAGAACGTTATTTTCCAGAGGGCTGATCGCCAACAAAAGACTGGAGATAACAAAATGGGAGTATCGTACAGCCACAACAAATGGTGGCAGAAAAGTTGCTGCTTCAGTAAAATGAACAAGAAGAATAGCAACAACGACAGAAAAAAGAACAACAAAAACAAGAAGAATTTTCTCTTAAAGTAAAAATGAACTTAATAAGAATAACACTGCATTTTTTTAATTCTATTTAGACACACACTTATTTTCCGGACGAAGATCAAACATTTGAAGCGTTCTACGAAAGATATGATCATCTTTTTTTACTGTAGACTATGAAGCTTAGTCGGACGCTAAAAAGTTCTCTTATTTTTAAGAAAGTTGTGAATAGTTAAACATAGTAAGTTTGTCCACTACCGAAGAAAGCAAGCGAATTAGAATTTTCTGAAGTAATTAAACGTTTGTGTAAGAAATTTATCCCCAATACAACTTTATTTCACAAAGAATAGAAGTGTTTCAACTTGACAAAACGAGATGACGAGGATTACCAAGAATTTGCGGATATTGTAAATACAGATTGTGACGATTCACAAAGAAATAAACAATTTCCGTCCATAAAAAATATTTTGAGTGATTGGATGGAGCGGCGTAATTTGTGGGATCTACAAATCAGCAATTTTTGCCAAAAAATGAAAGATACAACAAAGACGAAGAATTAACCTTCATGCCAACATATCAAACTTGGAAAAACCTCTGTGGTTTTTGATACAACAGTCATCTAAAGAAAACCATCGCTGAAGTCCACCTTGGAAAAATTACATTGCCATTCAGTTTATTAAATACGTCCTACGGTGTATGGAGGGTATAGTAGGATTTATTTAGAGTCACGTTAAGACCCGCTAAAAAAATGCACATTTACGCGAATTTGGTTAGACTTTTTCATGACATATATCTTCGCTAGGACGCACTTTGGACAGTTCACCGACATTTTCCAGCCGGTCTAATCTTTTAATTTTTTCCTATTGCCGTCAATGCGATGATGTTCTTTTATTTTAAATACGGGCTAGCCGTTTTCTTTTAGCCCGTATCTGGCTGTAGCTTTAGTGCATTTTCCTAACGCCGCCGAGAAAACTTCCCAAAATTTAAATTTTAATTCGTAGGCGTTTTATTTCTTGACCGTTGTAGTATTTTCCACTTTTTGGCAGAAACTCCTGATTGGTTTTGGTTTCGATTACGGATCATCTGCGCAATTTTACGAAAATAAACTCACACGTCTGACATAAATACATATACTTTTTCATACGAGTGTGCTTCGGTTTCAATTCAAGCTGATGCACCCAAGTCATATGGATATATTCCTTATATATTTGAAATCGCAATTTTATAACATATAAAAATCGATAAAACATTAACTCTATAGTAGTATATACGAAATCTGCATAAGTAAAATATCATATTTAAACGTACTTTACGACCGGGCCACACCGAGCGTCCCTGCTAGCTTAGATAAATACTTTGGCAATTTTTACAAAAGAGCTACAATAATATCAGAGCGTCCGCATTTACGTTGATGCTCTACATATTGCCAACATCAATATATTACATATGAATGAGTCCGCCGTGGAATTTCCACAGGTCCCGCTAGTATATCTTATTTCTCAAACGATCTCGAAATCGATATTGTACTTGGTCAAGGTAGGAGGGATGCTTCCAGTGGTAACTTCCTAGATAATTCTCTACTTTAAGACGTATTTGGTTTATATGCAGGTAGAGGATTGCGTCACTAGGGGGATATTTTCTGAGAGAATGAGAGAGAGAGAGATTAATATACAATTAGATAGAAAAATATCTATTACTTTCGCTGATGACGGTTATGTCGTAAATTCAAGTTTGAAAATAAATATCTAAAAAAATTCACATTGTTTGACATTCAACCTGATTTTAATATAAATCAAATATCTGCAATGCTTCAAAACGCATTTGATCGTCTTATCTGAAAACGCGTCATCAGAAAAAGCTCTCAATATTGAAAGTTGAAAAATGACCGTTAATACATCACTCGAATTTATTACTAACTAATATGAAACTAAAAAGAAGAAAAATGTCCATTAATTCTGATTAATTATTTTTATTTGTTGTCTTTTTTTTTGTTATTTAAAATTTTGGCTATTGTGTTCTGGTGATTATTTAACATTAGTATCTCATCCTGTTGAATAATTTTCAATTTTTAATGATTTCTAAATCTCATCCTCCTCCTCCTCCTCCTCATTCATTCATTCTTTTTCTTTTGTGCTTTCATTCTTTTATTTTCTTCTTTTTCTTTCATCTTTTTGTTGGTGCTTTCTTTTGCATTTTTTCTTCTTTTATTTTCTTCATTTTCTTTCATATTTTTGTTTGTGCTTTTCTTTCATTTTCTCTTTTATTTTCTTCTTTTTTCTTTCATATTTTTGGTTGTGCTTTTTTATTTACTTCTTTTTCTTTCATCTTTTTGTTTGTGCTTTTTATTTTCTTCTTCATTAATTTTTTTCTTTTTTCTTTCATCTTTTTGTTAGTGCTTTTTTCTTTTTTCTTTTTCTTTCATCTTTTTGTTAGTGCTTTTTTCTTTTTTTTTTCTTTCATCTTTTTGTTAGTGCTTTTTTCTTTTTTCTTCTTTAATTTTTTTCTTTTTTCATTCATCTTTTGTTTATACTTTTTTATTTTCTTCTTCTTTATCTTACATCTTTTTGTTTGTTCTTTTTTACTTTCTTTTATTTTCTTCTTTTTTCATCTTTTTGTTTGTGCTTTTTTATTTTCTTCTTCTTTTTCTTTTATTTTTCTGTTTGTGCATTTTTTCATTTCCTTCTACTCTAATTTTCTTCTTTTGTCTTTCATATTTTTGTTTGTGCTTTTTTATTTTCTTCTTGTTTGTTTATTTTCTTCTTTTTCTTTCATCTTTTTGTTCGTGCTTTTTTATTTTTCTTCTATTTTCTTCTTTTTCTTCCATCCGTTTGTTTGTGCTTTTTTCATTTACTTTTTCTTTTATTTGCATTCTCCTTTTTCTTTCATCTTTTTTGTTTGTGCTTTTTTCGTTTTCTTCTTCTTTTATTTTATTCTTCTTTTTCTTTCATCTTTCTGTTTGTGCATTTTTTATTTCCTTCTTTAATTTTCTTTTTTCTTTCATCTTTTTATTTGTGCTTTTTTCATTTTTTCTTCTTTAATTTTCTTCTTTTTCTTTCAACTTTTTGTATGTGTTTTGTATTTTCTTTTTAATTCATATTTTTGTTTGTGTTTTTTTCATTTTCTTCTTTTATTTTCATTCTTCTTTTCCTTTCATCTTTTTGTTTGTGCTTTTTCATTTTCTTCTTTTTCTTTCATCTTTTTTGTTTGTTCTTTTTTATTTTCTTCTTTTATTTTCATTCTTCTTTTTCCTTCATTTTTTTGTTTGTGCTTTTTTATTTTCTTCTTTCATTTTCTTCTTCTTTTTCTTTCATCATTTTATTTGTGCTTTCTTTTTTCATCTTTTATTTGTGCTTTCTTTTTTGCATCTTTTATTTGTGGTTTCTTTTCACATCTTTTATTTTTTCTTCTACTTCTCACTCACTTTTTTTTCTCCGTCTTCTTTGTGCTTTCTTGTCCATTTCTGCGTGTATTTATTTTAGTTGTCCGCTTTTCTTCTGTTTTTCTTTTCATGTTTTTTAATATTTTAACACCCTTCTTCTTTCCTGTGATTATTTTTTATTTCATTTTTTTCATCATTTGCTTTCTTTTCCGTCCGTTTTATTTTTGCCGTTTGTTGTTTTATTTCTTCTATTAATAATTCTTCTTCTAATTCCTTTTCAAGTACTATTCTTCTTCTATTGCTCTTACTACTGCTTTTCGCCTCCTGCGGTACAATGAAATACATTACTACACGTTAATAATTGACAAAATCTGTTTATGCGAAGAAAATCATGTGATCAGGCAAAATATATGAATGGATGCTGAGATTTAAAAAAAGAAGAAAAAATCGAGTTATTGAAAAACAAAATATGCTAGACTAATTGTCAAAATATTGGGCATTGCATTGAAAGTCAGTAATCTTTTGCATATATATATATATATATATATATATATATACATATATATATATATATATATATATATATATATATATATTCGGTGCCTTCGTTCAGTCTCGAAAGACAAAAGAAAATCCCGTGTAGCAAATGTTGCGCATATAATTGTAAAGCAATAGTTGCGCAATCTCAACCACCCCTTCCCTGAATCAGAGCTTTTTAGGTGAAAAGGAGACGTTAACGCAAACAAGAAAAGCAGAGATCACATACAGCACGTGGAAGTCCCAAATGGTCACCCATTTAGTAATGACCAAGTATAACGATGCTTAACTTCGGTAATCCAATGAGAACAGGTGTGTCTATCTTATTATGTCAGTATCAGAACAGATACTACACTTTGAGGTATTTATTTGCTCCCCCACTGAGCAAATTAGGTACAAGGCCGATTTTTAAAGTGAGGAGTGAAGGGGAAATGGGGGACCAACTCCCCGGGGCGTAGGGGAGCTGGATAGTGACAATTGGTATGAAGGGTTGCCCCTACATTGACCAAGGTCTTATATGTGGGGTTTCCCCCACATATGGTCTTTGCTTGCAGTATGTATTTATTTGCTTCCCCACTGAGCAAATTAGGCACAAGGCCGTTTTTTAATGTGGAGAGAGAGGGAGAGGGTGGGAAAAGGGAGACCAGCTCTCGAGAGGTGAGAAATGGGAGCTGGATAGTGACAATTGGTATGAAGGGTTGCCCCTACATTGACCAAGGTCTAATATGTGTGGTTACCCCCACATATGGTCTTTGCTTGCAGTATGTATTTATTTGCTTCCCCACTGAGAAAATTAGGAACAAGGCCATTTTTTAATGTGGAGAGAGAGGGAGGGGGAGGGAAAAGGGAGCCAGCTCCCAAAGGACGATCAAGGGTGAATTTTTTTGGTCTTATAAATTCCTGTTTATTTAATATCTGATCTCCCATGATCGAGTTCGTACCGAATGGTTTGGAATTATTTATTGGTATGAGCATTATTTATTAATATATTTATTGCGGACTATTATTCTCATCGAAGATAGCGGTTTCAATCCTACCCAAAGCCGGCCAAAGGCTTACTGGCCAAAACGTGGTGAGACGACAACAACTATGGATGGCAGTAATTGCAATGAATGCAGTCAAGAGATTCAGAGTTCCTATCCCGTCGCGTTTACAATCTGACGAAGGCCAGAGGAATAGTTGGCCCAAACGTCGTGAAAAACTAAGAAAAGATGAGGATAATAGTCCGCAACAAATAAAAATTAAAAAATCAACACATCATGTCGTATGAAATGTTTAATGATGTATTTTCTAACAATTTAAGAGTCCGTGAAATATGCAGAAAGCATTGAACGCTGCTGGGTGTTCCACGGTCGTAAAATGGATTAAATATGCAGATTTCGTTTTTTTATTGTATAGAAAACTAGTATTTCAGCCCGGAGTTGCCCGGGTGTTTGGATGTGTGTATTGAGCAAAAAAAAAAAAAAAGTGGTTGTAGAAAGGCAGGCTCGAACCCGTGCCGCGAAGGACTAAAAGAACGGAGGAGAAAAAAACCTGACGTCTTTGTTGTTACAACCACCGCCAAACCGGAATCACATAGGTTTTAATTAAGGCCAGAAAACAGAAAGAAGAGGATGCCTTTCAAAAATATTGGCGAAAAGATAACCCACCGTGTAGAAAAGTGGCCAGTTGAAGGTGAAGATATTAATGTTTTTCGATATTTGTCGTCTGAAAGGTCGAACTTTAAAACGATACTGATCTTGGTAAAATCCGTCGCTTCTGTCGAAAGCTTTAGGCACACATGCAAACATAGATACATACATACATACATACATTTATATATTAGTAATTAAACCGATTAAATTTTCGACCCAAACCGATTAAAAACATTGCCCTATCTCTAAATACCCTTTATGGAAAATTTCAAACGTTTAGACAAGAAATTGTCTGAATAATTTGTGAGAGACCGCAGAGGTCAAATTTTTTAAAAGCTTTGACCCCTATTATGACCCCTTTAAATTTCTCCTTCGGGGCTCAAATCGAGTTATTAAGTTAGATCCATGTGCAAGGAACCTATATCTAAAATTTCAAGTGTTTAGACCCCAAATTGTCGGAGGAGTTTGGTAGAGTTCTCAAAGGCCAAATCGTTGAACATTTACCCCTTAACCGTCAAAGTTCTGGCCGAAAACGAATTACACAGATTTTCCCAAATCTCAGTACTCCGTAAATTTAAAATTGACAAAGTTATTGTGTAGGGAAATGTACATACACAGACAGACATACAGACACACAGATACACGTTCACTTTTTATGGATATAAAGATTCTCTATTGATTATTACAATGATACCCAATATATAATAGCGATTTCAAAATTGACAAATGATAACTGGGATGTCATCAGTTAGAATCGAAACCAAAACATTTAGTGCTCAAACCTTGGTCGTTAGAATTTGAGCTATAGTCAAATAGATGAGAAACCGTTAAAAGTTAACTGACTTTAACATATAAATGTATACTTGAGCATGCACACAAGATCCCTATATATCGCTATACGCCTGTTAAATTATAATTTAAAGTTTCGCCCCTTAGCACTTGCCATAGAAATAAGAACAGTAGCGTTGCAATGCGGCTTCTGCGGGAAAAAAAGTAAAAGAAGCAGAAAAGGATATTAAGTATCAGAATTCGTTTTGAATCTTGCCAATGTCAGGAAAGGTTGATCTGAGGAGCGTACTCCCAGATGTGGTAACAGTACTTCAGTAGGCAGCCTGGGTGGAGAGAGGTGTTCAAAAAGTGGTAGTGGGCAGGCTCGAAAAAGGTTTTAAAAAAAGTAACGTCTTAGTCAACGCGTCCATGACAAAACCGGAAGTCGCGAGCGTTGAAATTAAGGCTAGTCAATCCAACGAAAATTTCGGCGAAAAAACGCGACCCCTCCTTGTAAAAAAACTGCCAAGTCGAGCGTGAAGAAATTATGTTTTTTTTTTTTGTCCAATTATTCGATATTTGTCGTCCGAGACGTCGTGCTTGAAAACGATACCGATCTCGTCAGAATCCGTTGCGTGTGTTGATAGTTTTTGACAGACAAACAAATACACACATACATTCATTTTGCTTTTTAGATATAAGACTAGACGGGGGGGTTACCCGGCGTTGCCCGGGTGTTTGTAGGTGTGTGTATGGGGGGATAACCCTGAAACGATGTTAAAAAAATCGGAAAAACCAAAACCAAAAAAAACGCTGTGTGTATAGGGGGGGTAAACTAAAGAATAAGCGAAGTAAAAAAAATAAAGAAACGTTGCCCGTGTGTCTAAAGATGTAAGAGAAAAAAATAGTTTTGGTCGTGAGGCTGGATTGAACCCGGGACATTTGACGCGGAGGTGAAACAAATTCCAACCACTTAACCTTGTAGGCCAAGAGTAAGAGGAATTGATTATAGTGTTAAAATAAGGCTTATAAAGCGAGTGAAAGAGGTTTGATTGACAGATAGCCACTAAATGAGGTCATCGCGGGAGCGTTACAAGATGACGTAGCAGTATTTTATTTTTTTTTACTTCACATTAGCATTTATTAAATTACGTATTTCGTTTCGTGTCTAGACATCTCTCTCTATCTGTCTCTTTCTCTCTCTCTCTTTCTCTCTCTCTCTGTTTGCGTTTGTGTATATGTGTGTGTGCGTCTCTCTCTCTCTCTCTGTATCTCTCGCTCTCTCACTTCGTCTTCCTTACTCTAAAGGCTGTTACTAAAAAAGAAAATGGCGTCTGGCTGTTTTTTTTTTGTAAAAACTTCGATTGTTAATATTTTTTAAGCGTATTTTTTTTGCTTCACATTTTTGGCTTGTTATTTTTCGTTTAACTGTCGTATCTAACTATTTTTATGTGCTAATAACTTTAGTAACGTTGTCATAACGTAGAAGTTCATAGTTTAGCTTGTGTGAGGGTTAAATTTTTTTTACCGATAAAAACATGTTTTTTTAAATTCAGACTGCCATTAGAGCTTGCTGACGTCAAGATCACGTGACATGACTCAGCGGGTTTTAAATACAAGTTGACCCAAAATAAACGGGTCCATGTATACTTTATGTAGAAGAGTTGGCGCCCGTATTTTTTGGGACAGTTATACATCGATTTAAAAATATGTAATGTTTAACATTAAAATGTCACTTATTTGCCCCCCCCCTACAGAAAATCGATCAGTTGACGCACTTCTGATGGTCCTTTTGGGCTAATTTTTCGATATTTGTCGTCCGGAGGGTGGAGCTTAAATATGATACCAAGTTTGGGAATTTTTGTTCCGTCGGTAAAAAGTTTTTAGCAGACACACAAACATACAAACATACATGCATACATACATACATACATACATTTTCGCTTTTATATATATATAGATTAAGCTCTTGTAAACTGAACCGGTTGCGTCGAGAGTGAAATAATTTCTGGAGCGGTATTATTAATCCAAGCATTATTCCAGCGACATTGGCAACAGATTTAAAGTCTTTCACTTCAGGTCAGGGGCGAAGGTTAGTTCTAAAACCTCGTTAAACTTTAATAAGAAACATTCTAGATGTGTTCCGAAACATGTCTGCTTATCGTTCTGCAGCGTTTTCAGTATAAATATCACAGATTGAACTTGAGAACATCTTACGTCTTCTTTTTAATATTATTTTTTCTTTTTCTTCTTATCTATAAGCGATGCCAATCAGGATTTCTTTTCTGTCTGTCACGTGGTCGGATTTCTAATATTTATGCAGCGCGGGCGGAAGGTCTGTAAAAAAAAATAAATTGCAGAATTTAAACGCGGCGTATTAGTTTCGATTAGATGGAATCGGACCGCAGTCATGCGATGTGACGCCAGAACTTCACGTGACAAGACTTCGATTCCCGGATAAATTTGAGAGTCAGTTTCCCGTCCCGGCTTCACCCAATCTTCTAACCCTCGCCATTGTCAAACCCTGATTCTTGATATTATGTCGGTCCAATGTATATTTTTACATTTTTTTTTAGTTATCAGAATTCACCTCTCAACTTCCTCCTCTCTCTCTCTCCCCGTCTCTCTCTTTCACACAAAGATACAAAAAATTATCTCGTATACTCTTTCTTCCTCTATTATATTCTCGAATATTATATGACTATATGTATGCATATATATATATATATATATATATATAGAGAGAGAGAGAGAGATAGATAGAGAGAGAGTGAGAAAGAGAGAGACTATTCTGCGTTTCATCCACGACGAAACGCTTAATATTCTGTGTAGCTTAATCGCCATATATGTTTTATAACTTACTACCTAGCTCTACCTACGTATTGAGCACTGTTGAAGTAAATACTTGAAGTTTACGCATATATTTATACTATATTAATTTATGTGATTGAATGGAGTAGTTATATATATACATATATACATGCATATATATATATATTATATTTTCTATGGGGAATTAGAACTAGAGTCTAAAGAGCAAAGTTTATTTTAATGTATTAATCCTTTAAAAGAACAGTGCTCATAGTACTGTAGATATATAATAAGCTCAATAGGTATATGTATACTAGAGCTATATTAATATTGAGTATAACAATTAATAATTGTAAATTATAAATCAAAAGGATGAACAAACAAAATCTAATCGAGTGTACGATCATTGCGGAAACGATTATCATTTTATTATTTTTAATTAACAATAAACAATGACAATAATTGACAATAAACAATGACAATAATTGACAATAAACAATGACAATAATTGACAATAAACAATGACAATAATTGACAATAAACAATGACAATAATTGACAAAAAACAATGGCAATAATTGGCAATAAACAATGACAATAATTGACAATAAACAATGACAATAATTGACAATAAACAATGGCAATAATTGACAATAAACAATGACAATAATTGACAATAAACCATTACAATAATTTACAATAAACAATGGAATTAATTGACAATAAACAATGTCAATAATTGACAATAAACAATGACAATAATTGCCAATAACCAATAGCAATAATTGACAATAAACAATGACAACAATTGACAATAAACAATGACAATAATTGACAATAAACAATGACAATAATTAACAATGAACAATGACAATAATTGACAATAAACAATGACAATAAGTGACAATAATCAATGCCAATAATTGACAATAAACAATGACAATAATTGACAATAAACAATGACAATAATTAACAATAAACAATGCCAACAATTGACAATTAACAATGACAATAATTGACAATAAACAATGGTTATAATTAACAACGAACAATGACAATAATTGACAATAAACAAGGACGATCTTCTTGTAAGTCTGCTGATATTTAAATAGTCTAATCTTAGACGCCTCAGGTATGGTCACAGATCAGGCATTCGAAGGAGGTGCCGCGTGGGGGCAGGAATGGCTGAGCAAGCATGCCAATTTGCTCACGTCGCTGTGTGATTCTGTATTCGTTGCTTCGTAATACAGTCCACTCCCAGTTAGCAGAGGGACTGCCATAGATACTGGCAGGAAACAAATTCCTCTAGTGCGTTGGCCTTGCAGTAATTGACCATAAAGGATTCTACGCTGTAGTCTGTGGCTGGGCATTCGAATGATGTTGCTCAGAAACCTCAGTTAGCATTAGATAATGATGGACTCCACGATGCAGTTTCCTTCCCAGCCCAACACATCTGAGTGCGGGACTCGGTCCCTCAAAGTGATGCAAAAAACTTTCAGGAGACATCTTATACGGAACTTGTCAAAACTGCTCAAATGGCGTCTATAGGTAATCCAAGACTTACATCACTAGTGCACAGAGCAGTATGCATAACCACACTGTTGTATGAATGTGAGCCTTGGACGACCTATGGCCGCCATATGAATATATATATATATATATATATATATATATATATATATATATATATATATATATATATATATATTGTCTTTACATAAGCAGTAATTTATTGCTACACAGTCATGAGCACGTTTCGGTCTTCTAGTATTTAGTAACTAGAGACCTCTTAGGGCAACAACGCTTATTTATGAAAGTGGAATTTTTAATGAAAACCGAAAATAAATATTTCAAAGGTTAGGTAACCAGTGAAATATAACGAGGTAAATACAAAAGTGCTCAACACTGGAGTATAGCAATTTATACTTTCAATTTGTCTTTACATAAGCAGTAATTTAGTAACTAGAGACCTCTTCAGGAAACAACGCTTATTTTCAAAAGAGCAATTCTAAATATTTTCGAAAATAAGCGTTGTTGCCTGAAGATGTCTCTATTTACTTAATATTAGAAGACCGAAACGTGCTCTGACTGTGTAGCAACAAATTACTGTTTATATAAAGACAAATTGAAAATGTAACATGCTCTTCTTCAGTATTAACCTCGTTATATTTCTCTGGTTACCTAACCTTTGAAAATAGCAACCTAAAATTATATATATATATATATATATATATATATATATATATATATAGTCATCCACATACAGTACTGTTTCGCTGTTTCACAACTCATCAGTGCGGCTAGACAGGCAACTACCTCAAGCCATGATTGAAACCCGACCGCCTATATATATATATA